>NC_091929.1:4080424-4420424 GCF_041260155.1 Ptychodera flava
AAGATTGATATCCATTCTCATCGCATCTCTAAACTCATTTACAATGACATTTTGAAGGCAATTCCACCACAATGTAAAAATAAGATCACATCCTACCTGAGGACACCAATACATAAATGACATTATGAACTTCACCATTCTAAAAACATCCAATACCCACTTTACAACATCAAGAAAGGTGCCATTTACAAATATCTCATCAAAGTTCTCCAAACAGAATGCTCTGATACATGTTGGCGGAATGTTTTACAACTCCCTGTCAATTTGATTCCAAATTTCAACTTCAGGCTTTTGAATTATCTTTCACTTTCATCAAAAAAAGAAAACTATTTGTGGAGATTGATCCATGGTGAATACACAACAGGCATGTTGCTTTTTAAAATGAGGTACTGTCCATGATTCCTAATTTCAAGACTTGCTATTCTCTTCCACTTTCTTCAAAAGAAGGAAATTATTGTGGAGACTGATTCATGGTGAGTACACAAGAGTCATGTTGCTTTTCAAAACGAGTTACTGTCCAACCCTAAATTGAGTTTTCTGTAGAGAGTCATACCTATTACACATTTCCTTTCGGTAAATTTCCCTCAAAACAGGCAAACCGTATCTTCGTAATGCCGTCTCAAAAACGTCTATCTTCATAAGCCATAGAAATAAAAGAAACAAAAATGATTCCCCACCCAGACTTTGACGATTTTTAAAACTCGTGTAAGTTTAATTTTCTTATTTCAAACTTAGTCATCAACTTGAAATCTTCAAAAATACGCAGACAATCGATAATATAAGGATATTCACAAAATACTTGGATTTATGTCTGATCATCAAGGACAATACCGAAGCGTACGATGTACGAAGACATAAATAATAACTTTATTATTACACAACTTTTTAGCCCAATTTTACAAGGAAAAAGTTAAAAAAGAAAGCTAGCGTTTTAGGGATGTCCGTCGCGCACTGCACTGAGCGATCAATCGCGAATAGACTGAGAACACGTTCAGCGCGTCCGCGAACGAAATTCAACCCGCGCTGCCCAGTGCACGTGATAGAAATTGTAGGTCAGCAGCATAATTTCACTCTAATTCACAGGGTTTTGATTGACCACTATGAACTTCATGAACTATTGAGTGTTTAGAAGTATACTTTTGTTAAAAATCTAAAATCATATTTCCTTCCCCCTCCCCGCGTTGACGAAGAGTTGTTTTGAGGTCAAAGGTCAATAGAGCCCGATAACAACTAAAGTTATTGTACTCCACGTCAAAGTTATGGTTACAACCGATAATGTAGTGACTAACCGATGACGTATCACACCAGATAACGCAGTAAATATTTACCGATAACGTATCAAATCAACCGATAACGTAGTAACGAACCGATAACGCAGTAATTCTTTCTAACCGATGACGCAGTAATTTCTCCTTATCGATATCGATTAGTATGATACTATTTTCTAGTCCCTACCCAATTTACTAATCCTTAATGTGTCTGTATTTTTCTTTTTCTTTTCTATTCTATTGGGAAATAAAATATCCTTATCCTTATCCTTATCCTAACGTATCAACAAAATTACCGATGACGTATCAAATCAACTGATAACGTATTGGATCAAGTGATTCATGGGAATAGATTCATGGAGATATATCTATACCGATCGCTAGATCATACACTGATTAATCGATAGCTCGACCTTTAGATCGGTCGATGCATTTGATCTATCGATCGATAGACCTTTCTATCTATTGAATAGATTGATCAATTGATAGAACGATATATATATATATATATATATATATATATATATACATATATATATATATATATATGTGTGTGTGTGTCTATCGATGGATAGATAGATCGATCGACGGATAGATATATAGAAAGATCGATAGCGTATCAAATCAATCAATAAGCTTAACGTAGCAAAGTCAAAAAACAAGATTCAAATCATCTGATAATGCATCAAGTCAACAAATACAATATGAATCAACTAATTAAGTATTACTAAACGGAAACTAACTGAACATAAATGAGTCAGTAATATATCAAAATGACAATAAGTCTTAACAATGTAACTCTTATCTTGGCACACTGAATTACAGGTAAATCTGGATTCATTGTTCAATTGAATTCTCTAAATTAATTTTGCAAATAACTCCTGTAAGCAAGCTAAGTCAATAGATTTAGTAGACAACATGTCGCTTTTTTATCTCGTTTTTATCCTTTCTGTCACGATTCACGTGAAGTCACATCTTATGATTACGAAGACATCACAAAATTATTGAGTAGTCATACATAGTATAGTGCTGATAGAAAAAAACCGCTTACCAGAGTTCACTCAAACATTTAAATTAGGTTCCCGTATATTAATCAATTAATCACTGGTATGCTTACCTTTTTCAAATACACCCGATAGAGATTTTGGACAACATGAAAAGTCGTCAATATTGTACGAATACATCATTAACATTTTTGGTTAATTATAATAAGCAGATATTTGTATCAGGGACGTATCTAATATGTGTACGAACTTTGCTATGTTGGCTGTCGGTGATTGCGGCATTGTAATTGGTCTGTTAGAGCCAGAAAACAGTCCCAAAGGCAAAAAAAGGACTTTCGATTTGAAGCTGGTCCCATTAGATTGTTAAAAAAGCAAATATCTTTTGTGACAATCACATCTAGGCTGCGTTCACAGATAACGATTTGGGGGGGGGGAGCTGGAGGAATCGCGATTGAAATCTTATTTTGTCAGATACCCCTCAATACCCTAAAAAAAATTTCAAATACCCCCTCTATATGATCAATATTCATCAAGTCCCCCCCCCCAACTATCACAGGCCCACATATTTGTAAAGGATGTGCGCGCAGAAATAATAAACACGTATTGCGCCGTTCTGCTCACAGGTGTTCAACACTACCTAGCTGTTATTAGCACTTTCTGTGGTAATATTCCCAAGGCCATAGTTTTTTTTCTCGGTAGAGTTCTCTGTGTAAACCAACAACCGCTTATTACCCTGCCGTTGTTTTATCAGTACTTATACCATCTCTTTGAATTTTACCCAACTACAACCGAACTGTATAGCTACAATAGCAAAACTAGAAACAACTTCCTAGACTTATTCCAGTAGTTAAACAACATTTTGATCAACTTAGTCGTTCGTACTACCATGAAAACAGTCGAAACACCATTGATTTCCTGCAGAAATTTGTGACAATTTACGCTAAACTGACAAAAATAAACAGAAGAAAAAGAAATTCAGTATTAGACAATGTGATCTATCATGTGACCTAGCAGTGTATCCAATTGATACAGGTCGAAATCAACTTTTTCGTCTGGTAGTCCCATGGGGCTACCATTTTCTAAAGTTGGTAGCCCAGTGACAAGGTCTGGTAGCCCATGCATAAATGAAGAGGGGTTTTTTTTTGTAAAGGATATATTTATTTATATCTAGACAATGAAAGATTTATTTTGCATGATTCTATCCAGGAAGTGAATTTTCTTGTCATTTGACATCAATACCTGCAGATCACAGACCCTTAGGAGAACGGTATAGCAAGTGTAGTGGACAACTGTGACGCGTCAAAGGTTGACGACCTATTCACACATATACAGGGCTTATATGCAAATTTTGATGTTCGCCATGACATCGACTTTTCACTCAGCACATGTAAACATAACATGGCTGAAAATAAGTTGGCTATGAATTTATGTCTATCCCTCTACCCAGCAATTTATAAATCGATAAATTGATCGATCAATAGAGCTATCGATCGATAGAGCTATCGATCGATCTATCGATGGAGTGAGTGAGCGATCTATCTATCTATCTATCTATCTATCTATCTATCTATCTATCTATCTATCTATCTATCTATCTATCTATCTATAAATCGATCGATCTATCGCTCCCCATGAATCGCTTGATCAGATACGTTATCAGTTAATTGATACGTTATTGGTTGTTTTGATGCGGTATTTGTTGACTTTTCTACATTATCAGTTGATTTAATCCGTTATCGATTAATCAAATTGAAACCTGAGATACTTATCATCGTTTTTCTGCGTCATGAATAGCATTATGGCCGGAATTGAGGATGGTGGAGTAATTCTAACCGTGATGGGCACATAGATGTTTACAAAAAATATAACCAGAGGTAATATTCGTTTTCGATTACCGTTTATTGACACAAATGAGAACACGAGAAGAAGATAATTATAACTTAAAGATTAAACAACAGAATAAATATCAAAGAGTTGAAGAGCTTGACATAAGGAATTTCATCATGGTCAATGAGTAAAAATATCAGTGAAAAATTTCTTAAAATTCTCTGCTATCTTAAATTACTATATTTTTATCATGCAGTCTCTGCGTCGCTTTTTTCCCATATTTCCAACAATGGTGTCTAAGTCAAATATGACTCATTTTAAATCATTCTATGTCCACACAGCCGCTGATAATTTTGTCAGTTTTTTTCTTGGAAACCGACACCGCCCGTGCCGTGTTTTGTAACGTTTTCATTATAACGATTTAAAGAAACGTGAACCCTGTGCAGTTTCACAAACGTCGAACAACTTGGAAACAAAACTTCCCTTGGAGATTTTGTTTTGAGAGGGGAACGCTTGAACGTATTCCATTCATATTAAACTTGAATTGCGAAGTTCTTGAAGGGAAAAGTTGCAATCATTATGCAATTGCAACACGGAGTCTGTGTAAAGTTTCCTCTCACTCGATCTTGGCCATGGCTTTTAGTTTAGCGAAGTAATCTTCGAATGACCTATCTTTTTGGACGGCAGCTCTCTCTTCTCTTTTCTGTGCACTGCGCATCCTACTCTGAGTGATTTTCTCCCTTCGTTCGGCCATCTCACGTTCGATGACGTCATCCTCACCCTGGCAAGCTTTTCTTTCCTTGATCCATTCCTTGCATCTCTCAGCCGCTTCTGTCTTTTCAATTTTCTCCATTTTCTCCTTGAGACTTTCTTGTGCGTCTTCTAATATCTTTCTATCGCGTTCTATCTGCTCCATTGTCTCCTGGTTTTGTATTGCGTCATACGCCACCAAGCGGTTTTTCTTCATCTCGCCGACCACTGCATCTCTGATGTTCCAGAGAGCGTCAAGAAATTCCTGCTGGCGTTGGATTTCTTTTTTCGCCTTCTTTTTAAAAAAGAACCTCTTCTTCTTGCTCTTTTTCTCAATCCTCTCTTCCATTGCAACAAGATGATCTTGTACAGCTTCCCACTTCTGTAGCAATTCTGCGTACTTCTCCTCTTCGTCTCTAAAAAGATTAATTTATCAAGAATGTTATATGCAGTTGGTTCGGATCAGAGAGATGTAAACGCTAGATAAATTACTGAATGTATGGTATACTAGAAATCTAGCTCATTTAAGGAATGAACTTCTGCAGACAGGAATTTAAAACACTTCACGAAGTCAGAAAGACTAGTGCTTGTTGTTCTGTTGTTATGTACAAAGCATTATTCAGCTGTGCATATATTGCTACTGCAGATAAGATGCAGTTACTCTGTTTTATAAGGACCAATTCACTCGTTAACTCACCTTTGCAATACAATTGTCTCGAAGATGTTAGATTTCCTTGAAACTCTGTTACCCATTTTTTACGTTTTCTGTAGAATTTACAAGATTTATCGCTTAGTTTGAAAGTTTTTTGTGCAGTGCTGACACTTCGCAAGTGATTCGAACAACGTTGCTGGCTGTGGTATTGTTGCGTTCTATTTGCAGATAGAACAAAGGTGTGACGTCACTATAGCTTTGCTTTGCACCAATCATGGTGGCGCTCACAGCGCCCTCGGGAGTTCAAAACGGCAAAAGTAAACATGCAACACATTGATCTCCGACGGAAATGCTCTCTGACAACATATTCTAGGGTATAATAGACTGTCTTTCAAGTGATTGATCTTTACAATGTGTTTAAAATGGTGAAAATGGAAGAATAAAGAAGTCTGTAGTGAGGACAAATCAATGCATATGATTTGTTTTGTATTTCAATGCACGGCGTCTTCAGCTGAAACGCTTGTTTCGACGTAAAAAACGAAATAAAAGCAGTTTGTTACCTTCCAACCCACTTCATGTCGTACTACGTACCTTTCTGCGTATGCCGATGATGTTGAAGTTTTCATTACTAGAAATGAAGATTTTAGTAACTTAAAGTCCTCTCTTCAGTTGTATGACAATGCGTCTAATGCAAAAGTTAACCTAAAGAAATCTGACGGTCTCTGGTCTGGTTGTTGGCGAAATCGTATTGACATGCCGTTAAATGTGAAATAGAAGTCAGCAGGGTTAAAACTGCTCGGTGTGTTCGTTGGTAATTCAAAAAATTATTGTCAGAAAAATTGGTCTGATTTAGTGAACATCACTGAAAACAAGGTGAAATTTTGGTCGTCTTTTGCACCTGGCATGTCATACAGAGGTCGTGTTTGTGGTCATTAATCAGCTGATTGCATCAAAATTACTTCACAGATTGACCTGTACAACTCTCGATGATCAAACAATTTCTTACCTTAAAACCCTTTTTCTAGGATTTTTCTAGCAAGGACGTCATTGGGTACCATCGGAAACTCTGTACTTACCTCTCATTCAAGGTGGCCAAGGCCTTATTCATCTTAAAACTCATTGTAGTTCTTCACGTCTTAGTTATATTCAAAAGTATTTGTATCAGGAGTTTCATCATCCATCGTATTATTTCACAAATTTGTATTTTAGAAGAGTTTGTGGTTTCAATTATGACAAACGCTTACTTCTCACAACAGACATTGATTTATGTAATGCTGCTATTCCTGCTTTTCATCGTGATTTATTATTTGATTGAATTCTGTTGACAAAATTCGTAAAGGAATCCCACTGAGTGTTTCTGACATTCTAAAAGACCCTCTTTTTCAAATCCGCTAATAAGTCTCCTTTTACTGTACCAGCCTTTGTCAATGCTAAAGTTACAACTATAGGTGATCTTTTCAATACTATGGAAAATCGTTGGTTAACTTCTTCAGATTTGTATGATAGAGATGTGATTCATTCACAGGGTATAATTTCTTTGTCCTTACAATATATTTACAAGGCTATTCCTATTCGTTTGAAATCCGTCATTGAAAATCATTTTTGTAACAACAATTCAAACTATGAGCCAGATACTCTGTATTCTTTTCAGCTGCAACATTCTACAGAGCACAATTATTTCTGTGTAAAATAGAAAAAGGTGCATTTACAAGTACTTGATATTGGTTCATCATTATGCTTGTTTACCAGACAGATTAGACACCATCTGGAGGGACATTTTGAGTATTCCATATTCCATCGAACCAAACTTTGCTTCATGTTATTGTGATCCCATCATAAAGAAAGAAGGAAATTTACAATGGCACATTATGCACGGAGCCTATCAAACTAGTTCTTTTTTGTTCCGTGCTGGTTTTCGTTCAGATGCCAACTGTTCTCTCTGTAATGACATTGATTCTCTTTTACATACTTTCCTTGAGTGTCCAATGATCTAGGTGTTATTTCCACTATAACGTCTCGTTTAGTTTTACCTGGGCAAGCTGTAAACTTTGCATGGTTTTTCATTAATCCTCCTGTTAAAAACTCTGTATTTATTCATAGACGTGCAATGTCTCTCTTTGTTTACATTTCTACAATGGCTAAGTTGTGTATTCATTTAGCAAGAAGAAATGTGTTTAGGAACCAGGGTCCTGTTGATCCTTTAGACATATTTAAAAACAAGATTTTTCTCCAGATTGAGTATTGAATTTGAGTATCCTCGTCTCAATGAAAATTATATTCTTTTAATATTATTTAGGCTTTTGATGATATTCTTTGTGACACTCATGAAGGTCAGCTCAATTTTCACATGTAAGAAACGTCCCTGCTTTTGTGCATCGCTAGGTTGTGTCACCTTTTTGAATTATTAGGTGATGGGTTTAGGATATATTTTTCTTGTTGATATTTAATTTTGTCATTCATGACATTTTCTGTTCAATGCTGACCATCACTTTAAAGTGATTTTCTTTTATTTGTGTTTATCTTATATTTCTTTTGGTTCCTGGCAATATAAAAGTTTCCTTTACAGTTTTAGTATGTAGGGACCTGTGTGAAATAAAGATGTTTGAAAAACTACTACCATATGTTCCTCACTTTGCCCTCATACTAACACAGTCGCCTATGTTAAGTCTTGCCTCATTGATTTCTTTGGGCACGGAAAACATTGGACTAACACAGTCGCCTATGTTAAGTCTTGCCTCATTGATTTCTTTGGGCACGGAAAACATTGGATCCCGTAGAAAATTATTGCTTACTGTCCATAAAGGTGGCCAAGGACTCGTTCATTTACCGTCTTGTACCAAGTCATTTCGTCTCCAGTTCGTTCAAAGATACCTATTCCGACTGTGGCCATCCTATTTTCCGTTTAGTTGATTATTATTTCAACCATCAAGTTCAAAGCTTGTGTCACTCAAAAAATCTTCTTGCTCTTGAAATTGATACCCCTTTCATTTGCCTCCCCAAAACTCATAATGACTTATTGACTTGCCGGCAATCACTTTTGTAAGTTAGTAAACAAAGTTTCTAGAGCCCTTTCTTTATAAGAATGAAATCATTCACACCCCGACACGAGAGAGACATTAAAAATAGATTATTTCATCACAAAGCTTGACAATTTAATTGATCATCAGCAAAAACATAGTGGATCGATACAGACATCTATTTTAAGATTGATATCCATTCTCATCGCATAGCTAAACTCATTTACAATGATGTTTTGAAGGCAATTCCACCACAATGTAAAACACTATGACATCCTACCGCAGGACATCAATACATAACTGACATTATGAACTTCACATTCTAAAAACATCCAATACCCACCTTACAAGATCAAGAAAGGTGCTATTTACAAATATCTCATCAAAGTTCACCAAACATTAGCTCTGATACGTGTCGGCGGAATATTTTACAACTCCCTGTCTCTGTGATTCCAAATTTCAAGGCTTTTTATTCACTTTCACTTTCATCAAAAGAAGAAAACTATTTGTGGAGATTGATCCATGGTGAATACACAACAGGCATGTTGCTATTTAAAATGAGGTACTGTCCATGATTCCAATTTCAAGACTTGCTATTCTCTTCCACTTTCTTCAAAAGAAGGAATTATTTGTGGAGACTGATTCATGGTGAGTACACAACAGTCATGTTGCTTCTGTAAATGAGCTGTCCAACCCTAAATTGAGTTTTCTGTAGAGAGTCATACCTATTACATATTTCCTTTCGGTAAATTTCCCTCAAAACAGGCAAACCGTATCTTCATAATGCCGTCTCAAAAACGTCTATCTTCATAATCCATAGAAATAAAAGAAACGAAAATGATTCCCCACCCAGACTTTGACGATTTTTAAAACTCGTGTTAAGTTTAATTTTCTTATTTCAAACTTAGTCATCAACTTGAAATCTTCAAAAATACGTAGACAATCGATAATATAAGGTTATTCACAAAATACCGGGATTTATGTCTGATCATCAAGGACAATACCGAAGCGTACGATGTTCGAGGACATAAATAATAACCTTATTATTGCACAACTTTTTAGCCCAATTTTACAAGGAAAAAGTTAAAAAAGAAAGCTAGCGTTTTAGGGATGTCCGTCGCGCACTGCACTGAGCGATCAATCGCGAACAGACTGAGAACGTGTTCAGCGCGTCCGCGAACGAAATTTCAACCCGCGCTGCCCAGTGCACGTGATAGAAATTGTAGGTCAGCAGCATAATTTCACTCTGATTGACAGGTTTTGGATTGACCACTAGGAATTTCATGAACTATTGAGTTTTTAGAAGAATACTTTTGTTAAAATTTAAAATAATATTTTCTTTTTCCCCGCGCGTTGACGAAGAGGTGTTTTGAGGTCAAAGGTCAATAGCGCCCGATAACACCTAAAGTTATTGTACTCCGCGTCAAAGTTATGGTTACAACCGATAATGTAGTGACTAACCGATGACTTATCACACCCGATAACGCAGTAAATATTTACCGATAACGAATCAAATCAACCGATAACGTAGTTACGAACCGATAACGCAGTAATTCTTTCTAACCGATGACGCAGTAATTTCTCCTTATCGATAACGTATCAACAATTTACCGATGACGTATCAAATCAACTGATAACGTATTGGATCAAGTGATTCACGGAATAGATTCATGGGGATAGATCTATACCCGATCGCTAGATCAATCGATTGATTAATCGATAGCTCGACCTCTTGATCGGTCGATGCATTTGATCTATCGATCGATAGACCTTTCTATGTATTGAATGAATTGATCAATTGATAGAACGATATATATATATATATATATATATATATATATGTGTGTGTGTGTGTGTGTGTGTGAGTGTGTGTGTGTGTGTACACATGTATGTATGTGTATATATATATATATATAATATATATATATATATATATATATATATATATATATATATATATATATATACACATGTGTGTGTCTATCGATGGATGGATAGATCGATCGACGGATAGATATATAGAAAGATCGATAGCGTATCAAATCAACCAATAAGGTTAACGTAGCAAAGTCAAAAAACAAAGATTCAAATCATCTGATAATGCATCAAGTCAACCAATACAATATGAATCAACTAATAAAGTATTAATAAACGGAAACTAACTGAACATAAATGAGTCAGTAATATATCAAAATGACAATAAGTCTTAACAATGTAACTCTTATCTTGGCACACTGAATTACAGGTAAATCTGGATTCATTGTTCAATTGAATTCTCTAAAATCATTTTGCAAGTTACTCCTGTAAGCAAGATACGTCAACAGATTTTGTTGACAACATATTGCCTTTTCTTTTTTTTATCCTTTCTGTCGCGATTCACGTCAAGTCACATCTTGTGATTACGGAGACATCGCAAAATTATTGAGTAGTCGTACATAGTATAGTGCTGATAGAAAAAAAGCGCTTACCAGAGTTCACCCATACATTTAAGTTAGGTTCCAGTATATTAATCAATTAATCACTGATATGCTTACCTTTTTCAAATACACCCGATGGAGATTTCGACGACATGAAAAGTCGTCAATTGTACGAATACATCATTGACATTTTTGGTTTTTTATAATACGCAGATATTTCTATCAGGGACGTATCCAATATGTGTACGAAATTTGCGATGTTGGCTGTCGGTGATTGCGGCATTGTAATTGATCTGTTAGAGCCAAAAAACAGTCCCAAAGGCAAAAAAAGGACTTTCGATTTGAAGCTGGTCCCATTAGATTGTTAAAAAAGCAAACATTTTTGTGACAATCATATCTAGGCTGCGTTCACAGATAAGGATTTGAGGGGGGAGCTGGAGGAATCGCGATTGAAATCTTATTTTTGTCAGATACCCCTCAATACCCTAAAAAAATTTCAAATACCCCCTCTATGTGATCAAAATTTTTCAAGCCCCCCCCCCCCAACTATCACAGGCCCACATATTTGTAAAGGATGTGCGCGCAGAAATAAAACACGTATTGCGCCGTTCTGCTCACAGGTGTTCAGCACTACCTAGCTGTTATTAGCACTTTCTGTGGCTATATTCCCAAGGCCATAGTTGTCTTTCTCGGTAGAGTTCTCTGTGTAAACCAACAGCCGCTTATTACCCTGCCGTTGTTTTATCAGTACCTATACTATCTCTTTGAATTTACCCACAATACAACTGAACTGTATAGCTACTATAGCAAAACTAGAAACAACTTCCCAAACCTATTCCAGTAGTTTAACAACATTTAGATCAACTTAGTCGTCCGTACTACCATGAAAACAGTCGAAACACCATTGATATGCTGCAGAAATTTGTAACAATTTACGCTAAACTGAAAAGATAAACAGAAGAAAAAGAAATTAAGTATTAGACAATGTGATCTATCATGTGACCTAGCAGTGTATCGAATTGATAGATTCATCGTTATGTCTATCCCTCTACCCAGCAATTTATAAATCGATAAATTGATCGATCGATAGAGCTATCGATCGATCTATCGATTGAGTGAGTGAGCGATCTATCTATCTATCTATCTATTCATCTATCTATTTATCTATAAATTGATCGATCTATCGCTCCCCATAAATCGCTTGATCAGATACGTTATCATTTAATTGATACGTTATTGGTTGTTTTCATGCGGTATTTGTTGACTTGTCTACGTTATCAGTTGATTTAATCCGTTATCGATTCATCAAATTGAAACCTGAGATTTTAGATTTTATACTTATCATCGTTTTTCTGCGTCATAAATATCATTATGGCTGAATTGAGGATGGTGGACTAATTCTAACCGTGATGGGCACATAGATGTTTACAAAAAATATAACCAGATGCAATATTCGTTTGCGATTACCGTTTATTAACACAAATGAGAACACGAGAAGAAAAGAATTATAACTAAAAGATTAAACAACAGAACGAATATCAAAGAATTGAACTGCTTGACATAAGGAATTTCATCATGGTCAATGAATAAAAATATCAGTGAAAAGTTTCTTAAAATTCTCTGCTATCTTAAATTACTATATTTTTTATCACGCAGTCTCTGCGTCTCTATTTTCCCATATTTCCAACAATGGTGTCTAAGTAAAATATAAATGGTTTGAAATAATTTTATGTCCACACAGTCGCTGACAATTTTGTCAGTTTTTTCTCGGAAACCGACACCGCCCGTGCCGTGTTTTGTAACGTTTTCGTTATAACGATTTAAAGAATCTTGAACCCTGTGAAGTTTCACAAACGTCGAACAACTTGGAAACAAAACTTCCCTTTGGAGATTTTGTTTTTGAGAGGGGAACGCTTGAACGTATTCCCTTCATAAACTTGAATTGCGAAGTTCTTGTTGTGAAAAGTTGCAATCATTATGCAATTGCAACACGGAGTCTGTGTAAAGTTTCCCTCTCACTCGATCTTGGCCATGGCTTTTAGTTTAGCGAAAGTAATCTTCGAATGACCTATCCTTTTGGATGGCAGCTCTCTCTTCCTTTTTCTGTGCACTGCGCATCCTACTCTGAGTGATTTTCTCCCATCGTTCGGCCATCTCACGTTCGATGACGTGATCCTCACCCTGGCAAGCTTTTCCTTCCTTGATCCATTCCTTGCAACTCTCAGCCGCTTCATTCTTTTCAATGTTCTCAATTTTCTCCTTGAGACTTTCTTGTGCGTCTTCTAATATCTTTCTATCGCGTTCTATCTGCTCCATTGTCTCCTGGCTTTGTATTGCTTCATACGCCACCAAGCGGTTTTTCTTTCATCTCGCCGACCACTGCATCTCTGATGTTCCAGAGAGCGTCAAGAAATTGCTGCTGGCGTTGGATTTCTTTTTTCGCCTTCTTTTTAAAAAAGAACCTCTTCTTCTTGCTCTTTTTCTCATCCTCTCCTCCATTGCAACAAGATGATCTTGCACAGCTTCCCACTTCTGTAGCAATTCTGCGTACTTCTCCTCTTCGTCTCTAAAAGATAATATATCAAGAATTCAAGAATATATATATAGATTAATTTATAAAATATAACATCCAGATACACACCATACTACTATTTACCCATCTACATGTACTCTCAAGTCACAATCGATTTGCTGCACGCAATGGTAGCAACGTATACATTTCGCAACGCCTAGAGAAATCATACGAAGGGACGTGCGTGTATTCTCTTTCTTCAATTTGGAACAATTTTATTTTCATGTGTCAGTCTTTCAGAGCACCCCTTGAACGACATGAAAACGACGGACGAATTCCCCAACACACGTCTCTATCATATTGCAATAAATTAGAATTGAAACGGTATCGTAGAGCGCTATGTTAAATTTATATCAGGCTGATAAAACTTGTATCGTTTCCACCTGACCATGCAGTGGCTTCAGCAGTACCGATCAGAGAGATGTAAATGCCAGATAAAAATGACTGAATGCTGTGTATACTAGCATTCTAGCTATTTAAAGAATGAACTTTGCAGACAGGAGTTTAAAAACACTTCACGAAGTCAGAAAGACTAGTGCTTGTTGTTCTGTTGTTATGTACAAAGCATTATTTCCGCTGTGCATATATTGCTACTGCAGATAAGATGCAGTTACTCTGTTTTATAGAGACCAATTCACTCTGTTTTATAGAGACCAATTCACTCGTTAACTCACCTTTGCAATACAATTGTCTCGAAGATGTTAGATTTCCTTGAAACTCTGTTACCCATTTTTGACGTTTTCTGTAGAAATTACAAGATTTATCGCTCAGTTTAAAAGGTTTTTTTTGTGCAGCGCTGACACTTCGCAAATGATTCGAACAACTTTGCTGGCTGTGGTATTGTTGCGTTCTATTTGCAGATAGAACAAAAGTGTGACGTCACTATAGCTTTACTTTGCACCAATCATGGTGGCGCTCACAGCGCCCTCGAAAGCTCAAAACGCCAAGTAAACATGTAGCACATCTATCTCCGGCGGAAATGCTCTCCGACAACATATTTTAGGTAATATGTAACAGGTCTGACCTGAGAGCGAGCGCAGCGTAGTATATCGTCATTGATGTTTTCAGGCAATAGCATGCTAATTTCTGTGTTTGATGCATGATTCATAAATTAGCCATTGACTCGTTGAGGTTGAATTGTTGTCAATTGTTTTCTAGAATAACATTTAGAGCAATTTAACTCGGAAATGCCAAGTTCACTAACGAAAATTATTTAAAACTGGTAAATTATATGATTCCAATCAGTTTATTATAACAGGGGCGGGAACAGAGGCAGTCTTATGTAAAACATACACGTACTTGTAGTCCGTGGGCTGGAGGGGCCCACCGTGCACCCCCCCCCCCATAAACCTACTACATGGGTATTTTTTTGTTCTTTGGGATCTGCTGAACTAGAAAAAAGATGTTAACATTGGATATTTTTGGGATGCACTACCTGTCTGCACTGGTTTTTGATTTGTATGTACCGCAAAAAATGGCGAAAAATGGTAGGGGTAGGGGGTACTATATCCTCCCCTAAATGAGTAAACTAGCATGAAATAGCACAAACCTTACATTTTTGGAAAGCTCAGATACTGCTCTTTCTAAGGAATACCAACTTGAGCAAAATTAATTTGTGTACATAGAATAGGACGACTTTAAAATGAATTTTTTGACAATTTTGAAATTTTTTACCCAAAATACCATGTAACAATTGTGATTTACTTTTATTAAGCAAAATTTTCACAACTTTTTGTGTTTAAATATTCATTCCGACATATTGAACAAGAAAAAAGTGTTAACATCAGATATTTAACTATACACTACTTCTCTGGCGTCAATTTGAATTGCGTGTATCTGTATGGGGTGTGCAAAAGCTAGGGGTAGGGGTACAACATTCTTTCCTTGATGAAGTAAACTGGCTTGAAATGCCATATACCTTATAGTTTTAGAAAGCTTAGATACTGGTCTTTCTAAAATGCATAAGTTTTAGTAAAAAAATATGACGTCATAGAATTGGATACCTTTAAATCGATTTTTTCTGGTAATTCAGCAATTTTAACCGGAAGAAAATATGATAACTATTGTTTCCTCCAATGAAGCAAATCAAACAGATTTATAGATGTTATTTACTAATTGCAATGTGCTGAAGAAGAAAATAAATGTCAAATTGGGTATTTAAAATTCATTATTGTCTCTACTCACTAAAATTGCAAGTTTTGCTACATTAATGGTATATCGTGAATGGGCATTTTATTGTTATGCAATGAACTAATGCACAGCCTTAAAAAGAAGACTTTAAAACGCACACACACAGTCATATTGCCATTTTCTCCTTAAAGTAAATAGATTGTTGATGACTGTCTATTTTTATAATTTACTTTTAAATATTTTTTTATAAAATAATTTTGATAAGACGTTTTTGGAAAATTGTGTATGCCTCCTTGTCTTACTTATACAGCAAGCATTGCTAACAAGCTATTAGGCATTGGGCTAGAGGGGGCGTATACGTGCACCTCCCCCCAAACCGCACAGGATAACAAACATGTATTTTTCAGAAGCCTTGGGATCCCTAGAATAAGAAATAGGATTTTAACAGACAAAATATAGCTGTTACGGTCATGTTTTGAAGGGTACCGCAAAATCACGATTTTGTGATCCACATGGATTTTTGTCAAACCTGTCTTCTTGTCGTCATATGCTGAGCTTACTGTTTAACATAACCTGGCTTGTGGGGTATCTTTAGAAAGGTGATTAATTCTTCTTGAAAATGGTATATAGCAATATGCAATATCTTCTATAGTTTTCATGAAATAGGGCCATAATTTACCCAATACCCCAAAGTTAATGTCGCAAATTACTGTCAAAACTAATCTAAATTCTACCAATTATTTACCTAGACATATTACAAAGGGCAATTCTGTGTATTAACTTTGTGTTATTTGCTACAAGTACATGTTAGAAACCTGAAATAAACTTTCGACAGAAAAAAATATTGGGATCCTGTAGCTGTAACAGTCACATTTTGAAGGGTTCCGCAAAATCACAGTATTACTGAATCACATTCATTTTTCTTAAACCCGTCTTCTTGTAAGTCTTCTGCTGAGCTTATTTTGAACATAAAGAGGCATATATGGTATCATATGAAAGTCAATTTACTTTTCTTTAAAATGATATATTGTAATATGCAATATTTTCTATAGTTTTCATGAAATGAGACCAAAACTTACCCCATACCCCAAAGTTTTATGTCGCAAGTTACAGTCAAAACTAATGTCAAATTCTACCAATTATTTTCCTAGACACTTTACAAAAGGCAATGGTTTGTATAAAATATATTTAATTTGGTACAGGGACATGTCAAAAATATGAGTTAGACTTTTAACAGACAAAATATTGGGATTGAATGACTGTTACTTGCATGTTTTGAAGGGTACCGTGAAGTCAGAGTATTACCAACTCGCATATGTTTTTGTTAAATGTGTCGTCTGGTAAGTCATCTGCTGAGCTTACTTTTTACCATAACCTAGCTTATGGGCTGCCATTAGAAAGACAATTTATTTTGGCTTTAAAATGACATATTGTAATATACAATATCTTCTATAGTTTTCATGAAATAGGACCAAACCTTACCCCATACCCCAAAGTTTTATGTCGTAAATTACTGTCAAAACTAGCATTTAATTTTGAGAAATTCTATAAAAAAAGACAAACTTTGTATGAAACCTATTTTATTTGTTACAGAGACATTTCCAACTATGAAAGATACCATTAACAGGATAATTATTGTGATTTAATAGCTGTTAGCATCATGGTTTGAAAGATAGCAGGATATGTTGCTGAAACCCGTGAAATTTTAATAAACAGGTTTCCATGAAATTTATCTGCCAACCTTTCTTTTGTCCATAACCCAGATTGTAGGGTATTATTACAAAGATTATATCACTCTTATTTTAGCATATCATAAAGTGCATTATAATCTTAAGTTGTAATGAAATAGCAAAAATCTCATCACCCCAGCCCTTAGTTTGATTTGCAAACTACATCTATTCTAAAACTTTGCGAATTTTGGATATGGGGTAAGTTTTGGTCCTATTTCATGAAAGCTATTGAAGATATTGCAAACTACAATATGTCCGTCGCTTTTTGGCAAAACTTGTCTTTCCAATGATAGCCCATAAGATAGGTTAGAGTAAAAAGTAAGCTCAGGAGATGACTTACAAGATGACACATTTAACAAAAACACATACGAGTGGGCAAGACTGTGACTTTACGGTACCATTCAAAACATGACAGCAGCAACCGTTCAGTCCCAGTATTTTGTCTGTTAAAAGTCTATCTCATATTTGTGACATGTCTCTGTAGCAAATAAAACAGAATTCATACAAATCATTGTCTTTTGTAATATGTCTAGGTAAAAGTTTGGTAGAATTTGAAATCAGTAGTGACAGTAATTTGCAATATTAACTTAGGGGTATGGGGTAAGTTTTGGTCTTATTTCCTGAACACTAAAGAAGATATTGTATATTACAATATGTTATATCAAAGAAAAAAAACCTTTTGAATGATACCCCAACTTACGTTAAAAAATAAGCTCAGCAGATGACTTACAATAAGACAGGTTAAACAAAAACGTATGCGAGTTGGCAATACCATGATTTTGTGGTACCCTTCAAAATATTACTGTTACAGCTACAGCATCACAATATTTTTCTGTTAAAAGTTCGTTTCAAGTTTCTAACATGAACATGTAGCAAATAAACTAAATTTAATACAAATCATTGCCCTTTGTATTATGTCCCGGTTAATAGTTGGCAGAATTTGAGATTAGTTTTGACTGTAATTTGGAACATAAAACTTTGGTGTGTGGGGTAAGTTGTGGTCCTATTTCATGAAAACTGTAAAAGATATTGCATATTGCAATATATTATTTTAAAGAAGAGTAAATTAAATTTCTAATGATGCCCAACTTGCCACGTTATGTTAAAATTTAAGCTCAGTAGGCGACTTACAAGAAGACAGGTTTAACGAAAGTGTACGAGTTGGCAATACTGTGATTTTGCAGTAACATTCAAAATATGACTGTTACAGCTACAACATCAGGATATTTTTGTGTTAAAAGTTTATTTCAAGTTTCTTAAATGTACCTGTATCAAATAAAACAATTTGATACAAATTATTGCCTTTTGTATAATGTCTAGGTAAATAATTGGTAGAATTTAAGATTAGTTTTGACAGTAATTTACGACATAAAACTTTGGGGTATGGGGTAAGGTTTGGTCCTATTTCATGAAAACTGTAGATGATATTGTACATTACAATATGTCATCTTAAAGCCAAATAAATTGTCTTACTAATGGCAGCCCATAAGCTAGGTTATGGTAAAAAGTAAGCTCAGCAGATGACTTACAAGACGACACATTTAACAAAAACATATGCGAGTCGGTAATACCCTGACTTCACTATAACCTTCAAAACATGCAAGTAACAGTCATTCAATCCCAATATTTTGTCTGTTAAAAGTCTAACTCATATTTTTGACATGTCCCTGTACCAAATTAAATATATTTTATACAAACCATTGCCTTTTGTAAAGTGTCTAGGAAAATAATTGGTAGAATTTGACATTAGTTTTGACTGTAACTTGCGACATAAAACTTTGGGGTATGGGGTAAGTTTTGGTCTCATTTCATGAAAACTATAGAAAATATTGCATATTACAATATATCATTTTAAAGAAAAGTAAATTGACTTTCATATGATACCACATATGCCTCGTTATATTCAAAATAAGCTCAGCAGAAGACTTACAAGAAGACGGGTTTAAGAAAAATGAATGTGATTCAGTAATACTGTGATTTTGCGGAACCCTTCAAAATGTGACTGTTACAGCTACAGGATCCCAATATTTTTTTCTGTCGAAAGTTTATTTCAGGTTTCTAACATGTACTTGTAGCAAATAACACAAAGTTAATACACAGCATTGCCCTTTGTATTTTGTCTAGGTAAATAATTGGTAGAATTTAGATTAGTTTTGACAGTAATTTGCGACATTAACTTTGGGGTATTGGGTAAATTATGGCCCTATTTCATGAAAACTATAGAAGATATTGCATATTGCTATATACCATTTTCAAGAAGAATTAATCACCTTTCTAAAGATACCCCACAAGCCAGGTTATGTTAAACAGTAAGCTCAGCAGATGACGTACATGAAGACAGGTTTGACAAAAATCCATGTGGATCACAAAATCGTGATTTTGCGGTACCCTTCAAAACATGACCGTAACAGCTATATTTTGTCTGTTAAAATCCTATTTCTTATTCTAGGGATCCCAAGG
Source organism: Ptychodera flava (assembly GCF_041260155.1). Classification (NCBI taxonomy): domain Eukaryota; kingdom Metazoa; phylum Hemichordata; class Enteropneusta; family Ptychoderidae; genus Ptychodera; species Ptychodera flava. The sequence goes on from NC_091929.1 coordinate 4,100,252, forward strand.
CTTCTGAAAAATACAGGTTTGTTATCCTGTGCGTTTTTTTTTTTTTTTTGGGGGGGGGGGGAGGTGCACGTAGACGCCCCCTCTAGCCCAAGGCCTAATAGCTTGTTAGTAATGCTTGTAAGTAAGACAAGGAGGCATACACAATTTTCCAAATACGTCTTATCAAAATTATTTTATAAAAAAATATTTAAAAAGTAAATTATAAAAAATAGACAGTCATCAACAATCTATTTACTTTAAGGAGAAAATGGCAATATGACTGTGTGTGTGCGTTTTTAAAGTTTTCTTTTTAAGGCTGTGCATTAGTTCATTGCATAACAATAAAATGCCCATTCACGATATACCAATTAATGTAGCAAAACTTGCAATTTTAGTGAGTAGAGACAATAATGAATTGTAAATACCCAATTTTGACATTTATTTTTTTCTTCAGCACATTGCAATTAGTAAATAACATCTATAAATCTGTTTGATTTGCTTCATTTGGAGGAAACAATAGTTATCATATTTTCTTCCGGTTAAAATTGCTGAATTACCAGAAAAAATCGCTTTAAAGTTATCCAATTCTATGACGTCATATTGTTTTACTAAAAACTTATGCATTTTAGAAAGACCAGTATCTAAGCTTTCTAAAACTATAAGGTATATGGCATTTCAAGCCAGTTTACTTCATCAAGGAAAGAATGTTGTACCCCTACCCCTAGCTTTTGCACACCCCATACAGATACACGCAATTCAAAATTGACGCCAGAGAAGTAGTGTTATAGTAAATATCTGATGTTAACACTTTTTTTCTTGTTTAATATGTCGGAATGAATAATTTAAACACAAAAAGTTGTGAAAATTTTGCTTAATAAAAAGTAAATCACAATTGTTACATGGTATTTTGGGTAAAAATTTCAAAATTGTCAAAAAAATTCATTTTAAAGTCGTCCTATTCTATGTACACAAATTAATTTTGCTCAAGTTGGTATTCCTTAGAAAGAGCAGTATCTGAGCTTTCCAAAAATGTAAGGTTTGTGCTATTTCATGCTAGTTTACTCAATTTAGGGGAGGATATAGTACCCCCTACCCCTACCCATTTTTCGCCATTTTTTGCGGTACATACAAATCAAAAACCAGTGCAGACAGGTAGTGCATCCCAAAATATCCAATGTTAACATCTTTTTTCTAGTTCAGCAGATCCCAAAGAACAAAAAAATACCCATGTAGTAGGTTTATGGGGGGGGGGGTGCACGGTGGGCCCCTCCAGCCCACGGACTATTGATATTCCCGTCGGTAGCTAGCTCTTAGCACACTATTTTTAATTCTCGCGTGAGTTGACCGTTCGTTCTCGCGAGAGTAGGCTTGTTTCAAAATGGCGGCGCCTAGTGATGACAGATGGCACAAGATCACTAATTCACTTCCGGGTTCGTTACCCACGAAGATAGTTCGGAAGAAAAATAGTGCAGACCTTGAGTTTTGATATCTGCATGGATGCTTGTTTAGTTTGAACTTTAAGGTCAAGAATTTTTGTAAAGATATTTTTCTGCCTGAATCAAAATGCAGACTGTTGTGAATAATGGCTGAAGCATTTGGTGGTAATATGAGGTGTTCTAGGGCTAATAGAAATCATAACAATAAGCCTGAAATTTGTCAAAAACACCACTGAGGGCGCTATTTTCATCGCTATCTCAAAATTTCCGTGGACTTGCCCACACGAAAAATTAATGAGTAGTTAAGCTGACATTGACCTAACACCTGTTAAGAGGATTCGTGCCGCTGAATGTTTTAAAATAGGAAAATCGAGCTCAACGCTACTGTGGTGGCCTATGGGAAATGAATTAGTGGTCTTGTGCCTAATTGACGGCCCATAGGAAGCCCTATAGGGGGACATATTTCAGTACGTATGATGTCCTATGCTGAAAAATAACAACCTTTTGCACTTTCTATTACTCCGAACAATACTTGGAAATATAAAGGTATGTGGAAACCAGCTCAGACACTAATTTTGATATACTTGGGGGGCCCAAATCCCTGCTGGCGGCCATATTGGACTCAGTCAGGAATAGGGGTATGGCATAGCTTTTTGTCAATTTCTCCCCTAATTCAACTTAATTTGTCAAACCAGTACTTTTATTGTTTAGACATACAATTTCTTTCTTTTATATCAAAAATTCGTGCAAATCCATTCATAGCGGTTTTCTACAGAGAAATTTATTATTCAAAATTTCCGTAAAAAAGTCGATGAAAATAGGCCTGGCCCCTGAAACCGGGGTTTAATTTCGGGGAGAGATACTATTCGTGAAATCATTATCTTTTTTGGGAAGAACACAACTAAGCAATTGTAAAAGTATTCTGATATGAGTGTTTGGGACACAAAATTTGTTTGCCAGGAATGTGTTTTTATGTCATATGGTGTCATATGGCTTGGTACAGAGGTGACACAAATTGCTGCCATAGGGCCGATGAATGTATGTCTTGAGGCAGGTGTAGCAATTGAAGTGTAAGGTTAAATTTTCTTTTATTTTAGTATTTGAGTCATATCCACCAGTACTTTGATTGGTGTTAAAATTGTGCACTTTTGTCAATTTAAGGTTCACTATATTGGCACAAGATCACTAATTCACTTCCGGGTTCGTTACCCACGAAGATAGTTCGGAAGAAAAATAGTGCAGACCTTGAAGTTTTGATATCTGCATGGATGCTTGTTTAGTTTGAACTGTAAGGTCAAGAATTTTTTGTAAAGATATTTTTCTGCCTGAATCAAATGCAGACTGTTGTGAATAATGGCTGAAGCATTTGGTGGTAATATGAGGTGTTCTAGGGCTAATAGAAATCATAACAATAAGCCTGAAATTTGTCAAAAACACCACTGAGGGCGCTATTTTCATCGCTATCTCAAAATTTCCGTGGACTTGCCCACACGAAAAATTAATGAGTAGTTAAGCTGACATTGACCTAACACCTGTTAAGAGGATTCGTGCCGCTGAATGTTTTAAAATAGGAAAATCGAGCTCAACGCTACTGTGGTGGCCTATGGGAAATGAATTAGTGGTCTTGTGCCTAATTGACGGCCCATAGGAAGCCCTATAGGGGGACATATTTCAGTACGTATGATGTCCTATGCTGAAAAATAACAACCTTTTGCACTTTCTATTACTCCGAACAATACTTGGAAATATAAAGGTATGTGGAAACCAGCTCAGACACTAATTTTGATATACTTGGGGGGCCAAATCCCTGCTGGCGGCCATATTGGACTCAGTCAGGAATAGGGGTATGGCATAGCTTTTTGTCAATTTCTCCCCTAATTCAACTTAATTTGTCAAACCAGTACTTTTATTGTTTAGACATACAATTTCTTTCTTTTATATCAAAAATTCGTGCAAATCCATTCATAGCGGTTTTCTACAGAGAAATTTATTATTCAAAATTTCCGTAAAAAGTCGATGAAAATAGGCCTGGCCCCTGAAACCGGGGTTTAATTTCGGGGAGAGATACTATTCGTGAAATCATTATCTTTTTTGGGAAGAACACAACTAAGCAATTGTAAAAGTATTCTGATATGAGTGTTTGGGACACAAAATTTGTTTGCCAGGAATGTGTTTTTATGTCATATGTGTCTAGTATGCTGTCATATGGCTTGGTACAGAGGTGACACAAATTGCTGCCATAGGGCCGATGAATGTATGTCTTGAGGCAGGTGTAGCAATTGAAGTGTAAGGTTAAATTTTCTTTTATTTTAGTATTTGAGTCATATCCACCAGTACTTTGATTGGTGTTAAAATTGTGCACTTTTGTCAATTTAAGGTTCACTATATTGGCACAAGATCACTAATTCACTTCCGGGTTCGTTACCCACGAAGATAGTTCGGAAGAAAAATAGTGCAGACCTTGAAGTTTTGATATCTGCATGGATGCTTGTTTAGTTTGAACTGTAAGGTCAAGAATTTTTGTAAAGATATTTTTCTGCCTGAATCAAAATGCAGACTGTTGTGAATAATGGCTGAAGCATTTGGTGGTAATATGAGGTGTTCTAGGGCTAATAGAAATCATAACAATAAGCCTGAAATTTGTCAAAAACACCACTGAGGGCGCTATTTTCATCGCTATCTCAAAATTTCCGTGGACTTGCCCACACGAAAAATTAATGAGTAGTTAAGCTGACATTGACCTAACACCTGTTAAGAGGATTCGTGCCGCTGAATGTTTTAAAATAGGAAAATCGAGCTCAACGCTACTGTGGTGGCCTATGGGAAATGAATTAGTGGTCTTGTGCCAGATCCGGGCCTTCAAAAGTGATCGAAAATAGCCATTTTGAAACAAATTTCACACTTTCTTTGGAACAGAGAGATTCTTTTGTCGGCAATACACATTGTCGAGTAGTTTTGTGGTAGATGATATCTTTAATTTCACGCAATCCGTGTAAAGTATTCAAAATGGCCGCCTCCATGGAACTGTGCTCTCTTTTCAAACTCGTAGGTATATAGAGATTCCATTCTAAATTTCTTGTACACGCATAAGTCTTAATGCTCGCTTCGCGAGCGGCCTTCGGCCGCTCTCGCTGCACTCGCTATAATAGACTGTCTTTCAGGTGATTAATCTTTACAATGTGTTTTAAATTGTGAAAATGGAAGAATAAAGAAATCTGTAGTGAGGACAAATCAATGCACATACTGACTTTGGGGTATTTTAATGCAGGTCGTCTTCACCGTGCGTGACCTGTAACGGTCATTTTCGAAGTAAAAAAGAAATAAAAAGCGAGTACTAACCATTCTATCCCACTTCATGGTACCCATTTCATCCAACGTAACGAACTTATCAAAATGAGATCATTGAGGGCGCGGTTTACCGCGTCCTCTGATACCAAAAGTTACTGTACGACGAAACTCCATAGGTTACAGACCGGCAGATCTATAGTGCCGATGCCCTTTGTTCAGTGAATGCAATGTTATTCAAAGCGTTTCGTTTTTACCTAATTAGTGTTTTTACTTCATTTTGATGAGTTCTTGTAAATATTTCACACGTTTCCAAATATGTTTTAGTCTGTTTTCTCTTTGAGACAGTTTATCATTGTGCACATACTGACAGTTCCGTGTTTCTCGGTCGTTGTCGACGTCGGCTCCGAACCCTAAGCACCGTACTCCTCACGGGATTTTCGGATCGGTCGAAGTTCGATGGAGGGACATACCAACACATAACGTTTCTAGTCTATTCTTATCATTAATAGATTGTGACCTTTGACATTTGACAACCAACAACTCATAGAGTTTGCAAGTCACAATGTCAAACAATTACTATTACATGACTGCAAGTGCATTTCTTTAGATTTGTTTGTGAGGATTTCTTTTCTCCATTGGTACAAAATGAAAGGCTAGCAAGTTGAAAGTTTGTGTGTGAATGCAAGAATTGCAATTTATCTTTAGAATCAAAAATATTTAAATGTTCTTCTTTTAATATTGTCATAAAACTTGAGTAAAACAATATGATGCGCAGACTGATGCATCCATTTGATTACTCTTATTACATCTCTCTACATTGTGAATCCTTCAGTAAGTGAGTATCTTGTCATGAGCTGAATGACACGGGTCTGGACAGCGAGAATGTCTTCAATAGTCTTTATAAAGCTGACGGTGAATTTAAAACGGCCGAAGGAGGAATTTGACCTACACAAATTTGCAGCGGGTGAACCAAATAATAGTGGGGTCTGCGAATACATGTGGTATGAGGTAACTTAAATCATAAGCAAGGTGCAACGTGTTTTTTTTTCTGGCAAAGCGATGATTTGACTGAAAGATCCGTCGCTCGAGGGCGCTACCCCCTTTCCCCACCTTAGAGGGAGCGTAGACAGCGTCCTCGATCGACGAATCTTTCAGCCTAAGCGATGAGTGTATCTTGTGAAATTGTCACTGATGTTTACGGACTTAATAGACAAATAATACTCGTGAAAGTCACTGTTTTACCAGATTCATCTTGATGCAACCACTGAGAAACATAGACAGAGTCGCAACGGGTATTATTTAAGGTGTGAAGCGGTTACGTAACCCATCCATGTTCGCCTCGCCTCAGGTTGCTCTCGCCTCTCTTTTCCGAAGAGTGCCGATCATGCATCCTTCGGTAATTTTCTGATTTTCGCCGACTGTTATGTGAAAGTATGTTCGGCAAAGTTTGTGTTGTTGTTGTCGTGTGGTGCCGAGCGGAATTGACCTGCTGGCAAAAGGGGTGTGTTTTGAGCTTCAAAAGTGAGTTTCACCGTTTAAAAAATTCCTATCATATTTTTATGAATATATAATGAGTGTGTTTGAACCAAATTTGAAAGTCTTTTATCGATACTGTTTGGTTTTACTGAATGGTTTACGGTCAGTCATACCGTCTTTTACACGTGCGTCAAGGAAGGACATGTTTATGAAACTGCCAGCGTGTTATGTTTTGATTGGCGTGAAGCAGTGTTTCTGGCCTGAGAGCTCACAAAGTAACTATGGTTGCTACGCGACTGGAAGTACGATGCCATCTCGTCGTATTTTTCGCATAATCTCGTGCAATTATCAACACAAACAAAACCTCCAAAAAGTTTAACACCTTTGAAGCTCATTTTAATATGAAAGCCAATAGTCTACCGAGACGACAATGGAACAAAAGGAATGCCCCGTCTATACTATTTGCCTGTGATGCAATTACAGTGACAACCAATGTCTTTCACGTTTTGACATCAGTTAGTCTTTCGGAAACCTTTGAACCGGAAATTTATTTCCAGAACAATAAAATTTATATTGCTTCAAGGTCAAGGCTACATACTCCTAGCAAGGCAAACATATTTTTTCCTTTAAAGAATATTAATTATTTTTAAAGTTGGTAATAGAAGGAGCTGTGCAATACGAATCCTCATTTCGGCGTGATGAAAGTGATATTAAATCAATAACGTCCAATAATTTGATTGCAGCAAATAAAAAAATTGTATCAAAATTTTAGTTCAGAAAGCTAAGCGGTCATGGCCTATTCAAATACACTGTGGGTTTTTTTCATGACAACCTTAAAACCTAAGCGGGTGGGGACGCAAACACAGAATTTTGCCAAAAACACTAATTCATCTGCCAAAAACACTAATTCATCTGACTACTTTGATTTCCGACAGTTTGCAGATGATTCGAATCTGTTCCACAAATACTCGAGTGATACGAAATGTATAGACCTTTCACTAGTAGAAAACCAGTTGAGAGATGTAACCTGTAGGTGTGATGCAAACAAGCTCACTATAAATATTAGAAAACCACCTATGTATTTTTTCACCAGAAACGTAAATCGGTGTATTTACATGGTAATATTTGTGTTAAAAGTGTTCCCTTAATTCAGTCTGATCAAGCGTCATTTGTTGGTGTAAATATAGATGAGAACCTAACTTGGAAACAACATATTACTAGAGTCAACGCACTAATTAGAATGAAGGAAGGAATTCCTTTTAGAATAAGAAATTTTGTACCACAAAATGTATTAGTATTACTTTATAATCATTTATACAACCATACATTACATATGGTTTAGAAGTATGGGGAAATACGTATTCATCCTATTTAAATTCCATTCTTATCACGCAGAAAATGTGTTTGCGAACAATAACTTTTTTGGATTAAGAACGCCGTCATTACCTTAATTTTTTAAATTACGCATCTTAGGGACTGGTCAGTTTCTTCAGCCTGGGGGGGGGGGCGATGGATTCATGGGGGTCACCCTGTTGTTGACTTTGGTGATAGTGGGGGTCACCATGTTTTTGAAATGCCCAATTGGGGGGGGGGGGGTCAGTGTGTTTTTGAATTTTGACACAGGCTCAAAATTGCCTAAATGCTAGTGTCAGCCACAAATTTCATCATTCAGTTGTATTTTTCAGCGCTCCCCCAGGCCGAAGAAACTGACCAGTCCCTTAGATGTTTATAAGCTTTACAAGCTACTTGTTGGTAATTTTGTGTTTGATTTATATCATCAAAATGTACCACATCCCATGATAGACTATTTCCAAGTTGTGGATCATTGTTATGACACTCGTCAAAAAGTAGGGATGAATTTAACATTGCCGAAAATGAACACATGTAAAGGTCAATCGGCAATTTCGTACACGGGTGCTCAATTATGGAACTCGTTGCCTAATGTAATTAAAGTTCATACTTCCAGGCATATCTTTACAAAAGCACTGAGAGAGTATCTGTTACAGGAATACCTACAGTGAACTAGTTAAATCACAATAGTCGTCACATCATTGCGTAAGAATTTTCAGGAATACCTCGCTCTGATATCGAACTTGTATCATATAAATATAAAAAATGTTTGTAGAACTCTTTGTATAACAGCGTACGTGTTAACCTAACTAATTTAAATTTTGTAAATGGGCCAGGCTCGACTAGCGAACAGCTATATTTTTTGGCTCCACATTACCATTGGAATGTAAATTTTGTATTTGCCTGTTATGACTTGTGAAGTGTACTACTCATGGTAATAAACCAACCAGAAGTTAATTACTTTGGCCTAAACGCTGTCAACTACAGCGGTGCCTGTGCCGTGACCCGAACGATTGAAGTCTACTCCGTGTAATTTCAACTAAAACTCGTTCACGACGTGAATTTAGCGAACCACCTTGTCTAGGACGGCTATATACCACTGAGATCTGGCAGAATCAATCAGCGACAAGAACAAGAGATGACAGAACCGCAGAAGTACCACTAAATCAGTATAACGATTAACTCTACAGTTACATTCAGTGGCGCATCAGAGAGAGTGTGCCTCGTCTCAAATCACGTAAAATCTATCACTTCAGTAGGTTAACATTTTTATTAAAGTTTATTGAAGAAATAGCTGAGCAGGAAGCTTTTTGTTGGTATTGGTGGTTTCTGTTTTTTTTTTGAGTTTAGAATATTTAAGTATAGATGTTATAAACAAACTTTCTGTAGAGAAATAAAGCGACTTATCTATACCGCAAGAGGGCTCCCTCCCTATCACCACAGACAAATAGAACAAATAGACTGGCAACGCGGGTTCAATGCACCTAGCAGTTTTCATTTGTTCCAAACGCATATTTTGTGCTAACAACGACATGAAAAATCCAAATTATACTTGATCAGTTTTAATACAGTCAACGCGGAGCACGCTATGTCAGTGGGTGAGTCACCCCCTGATTTTGTTCAATCCTCATGGACCTGTCACACCTTGCGATTTAGCCAGGGTATGTCAACGTATGAAAAAATTGGCGAACTTATACTCTGGACGTATAAAGTCGAATACGCTATGGGTATGTTTTGTACAAGTTAAGAACACGCTGTAGCACGCTGGTATACGTCGTAGTACGTCGAGGTCGTGGAAAATTTTGTGCATGCACAAAAGTTTTTGACGTATGCCAGCGTATTGCTCATGCCTCCAGCGCACGCGGGACATAAGTTGTAGGAAGATTTAATATGCGCTCGTTGACACACGTTTGCACGCGTTACTTATTAGTTACTCATAAGTCGATATGCGTAGAGATAATTATCTAGCGTACATACCCAAAACATATTTTCAAGCTATGACTACTTATAAATAAGCTATGTATACACCCAAAATTGAAAAATACATCGTCAGTTCAGCAAGCCAGCGATTTAGAGAAATTTTGATACGTCAGCATACGCTGGCTAAATCGTCAAGGTGTGAGAGGGCCCTTACCAAAATTTTGGGTTCTTTTCAAATGAAGACTTCGGTGAAACCTGGGCGACAATTATTGAATCCACGATCCTTACGGTTTGACGGTTTCGCTGAGACTAGTCCAAAATATTATCCTCGTGTGACGCGAACATGAAGTAAAGGAGAATAGCCTCGCTGCAACTTACGCAGGTAGTTTTCGGTCCGGTTTTACGTCAAAAACAACTTTCGCAAAGGCTTGCGTGTAATGCACCTTTCAATGCATTCCATGGCGGGGGGGGGGGGGGGTGTTGGTTGCAGGGCAACAGGGTAAATTGATCGGACATCGTATCCCGACAGTGAGGAACTTGATCGATACGGTACACCAGGCGGGGAGGGTGACAATTTCGCAAAATAGTAATTTTTGTTTTGTGACATTTTACATTATGCTTGAAATGTTCGGTTCAGTCACAGGCACCCGTGGGTTGGGTAGTCTGCTAGATAGCTACTCGATCTATCAATCCCATAGTCGATATGCCCGCCACTGCTTAGGTTGTAGAGGCGGGCATATCGACTACGGGGTCGATAGATCGAACAGATAATCGATCTATGCAGCAGACTACCCAGCCCACGGGTGCCTGTGGTTAAGGTTAGCTTTGCAATGCAGATTCTAGCATTGAAATGGGTCGATTTTGGTGCAACAATGTGATAAAATATTACAATAATACTCGTCCATTGAGTGGTCTCCTGGTAATGTTAGCGCAACGGTGTCGGGTCTGACAATAACGACAACACCCTATTACCTCACTAGTTCCATACTTCAACCCATTCGGAATTAGGCATGTACACAAATGTACATAGTACAACCCTTTATTCTCACGTTTTCAAACTGACTACGTTTTCTTGGCTTTGATTTTCATTGTAGTGTTTAAAACATAAACGTTCATCGAACATTGATGCCACAGCAACATTTCATATTATAAGAAAAATATACATGACAAACGTGAATCATAACACAGGGGCCACGGACTCCTTTTTTGTTTGTTTATTTGTGTGTTTATTACTTATCTATGATTATTTCCATCTTCAATAAAAAAAACAATATACAGTTGTATATTTATTCATGTTTGTCAAACGAGGGGTATGTTTTATTTCATACGTGGGATTGTATTAGAAACTTTTTAAAGTATCAATTATTGACTATACTTGTCAGCTGACAACAAGAAATGGTCAGCAGTTCACAAATTAAACATAAATAAAGTACAATAGGAAAAGTCAATAAATTACAGTTAGACAATTCTAAGGAAATATCCTAATTGCCATACCACCATTATCACACCAATAGCAACAGGAAAACCTGTATATTTGGAAAAGTGAGCATAGTAATGGGTTATTACAATACAGTAAAATCTGTCTAAACCGAACCCTACAGGGACTGAGACAATTGTTTGGTTTGGAGAGGTGTTCGGTATATAGAGGTCATTTTAACACAGAGCGATAAAGACTGCCCTTGCAATAGGCAAATGAAAGTGATTTTGCAAATTCCACAACTGTACAGAGTGCTTGAGTCAATAGCAGTACAAAACTGTTAAGGAAGTATGGACCTCGAAAGTGAAAGACTTAAACTTTTGCTCTAACTCTCCTCAAGGGATCTTTCAATCATTCTCTTTCAGAATCAAGAATAAAAATGGGGGGGAGGGGGTCATCGTGCAAATTTTGGTACTAGAGAAACAAATTACCCAAGATTTACCGACATTAGAAATTAAAAATGGCCGCCACCCCTGTGTTAACTCTACAGAGGAAAAAAAAAATTTTCGAATTTCGAAAAACTAAGCCGGTAAAAAGTTTACTTTCACCAAGAGCTTTAAAATGAACCCCTACATGTGGTATATCAGAAGCGAATTGTAAAAGTTTGAGAGTCCAAATGTCTGTCCCCGAGGTGCGTTTTACCTTAAGCAAACCTAAGAAACTGTGACCACAATCATAGTAACTGCAAATTTCATGAATGTTTGGTAAAAGTGAGCTTGATGATGGTAAGGTTAAAATTCAAGTACAACACTGAACTTACTTCCTAGTATCAAAAAACCCACCCACTTGGGCTTTGGGCCCCTATAGATTTGGTGCGTCGAGATTTCTTCTTCTTCTGTAGCTTCTTCAACTAGAATTTCGAAACTGCTGCTCGCAGCCTTTAGCTTTTCAAACTAGCAAGGCTTATAAGGCCAACTGAGTACTCGTGCACCTAGCCCTTCAAATTTCAGTGGGCAATGTGACCTGACTGCTATTTGGTATTCAAATATTGTATTTCATCTAAATTGCATAGAACTTGATCAATCCATAATCTGTCAAGCAACTTTTGGGGCCATACTACCTAGATGCTACATACCAAATTTCAAGGTCATTGACCCTGTCGTTTTTTTCAGATCCTTTATAAGTGATTAAATTGGTGTTTTTGAATATTCTCATTAATTATGCAAAATCAATATATCTCATCACCTACAAGGGCTATTGGATAGAGGTGAGAAGGGACAAAATTTTTCCCAAAGTATTTTGGATGACCTTTGACCTACTTAAGTATATCTCAGCAACCATTGAAACACTGTCGCACCAAAAGGCTTACAATTTGAACTAATTGCAAGTAAGTTTTTTTTATAGTATGACCTCAACGATGGGTCACATGACCTGCTGCCCATCTTGATTGAACATTGAATTTTTCTCATCTCTGTACAGAATCTTTGAAGACCATATGCCAGGTTGCTACATGAAAATGTCAAGGTCATTGGCCATGTCAATTTGGAGTAAAAGATATTTAAAATATTAATTTTTTTAGAATTTTCTATGACCTTTGACCAGCCATTTGCCTTTGCAGCTAAGCTATGGCCACGTTTTTTCAGGTCTTTGTGATAGTGCTGGAGGGCTGGTGTCTATTAGCCGATGACCAGTAGGACACAAATCTTCACCTACATTTGGGGGTTAATTCCTGACCTTTGACCCTCACATCATCCTGTACCTCATGAATTTTGCAAATATCTAATCCTAGGCTAGCCAATAGACAACGTCGGATTTTTGGTGGACAGATACAATTATGAATGCAAAGTAATTTGCACAATATTAAGTGACATTTGACCTTGACATATAAATCATGCTTATAAATCATAACTACAAGTGCTACACCCTTCATATTTTGGCAGATGTTCAGCGTCTTGGAAGCTGTTATCCATTGGTTTGCTGAATTTTACTATTATAATTAAATAATACAAATAAACTTTGTAAGTTTCTGTGAATAGTGACAATCGACCAATCAGATTTAACCTTCCGAAGATGCTGCACATCAGCAGGCATATTTGGTTGGATGAAGCATGAAGTGGTGACACATCCTGTAGTCCTCATTTATTATGTACACATCTAAATCTTGGCTAGCCAAATGAAGTTATATAGGTCTGATTTGGGGTTGACAGGGATGAGTATGGGAGCAAAGTATTCTGCCAAATGTAACGTGACCAGGATGCTCTTTGACTTTGATTCAACAATATGCCTGCAACATTCTATTGTTCCCAATGGTAGATGTATAATGTGGAATGGTATATTCTCTAAATAAAAAAGTTTAAATCTGTTGTCCAGCCATATCTCTTTGATTTTGTCAACATGAAAATTTGTACAAGTAATGCCATTTGACTGCTGTATTGGATCATATTAACAAACATAGTGACTTTGTAATGATTGATATTGTGAACTGCACTCAAGCCAACTTTGACTAAAGTCAGTCAACATGTGTATACATGATTCACTACACTTTCTGACAAAATGGCCGCCAAAATTGCCTTTGGTCCAATTTACCACATTCCAATAAATGATGGATATAAATATTTAGTATTTGTACTTTTTGATTGTACCAACACTTGATTGACATTAGTCATAGCTTGGCCGAGAAGGAACTCTACACATATGTTGGTCAATGGACGCAGGACGGACAAAACACTTTGTCCTATCCCCTACATCTGTAGGTCAATGGAGCCAAAATAATAACAAGAAAACTAGCATATGCATTTCAGTATTTTATTTCATTTGTGAATTCCTTAAGTCCTGCTCAGAGATAAAAACCTCTTTGGGAGAAAAACTCTGGTTGCAGGACTTTACAATCTAAATAAAAATCTAGCTAGCTTGCTATCCTTTCCATTTTAGAATTTGGAGAATGTAGTTTGATCAATCGAATTTATTGATAGAATTTGGTAATCAGTTTGAATAAATGCCAAATGTAGACCCATGTCAAAAATATACTTGCAAGGAAAATGAAATTGACTTGATTGGAAATGATAATTTTGATATATTTTGAAATTGAAAAATCTAAATCACAACATATTCTCATCATTTTTTCACTGATTTTCAAAGTACCTGACTGTCTAACAAAACAAACTTTACAATCTTCAGATATACTACAGAAAGAATGCCATCTCCATATTGTATGAGGAGACTTGAAGCCAAAGATTAACTTGACCCAATATAGTTATATAATTTCAATAAAGACATTTGAATAAAGTCATATGAAATCCTTTATAAATTTACAATTTCATAATTTTAATAAAGTCAAATTAAAAATAATCAGTATATTGTTCAATATTGCCCCTGACTTCAAGAAACCTATCTTAAACAAATGAAGTCAAACATTAACAACCAGAAAGCATTTGCAAGCAAAAGCGAAGTTCCAGAGACCAGAGCAGCGGAAGAAACAAGAGAATGTGTGACAAAGATAGGTGCAGAATGAAAGAGTGCTTTTAATATTCAAGCACGTACCTATAGGGCTGCTAGCAGTAAACACAATGATATACAACTAAAAGCAAGGCAGTCCACAGATTACAAATGCCTACATGTACGGTAAAAACGAAACAGATACATACGGGGCGACAACGCACGGAAATGTATATCAGACGACATTCTCGCGAGCCAGAGCAATAATTTTTGCTCCACTGATCTACGCAAAAGTCAATCGCTTGACGGGTAGCGCTGAGTTGTTGCCGTAAAGAGGTGCGTGGTTTACGACGATGATCAGACGAGAGGAAACATCGGACCTAGGCCGTGAAATTGAAAACCGAGGCCACATGCATTTTCATTTGATTAAAAGCACAGACTAAAACAATTTTCATTGCAATGTCGCTGTTTTCACGAGATACTGACCGTTTGATCTTGGAAAGTTGAGCTGCTTTAACGTGCAGCCAACGCATGCCGGCGCCGGTGCGGTGACGGCCGTGTGTTACCGGCCTGTGTGTTAATGGCCTCGCAGACTGATATAGGAAAAAACGGGGAAAAACCGCTGGTGGCTCCTCAGAAATACGGCGGGCAGTTTCTCCGCCAAAACAGCCAATTTTGAATCCAAATTTTGCATTGACCTTCGTTTTCGAGCACACCCACCTCGCCTAGGTACACGATGTACCCAGCCGCGCTTGTAAATTTAGGGAAAGCTATAATTTTCTCTCTCTATGCGACCGAAGCCATCTTATGTGCCGCCATTGTTACATTCGGGCGAAACAGTATAGCGCCACGTACGGCGAGTATTTAGAGAAAAATAAAATCAAAAAGCAACAAAAAACAAAGTGAAAAAAAGCTAGAATTATTGATAGCTGAACGCAATATGATAGTCGAGCAATGCAGAATAAAAAATAAATAAATAAACACACAAGAAATGCCCGTAAAACCCGTCTGAGTTGAGCGATGACGTCATAAGCGTGTCGCAATGCATTCTGGGTAATTAAGGTAAAATTTGTGTATAGCATGTTCTATGATAGTAATACCGGAAATAGAGAAAGAAAGAAAGAAAGAAAGAAAGAAAGAAAGAAAGAAGGAAAGTGAGCAAAAACTAACAGTTCCAGAGCTGGTCTCTGGAACTAATAATGCTTTGTCTCCTGTACAACATTTTAAAATTTCCCATAGTTGAATTTCAGTTTTGTATTGACAAACCATACCTCCATTGATCATAGAGATAGCCCCAAAATATCCTTTGACACATGAAAGAAGAACATGGGTGACCACAAAATGGAATAGGTAAGAGACCTTTGGTATTAATACCCCAACAAAATCTTGCCAAAAAGGAAAGATTATAGTTATCGAACACAAGAAGTACACTGAAGCAGTCACATGGCGACATCTCTCTGATGTGCCTATGGGAAAAAGATGGTTCCCTGGACTGTCAATCTGGAGTGTCCATTTTCAAAAAGCTGCTCAGAAAATTGAAGCATCCGTTTGCTAGATTTATGATTTATGACGTAATCTGGAACAAAAGTCACTGTCAGGCACTAAGAGTTCAGAGAAAGAAGGAGTGCAGTGTGTCAACTTCAATAACTAGCGTCATCCTGATCCGTAAAGTATGGTTGTTCTCTAACAAGCCATTGTGTGAATGCCCTTCACTTTTGACTGCTGGATTTCACCATCAGCTTCCAATCAAGAAACCAATCACAGCCATTGTTACAAGTTATCTTGGCTGACAAAAATCATGTGTGGCACCAGCCATTGTATGACAGCCCACTGGGATGACACAATAGACCATGGAGGTAACACACTCCATAGATAGATCAACTACATATATCCTCTGCCCAAACCGTAGAGGTAGCGCATATAAAATTAAACCTTCCCACAATAATGTGTGTTGATAATTTGACATTAACTGGGGGATTCAAAAGAAAGAAAACAGTAGATGAAGGTGCATCTCTGCAGATCATGCTTCTGAAAACTGAACAAAGAATATGAAGATGAAGACGGTGAGAAAGTACAATGTCACATAAGGAGATTAATTGAAATGGGGCTGCAGGACACTAGACTGACGCTTACACATTTCCAAATTGGTTCAGTCAGATGGTCATAGAAGTGGTTCTCCCATCGGTTTTCATACCATAGCATATTTTCCAACCCAGGGCTTACATCGAAAGGCCTCTGTGACTTCATATAGTGTGCAGCCATCTTTAATGACAGACAAAAGCTCTTTGCCAGCATCTGATTTACTCAGACTGAGTTGATTTAAGAATAGTTGGAAGGAGGGGGCAGGGCTTTACTCACAACATGGCCACAGATGTAAAATGACTTCAACACAGCACTTCTGCAAAAAACCTTGAAGCTGAAGATCTTAGTTCATTATCTCAAGGCATGAAGAGGTCTCAATTATTGTTGAGGGGGAAATAACATTTTAAGTGGACAGAAAGAGAAAGATTTCCCAGAAATTGTTATGCAACAAATTTAAATGACAAAAGAAACCTTACCAGCATTAGATGGACAGTTGGAAATACTGTTCATGATGCTGCCTACTGATTAACCATGCAGCTGTTATCTGAAACAACATGGTGGTCATGGTATTGACTAATGATCTTTATGGGACAGAAAGCAAGAGACACAAAGAGACAGACAGGGAGATAGAGGGAGCTGTACTTGAAGGTGCAAGACACCAAAGTATAGGTGATACTCATGTACATACTTCCAAACACTAAGCTAGAGGTCAAGGTCGATTTACACTATACTTTGCAACAAATTTGAACGTCAAGTGGAAACCCTCTTTAAGCACCTGAATAGATTCAGACAGACTTTAACCATAAAAATTTAAATTCATTGGGTGAACACAAGTTTGTGCATACACAGTGCCGACAAATTTCCAATGTACATATGTAGTTTAGGACACCATATTTGCTAGATTCATTCTGTTGTCTGAAACAACATGATGACTGTTGTATTGAACAACAGTCTTAACTGGAAAGAGAGCAAAATCATAATATTTTGCCTGCCCTGTCTGAGACAGCATGATGACTGTTGTATTGAACAACAGTCTTAACAGGAAAGAGAGCAAGATCATAATATCTTGCCGGTCCGGCACCTGCACTAACTCAGGCTGAGTTGATGCTGAGAATGGACTTGGGGAAATGCACATAAGCATTTGCATACATACGATAAAATGCAGAAAATCATCAGATGAGAGGTTACATACATGTCATTTTACTTTTGCAAGGAGTTATGATTGACGGCATGCTCCAAGTCAAAAGGGAAGCACCAAAATAAACAAGTCATCGTTGATGACACAGTCCCCACTTGTTAATGGGTGCTTTGATTACAGGTCCTCAGAGAGGATAGAGTCCTCTTCATTAGGTCTGTGATAAAAATACTTTTGAATAAATTCGCTTGATACATGTCTGAGTTGTAGTTCAGGACATGAAAAAATCGTAATAAAATGGCCACATGGTGGCCATATTGGATCGAATCACAAAACAAATCAATGTGCATATGTATGACATAGGTCAAAGTCCTTGTACCAACTTTGATTAAAATCGGTTGAAATATGCCTGAGTTATGGCTTTGTACATGAAAAAATCATAACAAAATGGCCGCACAGCAGCCATATTGGATCGTATCACAAAACAAATTAATATGCATATGTATGACATTGGTCAATCTCCTTGTACCAACTTTGAATAAATTTGCTTGATACATGTCTGAGTTATGGTTCTGGACATGAAAAAACGTAATAAAATGGCCACACGGCGGCCATATTGGATCGTATCACAAAACAAGTCAATGTGCATGTGTATGACATAGGTCGATGTCCTTGTACCAAGTTTGAATAAAATCGGTTGAGATATGCCTGAGTTATGGCTCTGTACATGAAAAAATCGTAACAAAATGGCCGCACGGCGGCCATATTGGATCGTATCACAAAAAGAATTGACGTGCATATCTATGACATTGGTCGATGTCCTTGTACCAACTTTGAATAAAATCAGTTGAAACATGCCTGAATTACGGCTCTGTACATGAAAAAATCGTAATAAAATGGCCGCCTGGCAGCCATATTGGATCGTATCACAAAACAAATCAACGTGCATCTGTATGACATATGAAGTAATCCTTGTACCAAGTTTGAATGAAATCGCTTCAGGCATCTCTGAGATATCTGCGTGAACGGACGGACGCACGGACACACGGACGCACACACGCACGGACATGACCAAACCTATAAGTCCCCCGGACAGTGTCCGTGGGGACTAAAAACCTGCAATGTACCAGAAGGTACGCAAACAACTGGATTGAGTTTAAAATGGACAAACAGCCAATTGACCAGGAGCAACTGTGATGTCACACAATTGCTCCTAGAGCAGAGGGGGATGAGATACAAAATTAATCAGCTTCTTGACAAAGGGAAGATCCTCTTTGTTTATTGGAAAGTACAAGGGGAAGAAAGGTTGTCCATATGACCAAAGGAGGTCAAAGAATTAAACATTATATCACATATTGCTGAAAAATAGAATTTTTAAGTCAATTTAGTCAATATTTCAAAAAATGTCCAATAATACGATAAGCTAGAAAATACAACGTGAACAATTCCATGGCTCAGTGTAAGAGGAATATACCTCACTTTTGGTGTAAATATTTTTTCACACATTTTTCATTCATTTACAAAAAAGTCTTTTGTGATAGTTACAAAAACAAATATGCATAGCAACACATGATGCAATATCAAATTTTCAATCCCTGGAATGACAGTAGACTTTTATGTCTCTTTTTGCTGCACTCTCAAAACTTGACAATCTTCAGTACCTCTTGCCTGAGACAATGGATTTGTTCAATCAGCCCTACAAAACAAAGTGAGTCACTTGATGTCTTGGATGAACAGTTTTAGAACAATAGGGCTGTTCACAGTTTTACGTCACTGTTCTCTCATTAATATGCAAAAATAAATATTTGTCCGCATTTTTAGATTACGCTTTTGAAAATTACGCATGCAAGGACGACGAAAATACATCTCAGTGGGCGACTTCTAGTGGTAACAATGAATACTAAAAAACATATTCACGACTCAGAGTACAAGCTGCAAAAAACGGCCATGTATGCAACATTGACAAAATTTGTCCGCATTTCAAGCTGCTTGTCGCGCGCGTACAGCTATATTTAGTAACAAACCTGTAACCGTGAACAGAGCTATTAGAAATATCAATTTGTTAAACTGCCAATCTAAATGTAAAAGTTTCATTAATTTTTGTCAAACTGCCAAACTTAATGTCAAATCATTCCAATTTGTCATCCTTGACTACAAGAAGCCCACTTTGTTCACATGATGATGACATTCTTTTTACACAGGTGACTTTTACACCTGGATATTGGAGCTAGCATCACTGGCACATGTACTGTCTACCTGGCAATTTGGTGAAAAGGCCAAAACTCCCTGGTTCAACAAGCATTGCGTGAAAACACAGCAATTTAAGTGCACCAATGTGTGAAAAAAGCAAAATTTTGTGACAAAATACCATTATGTGAAAGCCAAAAGATCTTCCTTTACGAAACAATGTACCTTAGCACCACTGCCGCATACCCTGGGTGTTAAAGCTCCACCACATGATGATTTCCAAGAACTGAACATCCATATGGCAACAATGTGATTACTTCCCTCCTTGAACAGCTCCACCACATCTTCAAAGCCAACTGGACCAAAGGACAAGATTCCTTTGTCTTCAGGGATGTCTCCAACACCATGGGCATCCATTGGAGCTACTCTGGACAACAAGTCAACATGTACAATAGCAAGACACCTTTTTTTTGAAAAATTGTAGAATAAATTACACATATTCTTCTGTGCAGTCGGGAGTGACTACTCACATTATAACACAACCATAGTATTCTTGTTATCCAGGGTATAGGTACTGTATCTGTCTGTGTGCACACATTCAAAATACACATTTCCCAACAGAAATAGGTACATAGTTCCTCACTGCCATTTCCCAGTATACCCATTAAGAATTGTCCTATCTCCCCTTTCCCTTTCAAAGTAGGAAATCCCCCTGGCACCTTCTTGTAAAAACAAAAGCTTGCCAATGCCCTCCCCCTCAACCAACCCCTACACAGACTGGTTCCAATACCCCAACAAAACCTTACCACTCCACTCTCCCCTTCCCCTCTCCCCAAGCCACCCTACACAGACTCGTTGCAAAACCCACAACAAAACATTTCCAATCCCCTTTCCCTTCCCCTCCCCTCCCCCAGCCACCCCTACACAGACTGGTTCTAATACCCACAACAAAACACTTCCAATCCCCCTCTCCCTCCCCTCCCCCAGCCACCCCTTACACAGACTGGTTCTAATACCCACAACAAAACACTTTCAATCCCCTCTCCCCTTCCCTTCCCTCCCCCAGCCACCCCTACACAGACTGGTTCCAATACCCACAACAAAACACTTCCAATCCCCTCTCCCTTCCCCTCCCCCAGCCACCCCCTACACAGACTGGTTCTAATACCCACAACAAAACACTTTCATCCCCTCTCCCCTTCCCTTCCCTCCCCCAGCCACCCCCTACACAGACTGGTTCCAATACCCACAACAAAACACTTCCAATCCCCTCTCCCTTCCCTCCCCCAGCCACCCCCTACACAGACTGGTTCCAATACCCACAACAAAACACTTCCAATCCCCTCTCCCCTTCCCCTCCCCCAGCCACCCCCTACACAGACTGGTTCTAATACCCACAACAAAACACTTCCAATCCCCTCTCCCTTCCCCTCCCCCAGCCACCCCTACATAGACTGGTTCAAATACCCGCAACAAACACTTTCAATCCCCTCTCCCCTTCCCTTCCCTCCCCCAGCCACCCCCTACACAGACTGGTTCCAATACCCACAACAAAACACTTCCAATCCCCTCTCCTGTTCCCCTCCCCTCCCCAGCCACCCCTACAAAGAATGGTTCCAATACCCACAACAAAACATTTCCAATCCCCTCTCCCATTCCCCCTCCCCTCCCCCAGCCACCCCTACATAGACTGGTTCAAATACCCGCAACAAAACACTTCCAATCCCCTCTCCTGTTCCCCTCCCCTCCCCAAGCCACCCCCTACACAGACTGGTTCCATACCCACAATAAAACACTTCCAATCCCCTCCCCCTTCCTCTCCCCCAGCCACCCCTTACACAGACTGGTTCAATACCCACAACAAAACATTTCTGATCCCCTCTCCCTTCCCCTCCCCCAGCCACACCTTACACAGACTGGTTCCAATACCCACAACAAAACATTTCCGATCCCCTCTCCCTTCCCCTCCCCAGCCACCCCTTACACAGACTGGTTCCAATACCCACAACAAAACACTTCCAATCCCCTCTCCCTCTCCCTCCCCAGCCACCCCTTACACAGACTGGTTCCAATACCCATAACAAAACACTTCCAATCCCCTCTCCCTTCCCCTCCCCCAGCCACCCCTTACACAGATTGGTTCCAATACCCACAACAAAACATTTCTGATCCCCTCTCCCTTCCCCTCCCCCAGCCCCCCTTACACAGACTGGTTCCAATACCCACAACAAAACACTTCAAACACCCTCTCCCTTCCCCTCCCCCAGCCACCCCTTACACAGACTGGTTCCAATACCCACAACAAAACACTTCAAACACCCTCTCCCTTCCCCTCCCCCAGCCACCCCTTACACAGACTGGTTCCAATACCCAACAAAACACTTCCAATCCCCTCTCCCTTTCCCTTCCCTCCCCCAGCCACCCCTACACAGACTGGTTCCAATACCCACAACAAAACATTTCCAATCCCCTCTCCCGTTCCCTCCCCTCCCCCAGCCACCCCCTACACAGACTGGTTCCAATACCCACAACAAAACATTTCCAATCCCCTCTCCCGTTCCCCTCCCCTCCCCCAGCCACCCCTACACAGACTGGGTTCAATACCCAGAACAAACCTTTCCAATGCCCCTCTTCTTTTGCCCACCACCCCAACAAACCCCTACACAGCTTGTTTCCATACCCTCGCCAACAGCTTGCCAATGTTGATTATCCAAATGTAAATGATCTTAAACAACAGTATTTAAGTAGTAGTGTCATCATCTTAGCAGCAAGCTCTCTCATTCTGATGTATGTGCTGTAAGTTAGTCTTTACTGCACCATATGTGTATTCAAGAATGATAAAAAGTGTAATCCAATGAAATGAGCATCTGTAAGTTCAATGTAATCAAAAGACAACTTTGAAAATCTGAAAAAATTGAAAAAAAGAAAAAAAAAGTTTGACTTTTGAAAATCTTCAATGCTGAAATAACAGACCAGTGTTGGCTCAAGATAATGGCTATTTTAAATGGTAAAGATGTCTTCTTTGAGTTACAAGCCATAATGTAACAAGTCATCGAAAGATGACACAGTCCCCGCTGTTTACATTGTTTGGAATGTTTAGTCTTTCGTCGACTTTGCCGAGAAAATGTCTATCGAATGGCTTTGTGATCAATCAAGCTTTATCAATACCAACACTATCATAAACGGGCCATTGTTTACTTTGACAAATCTCAATAACATTCAACATCTAAGAATTCCTAGGGTTTCTGCGAGCCCTCGAGGCAAATATCTCCCTTGCTCTGCCGTACGGGAAATCGGCAACACACGGCCCTTCCATTGAGAGCAACATCAAATTATCTACATTGCCGTCGGAAAATCTACTACGGGCTCCTGTTTTAGCAGCTGAAGCCCTTTTCGCATGCAACCAAGGATACAGGAATTACTACTGCAATACATGTCAATTGTCGAACTGCAGGAAACCTTTCCGCATATTCTTGAATTAGCAAACGATCATGACTCCGAGTTCTCAGCGTAAACTTCGCTTGTCTGAAGTCGTTTCTAAACGCGTTGCCGTGAGTGCTCACGGTTTACGTAGTCTGATCCAAGATGATCGATGAAGTTTCAAGTTCCTCGATACCGTAGTCACGGAGTTCATTGTCAATCTCTGGGTATTTACTTGCATTTATGACTTTGTCAAGACACAATAGGATATTAGTACATGTAGTACAGTTGGCAGGAAATCGCTCCTCCGTTCGCTGTATCAAATGTTCGGCGCGATGAAGCGTCGACGCGAGTTTGCACAGGCAAAGCGGATAACGCAGCTCTCATTAGCATATGTCAGGTCGTGTGGTTGGCTTCGATTTCTTCTCTGAACTCACGTTCATGATTCCTTTACATCTAACACTGTCCGTAATTCTGCGATGGTCGACTGTATCATTGGTTGTATTATCGAAAGGTTGCGTTCATGATTCCTTTACATCTAACACTGTCCGTAATTCTGCGATGGTCGACTGTATCATTGGTTGTATTATCGAAAGGTTTGCATCCTGACTATGAAAGACAAAATTACATTGGTCAATGATCGGCATCATCAACATGCATGTCATGGCTATACGAACGAATATTGTTTGCTTCAGGAAGCCGTCTGCAACGTTGTTATTTGCGGCATTCATCACCAAACTCCAAAAACAGCGCGGGCCTTCGCACCGTTACGCTCCACCAAGGGATAGCCATCGGGCAGAGCATGGCTCCTTCAGACTTTGAAAGTCGACGTTCTTTCTCGAGTATTGTATTTCGATCCCGTACTAGCCGTTCTTTCAACTTCCGAGTAGCGAAAAAAGTTGAATATTAATGACGGTTTTTCGGTACTGCATTACTTTGCGGACGGCATCATTCGTGGCCAATGCAGTCGACGTCGAACGCCGCCTTCATTTTTTCGTCCCGTCATGACGGACCGTCTGATCCCAAACAGATAACTTTGTCAAACAGCCACATTTCACAGCACGTGTTCACTGTGACGCGTGATCGACGGATTAGTATATCGGTTCTTGCTGCTGACACAATATTGTTACATTTTATCAGAAGCTGGTCGCGTAGTTTAGAGTGATTCAGTCTTTAACACGGAGAACAGAAGGTGCCTATCAGTGCCTCTTTTGAAGCGGCCTTTGTATATTTTTGCAAGATAAAGCAGCAATTTAGTAACGTATGCCGTACGCAATGACCGGCTCAATATGCATTCAAAATTATTTCGTTGCGTGTAATTACGCAAGTACGCAAAATTTTCCGCAAACGGAAACTGCATCGAGTAGTACATGACACGTATGCTGACAAATCACGGGATGAAATACTGGTAAATATCTCTGCATGTGTACTGATCCAATTTCATCAAACAATCACAAATTTCAATCAATCAAAACCAACAGTCATTGACATGTCAAGCACGCTGTTTCTCACGCAGAGCCCGCCTAAAACGTTCCCATCCACGGCACACTACGTGCCTTCTGTACGGGCATGACGGGCAGGAGACATACCAAACCAGACAGTTTAACTTGAACGAAACTCCTGCTGCTACCACCATGAAATGACTCACAATTCGTAAAGGAATATCGGGAAAAGGCGATTACATTAGAAAAAATAGTGCACTCTAGAAAATCAAATCATACCGATAAAATCTTCGTATGAGCAAACTAGGTCTCGTTTATACCTCCATGTGAAAACAATGCCATGGATTTGTTTCCGAGTCGAGTATGCATTAAACGTCAAATTGATTGTTTTGTTTGCTCGTTTCTTTTTTTTGCACGTTAACAAATGAATTAGATCAGGAAATTTGAAGACGACATAACACTAAACGAAATGGTTTTCGGAACATGTAGTTACACTCTAGAGGTAGCTACCTCCATGCACTCACCCATCACACGCGTCTAAAATCACTCTGTTATTGTTAGCAAAGTTGCACCTCCATGCACTCACCCAACACACGTTAACGCGTCCAAAATCACTCTGTTAGCAAAGTTGCACATAAAAATACACCTACCTTTTCATCTGTCACGAATACGTAGGGTAAAATGTCCTTTACGCTCAAGACAAACAGAATCATTTGAGCATCTATGTGCGTTGGGCACAATCAATAGTAGGGCGACATAAAGCTGATCAGCTGTGAGGCATGTGATCACCAGCGATTCAAATCATCTGACCATACCATTATTTTACGGGAGCCTGCATAAACAACCGTAGTGCTTGTGAACGATGACGTTTAAAACTGACGAGATGACATTTTTTGCAAATTACTAAAGCTTTCTGTGGCTCTCGTTCATCACGACAGACAACGCTTGACGCCTAAAACTCCTAAAACTGACCAATCGAAACCGTCACCAGTCCTGCGAAATACCTTTTGGAATCGACTACAATCTTTGCTAGCGTCTCCCCCATAAATAATCGTACAGTCCGGTGATTTACGTCATCAGTGTATTTACATGATCCAAACATTGGCTTCAGATTCAGATTCAGAGAAAAAAAGTCTCAATAAAAGACATCAAGAGTAATTTTGGTGACTAAATTGAATTATTTTGAGATAATAAGGACTGTGCATCAAGAGACCATATGGTACTACATTTATGCCCAGTTACAAAACGATCGCTTCACAGATGCCACAGAAATCGTTGATGACAGGTGCACGGACGGAAGGACGCCGGGACGGACATAATATAACCCATAAAGTCCCAGCGTGCGGGGACTTAACAAGTAAGTCCTGCATGCACCTACTTTGGAACAGTAAGTTACATAATATCAATCACATGGTGTCATTGCATCAAGAACTTAGAAAGGAGGTGCCATCATATTATCGACCTCTTGAATCAAGGCATGTTGCTTGATTTGAATTGTCATATCAATGACAAATTTTGTTGAGGAGTAGCAGCTAGCAACTCAAAATGTTAGTTTTGTTAAATATCAGTACATCAAGGTTGTAAGTGAAATAAGGGACACAACCCTCCCTCCTTAATGACTTAGAATGACTTGTAGCATGCTAGCAGGGTACGCTTACCCATTCCGGACACCTGGTACCACCACTAACTATCAGTGGTTCAGGATGGTCCTACTTAATTTGTAAATCTCAAATGTCCCATGGACCTGGTAATGTATTACCTTGAATGAAAATTATTATCGGACCATTTAATGACATATTGTTACATGGAGTAATATAGGAACATACTATATGTATAGCTACATGTTTCACAAAGTTCTGATCATATAGCTGTTAACACAGATGTTACATTTACCAGTACAACTCTCTTGCACAGACACAACAATATGCACAAGTGTCCATTGAGCACTTATTTAGTATGTCAGGGGCAGCCCATATAATGGGCTACCAACTGTACTTGCAAAAGTGTACTGCAAGATTTTAACATTTCAAAAAGAAATCGTGCATAACTGTCATTGTTAAGTGAGTTGTTCATTGATCATAATGTGAACTGACATGGCAGTTTAATACCCACGCTGAAGATGACCTTGCTATCAGTAAGACATTTGAGTCTCAGCTACTGAAGAATTGCCAAGAAAGTAAATTGTAGGGCAAGACCATTGTTTAATATTACAACAGTGTTAATTGTACAGCTGTACAATACAGACATCAGCATATAAGCAACCATCTTGCATCAACACAAATACATGTATGCACTGGAGTAATGCATTGCAAATCATACACACATCATAAAGAAATAATGATGTCCAGATGTTTAACTGAGAGGTGATCATGGCTGTCAATGTGACATCAGTGAAATATTGCAGCTGTAAGATATTTATATTTCAGTTTGATGAACTGCAATGTCAAAACATCCATGTTTTGGAATAAATATATGTACATGTAATCTATCTTGAGTTGAAAGACCATGTCACAATTACTTGTGGCCACTTGTGAGTATATATGTCCAGAATATGGAAGTTCTGTCTGTCATTGCAAGAAAATCTTGCAAATTTCCATCTGTCATGCAACTTGGATTACATTAGTTTGTTTTCTTTCATTAATCCTAATCCTGCCAAGTTCATATTTCACCATAGGTCACATTAGTACAACATGTCCATACCATGAATTTCAACAAAAAGTTGAATTGAAAAAAAAAATGAATAGTTTGAAGGCCCCTGAAAGTATAGATACTGTAAACATGATTTTTATGGACTAATAACAGACCACGCCAAGTGGGTGAAAATTTTTAATACAGATGGTTCAGGCTCAATACCGCTTTTCACCGACTTGACAGATGTCCAAGTGGTGCTGTATAGCATGAAAAGAGTTATTGTGCACACATGAACATTAAGTGGTGTAGTATCTGACACATTCATGTGATATGGACATGGTCAAAAATGGACAAAGAGAATGTCATTGCACTAATGCAACTAGTGAGTGTAGGAATGTTGTACCAGGTATGTCTTGAAGCATCATGTCAGTAATACTCTCAGACAGATGAATTTCAAAGATTCTAAAACACTTGAGTTTCAGAACAAATATGTACATGTACTAGCTGTTTGGAACTTTAAGTTGAAATACAATTTAAATAACTGTAGAGATATGAGTCAGAGAGTTCAGCATATGGAACTCTTCTATCTACCATTTTTCACTAAGAAATACTTACATCTTTCCATCTGACCAGCAAACATAAATTGGATGGTTTATCAGTTTGCTGCTTCCACGCATGAATAACATGTCTGACTAGTATCAGTCATGCTGTGTCCTCATTAGAAACGTAGAAAGAGAATGTCTGCAATATTAATCATGTCAATTAGTCATGGTGTAATTAATGACTTGAACAGTCAAGTTGACAACAAGATGTGTTTGAAAGTCATCATCATCATTTCAGACAATGTACTGACTTGGAGTTGTGATGCCGAAGACCTTAGTCTTGTGAACACATCAACTGTGTCACAGTGAAAGTGCAAGATGGTTTCATGTGTATGGTAATTACTTATTTGATGAAGGCCCCCTGAAAGATGACTTAGAATGACTTGTTACATGGGGGAATATACAAAATAATTTATAGGGCAATGGCATTGTGGTTGAACATGCAAAAAGTTTTCAAATACAATTTTGAATTTTACTACAATTGATTTAACTTTTCATCATACAGCTGAGTTTTAATAAACATCTGCATATAACAACCATCTTGCACTGACACAAATGTTCACTTAAAATTGTAAATGCAAAAGTCTTGAACTTGCCATCCTTTGATAATAAATACTTTGGACACAACTGGATCTCAAACTCATCCCACCAGGCCATGATGCCTTCAAGGCTGATAAACTGAAATTAGTTAAGACTCCCTGTGAATGTATATCTGAAATATTTGAATATTCACTCAAAATGTACATCATTGATACATTTGGATATCAACATTCTGTTGTATATTATTGTTGTATCTGGTGGTAAATAGGTAGTTTAGATCACAACAAGTGCATTCAAGATGCACTGTGAATTATCATTTAGGACAATGAGTGAAAGTTGCCTAAACACTGGTGCATTAGACAATGGATACAGTAAACAACTGACATTCACCTATTTAAAAAACTCTGAGGTTCGTGCCAGAAGATTGATACGGACAACGACTAAACTGTCCCCTATTGAATAAAATCTGATGCATCAGGTAATGGTGACAGACAACTATTGATAGCCACCCATTGAATTAATTGATACGGACGACAACTGACATTCACCTATGTTATAAATTCTGCAGCAGCAAAGAGACATTTGTATACATTTGTATTTTTATCTCTTTTTGTCTGCTGTTTTGATGTTAAAATTGCATATGGATGGTCAATACAGGGTGGCGATGAAAGAGTTAATCTTTAAGTTCCAATGCATCAAAAATGTATACAGTTGAAAATTGGCAGTCACCCATTGAATCAACTCTATGGTCACAGAAAAATTGATACGGACGACAACTGACATTCACCTTTGTTATAAACTCTGCAGCAGCAAATAGGCTTTTTTGAATATATTTGTATTTTTATCTCTTTTTGTCCACTGTTTTGATGTAAAAGTTGCATATGGTTGGTCTATACAGGACTGCCTTCGAAAGACTAAGTATGTATACAGGTGAAAATTGGCAGTCACCCATTGAATTAACTCTGTGGTTACAGAAAAATTGACACGGACGACAACTGACATTCACCTATGTTATAGACTCTGCACCAGCAAATTGGCAGTCACCAATTGAATTAACCCTGTGATGACAGAAAAATAGACAGCAGCATAAAGACTTTTTGTATATATTTGCATTTTTATCTCTTTTTGTCCGCTGTTTTGATGGTAAAGCTGCATATGGTTGGTCCATACAGGACTGTCTATGAAGGACTTTTAGTTCTGATGCATCAAACAATATACCATACAGGCGAAAATTGGCAGTCACCAATTAAATTAACTCTGTGGTTACAGAAAAATTGACACGGACGACAACTGACATTCACCTATGTATAAACTCTGCAGCAGCTAATAGACTTTTTTTTTTTACATATTTGTAATTTTATCTCTTTTTGTCCGCTGCTTTGATGTAAAAGTTGCATATGGTTGGTCAAAACAGGACTGCCTATGAAAGACTTTTAGTTCAAATGCATCAAAAAATGTATACAGTTGAAAATTGGCAGTCACGCATTGAATCAACTCTACGGTCACAGAAAAATTGATACGGACGACAACTGACATTAACCTATGTTGTAAACTCTGCAGCAGCAAATTGGCAGTCACCATTGAATTAACCCTGTGATGACAAAATATAGACAGCAGCAAATAGACTTTTTGTATATATTTGCATTTTTATCTCTTTTTGTCCGCTGTTTTGATGGTACAGCTGCATATGGTTGGTCCATCCAGGACTGCCTATGAAAGACTTTATCTTTTAGTTCTGATGCATCAAACAATGTATCATACAGGTGAAAATTGGCAGTCACCAATTAAATTAACTCTATGGTTACAGAAAAATTGATACGGACGACAACTGACATTCACCTATGTATAAACTCTACAGCAGCTAATAGACTTTTTTTATGTATATTTGTAATTTTATCTCTTTTTGTCCACTGCTTTGATGTAAAAGTTGCATATGGCTGGTCAATACAGGTCTGCCTATGAAAGACGTTTAGTTCCAATGCATCAAAGAATGTATACAGTTGAAAATTGGCAGTCACGCATTGTATCAACTCTATGGTCACAGAAAAATTGATACGGACAACAACTGACATTCACCTATGTTATGAACTCTGCAGCACCGAATTGGCAGTCACCCATTAAATTAACCCTGTGATGTCAGAAAAATAGACAGCAGCAAATAGACTTTTTGTATATATTTGCATTTTTATCTCTTTTTGTCCGCTGTTTTGATGTTAAAGTTGCATATGGTTGGTCCATACAGGACTGCCTATGAAAGACTTTATCTTTAGTTCTGATGCATTAAATAATGTACCATACAGGTGAAAATTGGCAGTCACCAATTAAATTAACTCTATGGTTACAGGAAAATTGATACGGACGACAACTGACATTCACCTGTGTATAAACTCTGCAGCAGCTAATAGACTTTTTTATATATATTTGTAATTTTATCTCTTTTTGTCCACTGCTTTGATGTAAAAGTTGCATATGGTTGGTTAATACAGGACTGCTGATGAAAGACTTTATCTTTAAGTTCTGATGCATCAAACAATGTATACAGGTGAAAATTGGCAGTCACCCATTAGATTAACTCTGTGTTACAGACAAATTGATACAGACGACAACTGACATTCACCTATGTTATGAACTCTGCAGCAGCAAATAGACTTTTTGTATATATTTGTAATTTTATCTCTTTTTGTCCGCTGCTTTGATGTAAAAGTTGCATATGGTTGGTCAATACAGGACTGCCTATGAAAGACTTTAAGTTCTGATGCATCAAAATATTACACAGGTGAAAATTGGCTGTCACCCATTGAATTAACACTGTGATTACAGAAAAATTGACACGGACGACAACTGACATTCACCTATGTTATAAACTCTGCACTAGCAAATTGGCAGTCACCAATTGAATTAACCCTGTGATGACAGAAAAAGACAGCAGCATAAAGACTTATTGTATATATTTGCATTTTATCTCTTTTTGTCCGCTGCTTTGATGTAAAAGATGCATATGGTTGGTCCATACAGGACTGCCTATGAAAGACTTTAAGTTCTGATGCATCAAACAATGTATACAGTTGAAAATTGGCAGTCACCCATTGAACTAACTCTGTGGTTACAGAAGAATTGATACGGACGACAACTTACATTCACCTATGTTATAAACTTTGCAGCAGCAAATAGACTTTTTTGTATATATTTTTATTTTTATCTCTTTTCGTTTGCTGTTTTGATGTTAAAGTTGCATATGCTGGTCCACACAGGACTGCCTACAAAAACTTTTTTTTTGGCTTAACCTGTAATTTCTTTTAAGTTGACTGAGTGGGCACAAGGAGTACCTTTGAGATCACATATTGAAAATTGAATATTTTTCAAGGAATAGATGGGTAAGCAGAACTGTGTATTAAGCTGGGCATGACCACTTATCCTGTAGTTATGACCCTGTATTATCATTGTCACTGTACCACAATGTGTCTTGATCAGTCTTTTGGGCAAAAGAAACTGTTGAGGCAGATCTATTTGCCAAGGTCCTGAAGCCTACGTGAAATAGTTGTGGGCATCCAGTGTCATTGCAGAGCAGCTTATGAAAATACATAGTTTGGTGCTGTCCGGTTAGAAAATACAAACATATGTCCTTGGTAGTTGATCTTCTGATGGGAATTCATGCATGCTCTGACTGTGTAGACACAGCTCTCTGTCTTGATGGTGCAAACCTTGTAGAATGGATTGGTGTTCACTCACATCTTTTAGAATAATAAAGATGTAATTGACATAAGTGTCACTAGTAGTCACATCTATTCAGTCTTGTTGAAATAATCCGTTCAATTGGAAGGGCTGTCAGTAAATCCAGTTTTGTTCAGATACATCCAATCACTTTGAACAAATCAGTGAAATCCAACAACGGTCATGGAGTCTGTGTACCGGTAGTGCAGTACTTCTGTGGGTCATATCAGTCACCATTGATGTTACTTACAGATGAACTCATACTGCTGTTCACAAAGTACATATGTCAGGAAAGTTCCCAGTGGATGCATTCTCAATCAGTAAGGTCATTTGGTAACAATGGTTGTTATATTGTTGGTTATGTAACAGTTGTTCACACATTGAATGTCTTGTAGATGGGCAAAACTGTCAATTTCAACAGGAAATCTTACAATAGTGTTGGGCAGATAGCAGTTGCCTCATGAAGTAGCTGGTGGTATCACTTTTGGCTAGGTGTCAGGAGTCTGGTTGTATTTGTCAGGTGAATGTACCACTAGAAGGGTTGCAAGATCTTTTAAGCTGAAGTATGCTTTTAACACTGATGATAATCCAAGTGATCAATAGTCATTGGGTAAGATCATACTCAGCAACAATTGTTTCAGTGTACTGCAGTTGTTCCATACTGCAGTAATTAATTGCATGGCATCAACAGTTGTAAGTTACAGAACCTTACCCATCACTGATACATTAACAAGACATTTACCAGTGAAACAGTGACATATAACAAGAATATTGAAGTTTATGCAATGGTTGTGATATAGTTTGATGTGGAAGTGTTTCCCTACTGCACAGAAAAATATGTGACAAATATATTAAAATAAATATTGAATAAATGAAAGATGTCTTGCTATTGCCTGAAAAATTGTTATCCAACGTGGCCCCAATTTCAGTCCACGGTGCCAGAGCCATCCCTGAAGACTAGGAATCAGGTCTCAGGGTCCAGTTGGCTTTGAAGAGTGTGTCAGAACCATTCAAGCAAGGAAGGGAATCATACTGCTTACCGGACATCCAGGAGGAAAAGACTAGGCAGTCCAACGATGACACTAAGATATGAAGCAATGATACTATGATCCACCATTTCGCTAAGGAAGTAGAAGTTTTTGAGGTCTTTTTGGCACGCAAGCTCTGAACCGACCCCCTTTTCAGTGATGATCCCATAACAAAAGTAGTGGTGTCCAGTACAAAGACAAGGAATGCCATGACCTTACATATTGCCTGCGATACTTCAAATTCTTCTTCCAGGGGACTGCATGGTTTCTTCTAGGTTGATCTTCTGTTGCTTGTCCTTTCTGCTATATAGAAATTAGCAGTAAAATGAGTTTCCCGGTATAATAATGAGGTTTGATGTATATATTTAAAGAACACAAGCAAATGTCATGAAAGTCTTTTGATACAAGAAAGAAGTGTACTGAAATCTTCACCGTGATCACTTTCACACATTCTGCCAAGAATCAATGGAATATATCAAGTGTTATTTCTGACTGCGTCATGAAACACTGCAAAATGAAGTATGGAAGATTATGTAATTATTCAATATAGTTTATCCCAGCTGGCTAAAAAGTGTGAACTGTACAGTTTCACATGATGTATTATAATTAAGAATACGGGCATTAAATCACATGTGGCCACAAAAAATGCAAACTACAATGTAATAATAATAAATATATAGACAACACTACCCTATTAATCAGATCTCCTGGCAATGATACAGTCCATCTTGTCTCTCTCATCTATGGAGGGGACATCGGATCTCTTCTTTGGTAATCTGCAAAATAAAAATAAAATGAACATGTGAGCTACAGTTTACATAATGTATGAACATTAAGAATAGAGGCATTAAATCAAATGTGGCCACAAAGAATATGCCAATTACAATGTAATAATAATAATTAATTAATAAAGAATACTCCTCCTGATAAATCACACCTTTTTTTGGCAATGATACGGTCCATCTTTACTGGCTCTCATATTTGGCTGGGACATCCACTCTCTTCTTCCATAATCTGTAAGACAAAAGCATATTTACTGGTGAGTTCATGTCTTGCTATGAAAGGAATTAAACAATATTGCAGATATCAATCAGGTTTCACATTTTATAAAAAAATGGAAAGGCAAGAAAGGAGCACAACAATTCATCTTCCCAAATAAAACATTCAGTAGTTATTTCAATGTGTTCCATTGGTTTGCTCAATCAACACCGAAGCCAAAGAGTTACTGTTAAGAAACGGCTGGCTCATTTCTTACCAGAAACTAACTGGCTAAAGTAATTTAACAGGCACTTTGAAACATCGATTCATGCAAAAACATTATTTTCGAATGGGTCAGGTCAACATTCCAAATTTGATGGGAAGGAGAATTTGTTGTGAGCAAGTATTAGAATACAATGTATAAATCAAAACCATACTCCCCTGATAAATTACATTCTCTTTCGGCACTGGTGAAGTTCTTCTTTTGGGCATTCATCTATGGCTTGGACATCGGATTTCTTCTTCGGTAATCTGAAAAATAAAAAAAATCAGAATTAGTGAGCTACAGTTTAACATAATGTATGACAATTAAGAAAACGGGCATTAAATCAAATATGGCCGCAAAAAATATGTGAATTACGATGTAATACAACAATCCAATTCACTCTTCCCACATAAAACATACAGTAGTTATTCAATGTTTTCCTTCCGTTCGGTCAAATCAAAACCAACGCCAAAGAGTTAACTGTTAAGAAATGGGCTGGCTCATATCTTACCAGAAACTAACAGGCTTGGTAAATTTAAAAGGCACTTTGAAACATCCACTTCATGCAAAAACATTATTTTAGAATGGGTCAGGTCAACATTCCAAATTTGATGGGAAGGAGAATTTGTGTTTTTGAGCAAGTATGAGAATACAGGTATAAATCAAAACCATACTCCCCTGATAAATTACATTCTCTTTTGGCACTGGTGAAGTTCTTCTTTTTGGGCATTCATCTATGGCTTGGACATCGGATTTCTTCTTCGGTAATCTGAAAAATAAAAAAAATCAGAATTGGTGAGCTACAGTTTAACATATTGTATGACAATTAAGAAAACGGGCATTAAATCAATGTGGCCACAAAAAATATGTGAATTACGATGTAATACAACAATCCAATTCACTCTTCCCACATAAAACATACAGTAGTTATTCAATGTTTTCCTTCCGTTTGGTCAAATCAAAACCAACGCCAAAGAGTTAACTGTTAAGAAATGGGCTGGCTCATATCTTACCAGAAACTAACAGGCTTGGTAAATTTAAAAGGCACTTTGAAACATCCACTTCATGCAAAAACATTATTTTAAAATGGGTCAGGTGAACATTCCAAATTTGATGGGAAGGAGAATTTTGTTGTAGCAAGTATTAGAATACAATGTATAAATCAAAACCATACCCCCTGATAAATCTCATTCTCTTTTGGCATTTTGAAGTTCTTTTTGGGCATTGATCTAAGGCTTGGACATCGGATCTCTTCTTCAGTAATCTGCAAAATAAAACATCTGAACTTGTGAGCTAAAGTTTCATATAATGTATGACAATTAGAAATACGGGCATTTAATCAAATGTGGCCATAAAAATATGCCCATTACAATGTAATAATATTGCATATTATAAATCATACTCCCCCTCCAATTAATCAGATCTTCTTTTGTGTAAATGTGCTAACTGAAGGACATGTTTAGAAGTATCACTCTTTGCCGATTTGGACCAAGCCTACACATTTTAATAGGTTAATAATAAATGGTGCCCACAGATAAGCACAAAAAGGCACTTTTTCCTGCTTATACACATTATGACCAAAAGGGAAACAAGCATGATGCCATTTACTTGAATACACAACACACAATCATCAATATTTTGTTGTTGTAATTTTTATTTTCTCGGTCACATGATTAGATTTTGAGAATGGCGGAAAACTAAATGATGTTAAAACATTTGAATTTACATGCCACTTTGACACTTATGACAGTGTTATCCACTTTTTCAGTCTTTCATGGGTCTTATTCAAAGAAAACAAAATCTCACATGACTTGCGACTTCCAGCACCTTATTAATTATGTACATATCTAATTCTAGGCTTGTGAATAGTGCAAGAGATCTGATTTTTGGTATATAGTGATACACATGTAAAAAAAGTTCTTTAACAAAATGTCCAGTGACAGGTCACTCCCTGTATCTCATTAATTATGTACATATCTAAATCTTGGCAAGCCAGTAGAGCTAGAGGTCTGATTTTTGGAACACAGGGATTACTATTTTGCCATCGGCTTATTTTTCTCAAAAGCCTTCATCGTTGCTCTGCTGCTATATTTTAATATTTTAGTTATTAGCTGAAATTGTCATATATGGGTTGCAACTTGTTTACAACTACTAGCAGTGCTGTTGTAGGCAGAAGCATGTTTGTATTGTCACTGACTTTATCTGTCAGAACAAGTCATTGACAATAACACAGTCCCCACTTGTTATGGGTACTTTAACCCTTTCACCACCTTGGTTTGGCCCGATCCCATTGTTATCAATGGTGGTAGTGGACCTGTTTACAGGGAATTGAGGGTGAACAGGTTAATTTTAAGTCCTCTGAAAGGATAGAGTCCTCTTCATTAATTAGGTCTGTCATTAAAAATACTGCGATACTGATGGGGCTTAATGGCCAAAAATGAGTTCCATGGTGGTGAAAACATAAAACCAATGTAAGCCGCCATATGAATTGATTAGTACTTAATTGACAGGATGCTGCCAAACATTTTTACATCCTGTCCTAACACTGACAGATTATCACTGGTGCCATATTTCATAAAGTTTGACGCAGTACTTTGGACATTCACCCTAAAAACAAAAATCCATTATGTAAATGCAAACAAGCAATTAATTTATATATAAAAATGATACCACTAAGTGTCATTGATTTGTATTAAAACACTATGAGATCAAAATCTTTACCAATGACATGAAAAAGTTGTAACAAAATGGCCAGACGCCCGCCATATTGGATCATATTGTGAAACAACTTGACGTGCACATGTACTGGTATGATATAGGTAAATGTCCTTGTACCAACTTTGAATAAAGTTGGTTGAGACGTGCGTGAGTTGTGGCTCCGTACATGAAAAAAATCGAACAAAATGGCCGCATGGCCGCCGTATTGGAGAGTATTACAAAACAAATCAATGTAGATATGTATGACATAGGTCAATGTCCTTGTGCCAACTTTCAATAAAATCGGTTGAGACATGTTTGAGTTATGGATAAGGACAGTAAAAAATTGTAACAAAATGGCCGCCATGCGGCCATATTGGATCATATCGTGAAACAAATTGACGTGCATATGTATGATATCGGTCAATGTCTTTTTACCAACTTTGAATAAAATCGGTTGAGACGTGCCTGAGTTATGGCTCAGTACATGAAAAAATCATAACAAAATCGCCGCATGGCGGTCATATTGGATCGTATCACAAAACAAATCGATATGGATATGCATGACAAAGGTTAATGTCCTTGTACCTACTTTAAATAAAATCCGTTGAGATGTGCCTGAGTTATGGCTCTGAAAATGAAAAAATCGTAACAGAATGGCCGCACGGCGGCCATATTGGATTGTATCACAAAACAAATCAACGTGCATATGTATGACATGTGAAGTAATCCTTGTACCAAGTCTGAATGAAATAGATCCAGGCATCTTTGAGATATCTACGTGAATGGACGGATGCACGGACGGACCGACGGAAGTATGGACGGACATGACCAAACCTATAAGTCCCCCCGGACGGTGTCTATTGGTACTAATAAAACTATATTCTATTACCGTGGTGTCATTTACATTTTTTATTGTTTGTTATATCATCACTAAAGTTCTGTACAAACCTGACATTATGTAAAAGATTATTCAAATCCTAAATTGACTTTTGCAAAAATGTTGTACGGTGGTCGCACTTCAAAAATGTGTAATAACAAGTCATTGTAAATGGCATAGTCCTCACTTGGTTGATACATTTGGAAACCATTAACGAAATCATGATGAAGTGAAATTGGTCAAAAAATGTCAGGCAAATGGCCAAGAAAGCATCTGTCTTGTATTGATTGGCATTTGCTCTGATGAACCAATTTGTGAAATTGTTGGGTAACTAATAGATGTGGCTATATGTTATGAGAGGAGGTGTGAAGAGTTGTAACAAAATGGCCAATTAACAGCCATATTAGATTGTGATGTGAAGAAATTTGGCATATTGCATTATGTAAAGTCAAAATGCACTCTCCTTGTGCCAACTTCAAATAAAATTGGTCCAGGCGTGTGTGATAAATGGCTTGGACAAGGAAAACCAAAACAAAATGGCTGCCTTTCGCCAATATTTTATCATATTGCTGAAAATATCTGATGTGCATATGAGTATGTTTTGGTGTGTTGTCCTTGTGGCAAATTTGAAAGAAAACAGTCATTTACATATTTCTATATAATGGCTTGAGACATATTAAAATTGGGAAAAATTGGCACATGTAGGCCATATTGGATCATACAGCAAATGACTGTGAGCGCATGTAAGTCACAGTGTGTTATCTTTGAGCTAAGTTTGAAAGAAATCAGTAACGGTATATCTGAGTTGTGATTTAGACATGGAAAAATGGAAATAAAATGGCTGCCTGGAAGCCAAACCTGGATATGTTTTCCTTGTACAAAGTTTGAATGAAAGGGAACTGGGGCAAACAGATGGCTGCACGGATAGACAGATGGAAGGATGTGAACAATCTGTAAGTCCCCTACGACTTTACCACAGGGACTAACAAACAATGGTATTAACCCTTTGAAACCGGCTTGACAAAAATGTCCGCATGATGTCATAGGTACCAGGGGATCAGGGTGCAAAGGGTTAAAGCACAAGGGCAGACACATGGTCTTGCATTGTGTAGTGCATTGATTTATGAAAATGGATTGAGATTCATGTGGAGATTCAGGAGGATTCATCACCACATTTGAAGAAATTCTCTTGCATATTGTATTCTATAATTAAAGGTTTTATGCAGAGGGGACACCCCTCTCCCCTTTTGTGAGAGAAACCCAAGAAAACAATGATGGGATAATACAATTTGCCTTCATTTCAACGGCCATTCTTTGATGAGCACATAAAAATATGGTTGACCAAATAATTTCACAGATTGTGGGTTCACCACTTTCCTGATTTAGAATATTATGGTATACCACTGTTTCATTCCACTAAAGTCCTGTCCAGCACATAATCTTTGCATTTGAACATCGCTTGATATCCTGAACTGTTTAACCACTAAAACTATAATAATAAGCATTCTCACTACACATGTCACATATACCTGAAATTGACTTCATATCTCACTTCTGAAGTAATGAAAGTACAAATTTATAACATCTGTTTTCTAGGGGAAACCATTTGGTTAAGACCTGCTGCCCAACAAAATGCAAGTAGTAATCAGACATACAAAGTTTGTAACTAATTGGGTTACATTGCCTTTAAATTCTAAGCCTATACTTTCCCAACCGAATATTTCTGTCACTGTAGTAATAAGTATCTGGTATATATTGAATGAATTCAAACCATTTGAATGACATCTTGCAGGCAATTTATGCTGAAAACAACAGAATGTCATGTCATCAGTAATTACTAAATGAAAAATGTTATTTGCCCCACAGCAGTGTTGATAAGATAAATGGAAATTTCCTGTTCGACCCGCAGCTGTGCGAATGAGTAATGTAAATCTCTTATTCACCCTGCAGAAGTGCAAATAAGAACTGTAAATTTCTTATTGGCCCCACAATTATGCAAATGAGAACTGTATATTTCTTATTTGCCCCGCAGCGGCTAATCAGTTGAATGCACAAAGCAGCAAAACATGAAGTAGGCCTACACTTACAACCAACATGTACACTATAAAAAATATACACAAACAACCATTAGGATGAACAATGTCGAGTTGCTTTCCCTTTATTGCATATATGGCATGAGACCATACTAATATTAAAATTGATTTTGTTTTGATGATGTTCAGACCATCTTAGCAATAGGTGAGGCTGAGGCCATTTTTGAATACACTACATATTATCAATGCATGCACAGGGTATTGAGAAAAAAGGTGGAGATAGGGGCTGAGGGAAGGGTAATATATGAGAGAGAGAGAGAGAGAGAGAGAGAGAGGAGAGAGAGAGAGAGAGAGAGAGGGAGAGAGGGGGGATTACAGAGGGAGATGTGGGGGGAAATTCCCCCCCCCCCCCGGAGGTGAACCTCTACCAGTTCTGAGAAAAAACGCGATAAGGAGAAGACCATTCGGTACATCACAGCTACGTACGCAGTGCACCTCTTTGGCCATGTCAAAGAGAAACAATAAATTTAATATATATCGCTGTATGTATCCTTGACAGTTACAATTTCATTTGTTGCATGTAAACCACTCTCTGAAAGGGTTTAGCCTATTGAGCAAATAATAAATTTACATTCTTATACCATGGAGGTAGAAAGAAAAACTCCATGCCTATACCGTATACGCATCGCAGCAGAGCTAATGCAAGGCCACTTCCTCACTGATGGAATTATGTCAACATTTTACTTGCGTTTTACTGAGACCATTTTGATCGGATATCTACGAAATCACCACAATACCTGTCTGAGCAGCATGGTTCGAAACTCAAAGCAGATATCAAGAAAAGTAAACGCTAACACCATTTGAGAAATAATCACTAATTTCGCCCCCAAAACAGCTAAATTTCACATCCGTACCCTACGTCGAGAATCAAAAAGATCTACAGCAATTTACACAAAAAGAAACCAAGTGTTTCATCTTCTCACCTAGGATGCTTGGAAATATGTTGGTTGGGGTCCTACTCGGTTTGCAGCCATATGCGTTCAAAGAATAGGCTTACACCTCTTGATGAACTCGTTTAATTTGGATCCATGCTGACCTTGTTTTACAAGAAAGAGTCGCCACTTTAAATTTGGTGGGCCGCCATAGAGTTGACATCAGAATCGGATTGCTCTTGAATCGGGGACTGTCGATCCGTCGAAACTGATTTCAATACATCAAAGAGTTACAAGCCATTTTCGGCATTATAAAGGCCCAACTTGCTCCTATTTCCATGTTTCCTGTAAAAATGCGACGTCAACTCGGTATTTTACTCCACGTTATTATGCAACTTGATCAACATGCTTGACAAAAAGAATGGCAAATAGGCCCACTGGCATTTCAGATTGCGAATGTACACGCCAAAAATTGCTCTGAGAGGGGAAAAAAAAAAACGCCTGAATTCCAACAATTGAAAAAATAAATTCCAGGTCAAGCAGGGATGATAAAATATAATGTCCCAGGGTCGATCTTTCAACCCCCGAATATAAAATAGTTCACACCTGAGCCCTTGGAGCGCTGTAAATTTTCTCACCAAGTTTTTTTTGTAAATTTTTCGACAATTTTGGACCAAATGGTCATCATTTTTCGTGGACGACAGATTTTAATGAAATCTTGGGGGGGGGGATCTGAAAACAATTGACTGGTTACAATTCATACAGGTGACAAAAAATTACTTTTGCACTGAATTTTTTACCAGTTGCATGTAAGCTGTTGAGCGCCCTATAAAGAATATAGGGAGGTTTAGTTCACGCGTAAAGCGTCTTTATCACGTGATAAGCACACGTAGCGTACCTGTTTTGCAG
The DNA here is from genome assembly GCF_041260155.1 of Ptychodera flava. Taxonomy (NCBI): domain Eukaryota; kingdom Metazoa; phylum Hemichordata; class Enteropneusta; family Ptychoderidae; genus Ptychodera; species Ptychodera flava. The sequence continues at coordinate 4,142,025 of NC_091929.1, forward strand.
ACGGTCGAAACGGCAAACGACACTTTTACACTTAGTCATAATTACGTGTAGTACTTTTTGATGTTCTTGATGATTTCCGCCAATTGTGACAAGAAACCTTGTAAAGTATCATTATAAACTGGCAAACATAGTAACTATCATAAATATTCGTAGAGTTTGCACTAGCACAAGAACTACTTGCTATGTTTTCCTTAAATGAACGAAATGTTGTAGTCTCATTCCACTTTTTTATATGACGCCGCCATAGAGATTTCTCTAAACCACACAAATGACTGAATAAAAGAAATTGGCCGATTTAATTCGAGGATACAACGAGCTAGAATATTTCTCTCGTAGAAAACTTGTTTCTTAAAGGCCGAGTCTATTGAAACCAGGGTGTCTATAGCTTTTTAGGGCTTCTCCTGGCTTGTGACACCCGCGTGTCAATAGCCAACTGGATCTCTGTTTGGCTATTGACACCCCTCCCGTTGTTTCGCTAGTTCGCCCCCAAGTTCGTCCAAACTTAGCTTATATATTTTGAAAAACATATATTCTACCTTGAAATCTAAAAAAAACTTTTTCGTAATAACTTTTTAGTCATCATTTTTGCGGTTCCATAGTGCTACTGCAGGCGGTCTACACCAAGGGTGTCAATAGCCAACTGGCCCTCTATATGGCTACTGACACCCCTCCCGTTTTTTTCGCCAGTAGGCCTCCAAATTCAACCAAACTTAGCTTAGCTTAGTTATTGTTAACAACATATATTCTCAATAGAAATAAAAAAAAAATCCTTCGGAAAAGCTTCTTTGGTCACTCATTTTGCGGTCACATAGTGCTACTGCAGGCGGCCTACACCAATAGGTGTCAATAGCCAACGGGCCATCAGTTTGACTATTGACACCCGTCCCGTTGTTTCTCTAGTTCGCCCCCAAGTTCGTCAAAACTTAGCTTAGTTATTCTTCACAACATATATTCTACCTAGTAATCAAAAATCTTCTTTTGTAATAGCTTCATAAGTCATCATTTTCAGTGCAGTCCTATAGTGCTACTGCAGGCGGCCTACACCAATGGGTTTCAATAGCCAACGGGCCCTCTATTGGCTATTGACACCCCTCGCGGGGTTTTTTTTCGCCAGTCGGCCTTCAAATTCATCCAAGCTTAACTTACAACGCTTATAGGCAAGCCTTGCCACTTCGATGCATGTTTTTTACACACACTAAACGTTTCCATATCATTAACAGGAAGGAACTTAATGACTGGATTGTTTGTAATCTGGTCGTAAAGACATTAATTTGCACCCCAGACTGGTGATAGTAATCTGTCTCAAGGCTTACATGTCAGATATATTTCGGTGTCGGTTTTCTGTTGTTTATCCTGTACAAACAATCCAGTCATTAGGTTCCTTCCTGTTAATGATATGAAAACGTTTAGTGCGTGTAAAAAAACATGCATACCAGGCATCGAAGTGGCAAGGCTTGCCTGTAAGCGCTGTAGTAATTCTGTGGCCATCATTTTGCAGTCGGGGGGGGGGGGGGGAGGGGGGTTACGTTGATATTTTCATGTGGGTGTGCCGCCCTAGTTGAAACATCACCCCATGAATTCCAAAAATATGACCCATCGTTAGGGATTTCTTTGACAAATTTAGGGAATTTTCACCTTTATTCTGTTACATGTGAAGGTTTTCTTAAAACAGGTGATAATTGCTTTGCTATCGACAAATGGCCTTGGTGCATTCTGCTATCAATGGATGCCATTAGCCAATCGGCCGATATTCAATGTATACGTATCAAAGAATGCAAAACTTTATTTCACGATATAAAATGTCACCATTAAGTGACATGTACCTGTGCAATAACTTAGAGGATACTACACAATGTTCATGTACCTGTGCTATAACTTTGAAGAGATTCTATTAATGTTCATTACTTTTTCATGACTTACATTTTTTATTTGTGACTTACTATTTTATTCGAGGCTTACAATAATGTGTTAAAGCTTTGAAGAAAACAAGTTGTACTGACTAACATGAATTTTTGATGATGATAATTTCTGATGGATCATATTTACATAATTTGTTTTGTACATATCAACTTTATCAAATACATTCATGAATTTTGGCTACAGGCTTTTACACATCTTCGTAATACATTGCCACTGATCATGTGACCTCCCTGTTTGACGGAATGTTTGAGATTTCAGTATTATAACAGGCACCCTAACTGCAGATAAACTTATGTTGATGAAAAAGGTAACAAATCATGTCGTATGTCAAAGGTTCCGCAACTCGGGCAAAATTACACGAATTTGGCATGTTTCTGAGAAAAAATATAGCAAAATTATCGGGAACGCACAACTAAACCAAATAATTACACGTGGGTACGGATACGCGAACGTCATTGCGCGCCGGTAGACGTACGCGTAATTACGTGTAACCCTCTAAAGGGACCGTCTCAGATTGTCGCATAAATTCAAAAAGCGAAATTTATTCGTTTACCGGGGGGAGGGGGTTTGACCTCCATTCAATTGGTGAACTTCACTTTCGCACTTTTTTATTACAAGTTCTCTTTACATGGTGAGTAAAAATTAACAAAAACTGGACACTCGTTTGCTATTAGGCCTACTAGCTCCAACTCGTTGGTGTCATAATATGCATACTGACGGTGTGTAGGCCTACTCAAATTTGATCGACGATGTTGTGGTCTCAGGCAGGCATCAACATTTCGCACTTTTGAACTTTCGTTTAGAGGGAGGGGGTTTTATGTAAACCGAGGAATTTCGTTTCATGAACTTATAATTATGCGACAATCTGCGACGGCCGCGGTCCGGTATGATAGAGGTACGTTTGGTGGATTCGAGAACGAAGCTGCAGCGTTGGCCGACTGGATAAGGTCAAGCCGTTTCGAGAAACTCTGCTTCATACCTGTAGGCCTACTGGATCATTCTGGTCACCCCACTATCCGATAAACACCTGTTATGTGCAAGCATGATTCAAACTTACTTACTTGCCAACTTTCATGGGTGGAAGTTGGCGGGGGCCTCTGCCAACTTGCCAACTTACTTGACAACTTTCATACGGGGAAGTTGGCGGGGGCCTCTGCGAACTGGCCAACTTACTTACTTGCCAACTTTAATGGGTGGAAGTTGGCGGGGGCCTCTGCCAACTTGCCAACTTACTTGACAACTTTCATTCAGGGAAGTTGGCGGGGGCCTCTGCCAACTTACTTACTTGCCAACTTTCATGGGTGGAAGTTGGCGGAGGCCTCTGCCAACTTGCCAACTTACTTGCCAACTTTCATACTGGGAAGTTGGCGGGGGGCCTCTGCCAACTTGCCAACTTACTTACTTGCCAACTTTCATACAGGGAAGTTGGCGGGGGCCTCTGCCAACTTGCAAACTTACTTACTTGCCAACTTTCATGGGTGGAAGTTGGCGGAGGCCTGTGCCAACTTGCCAACTTACTTGCCAACTTTCATACCAGGAAGTTGGCGGGTGCCTCTGCCAACTTGCCAACTTACTTACTTGCCAACTTTCATGGTGGAAGTTGGCAGGGGCCTGTGCCAACTTGCCAACTTACTTACTTGCCAACTTTCATGGGTGGAAGTTGGCGGGGGCCTCTGCCAACTTGCCAACTTACTTACTTGCCAACTTTCATGGGTGGAAGTTGGAGGAGGCCTGTGCCAACTTGCCAACTTACTTGCCAACTTTCATACTGGGAAGTTGGCGGGGGCCTCTGCCAACTTGCCAACTTACTTACTTGCCAACTTTCATGGGTGGAAGTTGGCGGGGGCCTCTGCCAACTTGCCAACTTACTTGACAACTTTCATGGGTGGAAGTTGGCAGGGGCCTCTGCCAACTTGCCAACTTACTTTCTTGCCAACTTTCATGGGTGGAAGTTGGCGGGGGCCTCTGCCAACTTGCCAACTTACTTGACAACATTCATGGATGGAAGTTGGCGGGGGCCTCTGCCAACTTGCCAACTTACTTTCTTGCCAACTTTCATGGGTGGAAGTTGGTGGAGGCCTGTGCCAGCTTGCCAACTTAATTGCCAACTTTCATGGATGGAAGTTGGCGGAAGCCTGTGCCAACTTGCCAACTTACTTACTTGCCAACTTTAATGGGTGGAAGTTGGCAGAGGCCTCCGCCAACTTCCCCACTGAAAGTTGGCAAGTAAGTTGGCAAGTTGGCAGAGGCCCCCGCCAACTTCGGCCCATGAAAGTTGGCAAGTAAGTAAGTTGGCAAGTTGGCAGAGGCCCCCGCCAACTTCCCCATTGAAAGTTGGCAAGTAAGTTGGCAAGTTGGCAGAGGGTCCCACGAACTTGCTAACTTCCACAACTTGGCAAAGGGCGCCACCAACTTCCACGCATGAAAGTTGGCAAGTAAGTAAGTTGGCAAGTTGGCAGAGGCCCCCGCCAACTTCCCATTGAAAGTTGGCAAGTAAGTTGGCAAGTTGGCAGAGGGTCCCACGAACTTGGAAACTTCCACAAGTTTGCTATTGAATTATGTAACAGACGATAGCTACCAACTTGGTATTTCAGAGTTTGAAGTTGTACCCAAGAGGGGGAAGTTGGTCGATGAAACCTGAAACTTGTACATTCTGCATATCATTAGCATCTCATTGTCGGCTACATGGACTGTCTGCCGGAAGTGGGCGGGGGCCTGTGCCAACTTGCCAACTTACTTGCCAACTTTCATACAGGGAAGTTGGCGGGGGCCTCTGCCAACTTGCCATCTTACTTACTTGCCAACTTTCATGGGTGGAAGTTGGCGGGGGCCTCTGCCAACTTGCCAACTTACTTACTTGCCAACTTTCATGGGTGGAAGTTGGCGGAGGCCTGTGCCAACTTGCCAACTTACTTGCCAACTTTCATACCAGGAAGTTGGCGGGGGCCTCTGCCAACTTGCCAACTTACTTACTTGCCAACTTTCATGGGTGGAAGTTGGCGGAGGCCTATGCCAACTTGCCAACTTACTTGCCAACTTTCATACCAGGAAGTTGGCGGGGGCCTCTGCCAACTTGCCAACTTACTTACTTGCCAACTTTCATGGGTGGAAGTTGGCGGGGGCCTGTGCCAACTTGCCAACTTACTTACTTGCCAACTTTAATGGGTGGAAGTTGGCGGGGGCCTCTGCCAACTTGCCAACTTACTTACTTGCCAACTTTCATGGGTGGAAGTTGGCGGAGGCCTGTGCCAACTTGCCAACTTACTTGCCAACTTTCATACTGGGAAGTTGGCGGGGGCCTCTGCCAACTTGCCAACTTACTTGACAACTTTAATGGGTGGAAGTTGGCAGGGGCCTCTGCCAACTTGCCAACTTACTTTCTTGCCAACTTTCATGGGTGGAAGTTGGCGGGGGCCTCTGCCAACTTGCCAACTTACTTGACAACATTCATGGGTGGAAGTTGGCGGGGGCCTCTGCCAACTTGCCAACTTACTTTCTTGCCAACTTTCATGGGTGGAAGTTGGTTGAGGCCTGTACCAGCTTGCCAACTTACTTGCCAACTTTCATGGGTGGAAGTTGGCGGAAGCCTGTGCCAACTTGCCAACTTACTTACTTGCCAACTTTAATGGGTGGAAGTTGGCAGAGGCCTCCGCCAACTTCCCCATTGAAAGTTGGCAAGTAAGTTGGCAAGTTGGCAGAGGCCCCCGCCAACTTCGGCCCATGAAAGTTGGCAAGTAAGTAAGTTGGCAAGTTGGCAGAGGCCCCCGCCAACTTCCCCATTGAAAGTTGGCAAGTAAGTTGGCAAGTTGGCAGAGGGTCCTACGAACTTGCCAACTTCCACAACTTGCAAAGGGCGCCACCAACTTCCATGCATGAAAGTTGGCAAGTAAGTAAGTTGAATTATGTAACAGACGATAGCCACCGACTTGGTATTTCAGAGTTTGAAGTTGTACCCAAGAGGGGGAAGTTGGTCGATGAAACCTGAAACTTGTACATTCTGCATATCATTAGCATCTCATTGTCGGCTACATGGACTGTCTGCCCTATATCATGGTTCATTTGAAACTTCTACTTCTCCAAAGCAATATACCGACGACTTTGAAAGGTTGGGAGATTTTACATGCGCGTTGATAGCTCATACTGAACGCGCTTGAAGCTGTATTAGTAAGTAATAGCCTAATCCATCTTTGATTATACAGATATATATACACGCCCACATCTGAACTCGGCTGAAGCTAGCAGCCAAAACCTGGCAGCCAAAACTATGGTGTGGAAGCTAGCAGCCAAAACTTGCGAGCCACTTTCCTCCTATGTTTTGAAGTCAATTGGACATCAATCTAACATACAAGGTTCTTTATACATGTATCAACACAAACACATCATTTACTAATTAATTTCTTTGCATAAATTATCTCCATTCTATTAAATTAGCACCTGGTATCCCAGCTAGCCTATGGCTATAAAGCACAATCCATTGTCTGCTGGAATGAAAGAAAGAGTGTGCACCCATTACACCTAGCATGTCTTACTCATATACATCCATACTAACAACCTACACTTGTCTCATTTCTTAATTAATTTCTTTGCATAAATTATCTCAGCTTTAATTATAACCCATATGCTAACCTATGGCCATACAGCAGAATATAGTGTCTGCTTGAATAAAGGAAAGAGTGTGCATCCATTTCACCTAGCATGTCTTACTCATATACATCCATACTAACAAACTACACTTGTCTCATTTCTTAATTAATTTCTTTGCATAAATTATCTCTGTTTTAATTATCACCTATAGCCAATGGCCATAAGAATATAATGTCTGCATGAATGAAAGAAAGAGTGTGCACCCATTACACCTACCATGTCTTACTCATATACATCCATACTAACAAACTACACTTGTCTCATTTCTTAATTAATTTCTTTGCATAAATTATCTCCATTCTAATTAGCATCTATATGCTAGCCTATGGCTATAAAGCACAATCCATTGTCTGCTGGAATGAAAGAAAGAGTGTGCACCCATTACAGCTAGCATGTCTTACTCATATACATGCATACTAACAAACTACACTTGTCTCATTTCTTAATTAATTTCTTTGCATAAATTATCTCAGCTTTAATTATAACCCATATGCTAACCTATGGCCATACAGCAGAATATAGTGTCTGCTTGAATAAAGGAAAGAGTGTGCATCCATTTCACCTAGCATGTCTTACTCATATACATCCATACTAACAAACTACACTTGTCTCATTTCTTAATTAATTTCTTTGCATAAATTATCTCTCTTTTAATTATCACCTATAGCCAATGGCCACAAGAATATAGTGTCTGCATGAATGAAAGAAAGAGTGTGCACCCATTACACCTACCATGTCTTTCTCATATACATTCATACTAACAAACTACGCTTGTCTCATTTCTTAATTAATTTCTTTGCATAAATTATCTCCATTCTAATTAGCATCTATATGCCAGCCTATGGCTATAAAGCACAATGCATTGTCTGCTGGAATGAAAGAAAGAGTGTGCACCCATTACACCTAGCATGTCTTACTCATATACACCATACTAACAAACTACACTTTTCTCATTTCTTAATTAATTTCTTTGCATAAATTATCTCAGCTTTAATTATAACCCATATGCTAACCTATGGCCATACAGCAGAATATAGTGTCTGCTTGAATAAAGGAAAGAGTGTGCATCCATTTCACCTAGCATGTCTTACTCATATACATCCATACTAACAAACTACACTTGTCTCATTTCTTAATTAATTTCTTTGCATAAATTATCTCTGTTTTAATTATCACCTATAGCCAATGGCCACAAGAATATAGTGTCTGCATGAATGAAAGAAAGAGTGTGCACCCATTACACCTAGCATGTCTTACTTATATACATCCATACTAACAAACTACACTTGTCTCATTTATTAATTAATTTCTTTGCATAAATTATCTCCATTCTAATTAGCATCTATATGCTAGCCTATGGCTATAAAGCACAATCCATTGTCTGCTGGAATGAAAGAAAGAGTGTGCACCCATTACAGCTAGCATGTCTTACTCATATACATCCATACTAACAAACTACACTTGTCTCATTTCTTAATTAATTTCTTTGCATAAATTATCTCAGCTTTAATTATAACCCATATGTTAACCTACGGCCATACAGCAGAATATAGTGTCTGCTTGAATAAAGGAAAGAGTGTGCATCCATTTCACCTAGCATGTCTTACTCATATACATCCATACTAACAAACTACACTTGTCTCATTTCTTAATTAATTTCTTTGCATAAATTATCTCTGTTTTAATTATCACCTGTAACCATTGTGGCCACAAGAATATAGTGTCTGCATGAATGAAAGAAAGAGTGTGCACCCATTTCACCTAGCACGTCTTTCACATATACATCCATACTAACAAACTACACTTGTCTCATTTCTTAATTAATTTCTTTGCATAAATTATCTCTGTTTTCATTATCACCTATATGCTAACCTATGGCCATACAGCAGAATGCATTGTCTCCTTGAGTCAGAGAAAGAGTGTGCATCCATTACACCTAGCATGTCTTACTCATATACATCCATATTAACAAACTACACTTGTCCTATTTCTTAATTAATTTCTTTGCATAAATTATCTCTGCTTTAATTATCACCTATATGCTAGCCTATGGCCATACAGAAGATCATAGTGTCTGCCTGAATGAAAGAAAGAGTGTGCATCTATTTCACCTAGCATGTCTTACACATATACATCCATACTAGCAAACTACACTTGTCTTATTTCTTAATTAATTTCTTTGCATAAATTATCTCTATTATAATGAGCATGTGCATGCTGGCTAATTGCTGTAGAAGTGAATGCATGGTCTGCTGGAACAAAAGAAAGAGTGTGCATCCATTTCACCTGCCCTGTTTTCTGCACTTACATCAATACTTACAGACTTCATATACCTCAACTCTTCAATTATGTCTTTTGAATAAATTATTTCTATTGTAATTAGCATCTGTATACTGGATTGAAATGAAAGAAAGAATGCCGCATCCATTTCACCTACCCAGTCTTATACATATACATCTATACTAACAGACTACTCTTCTTCCATTTCTTAAATAATTTCTTTGCATAAATTATCTCAATTATAATTGGGATGTATATATGCTAGTTTATGGCTGTAGAACAGAGTGCATAGTCTGCTGTGAAGTTTGTTAGTATACCAAGATCTAAAGACACAGGACAGGCTAAGTGAAAAGGATGCACACTCTATCTTTCCAGTAGACACTGTATACTATGTATAGCCATAGGCTAGCGATTATGTGGTAATTAAAATGGAGATAATTTATGCAAAGAAATTAATTAAGAAATGAGACAAGTGAAGTTTGTTAGTATGGATGTATATGTGTAAGACATGCTAGGTGAAATGGATGCACACTCTTTCTTTTATTCAAACAGACACTATATTCTGCTATATGGCCATAGCCTAACACATAGGTGATAATGAAAACAGAGATAATTTATGCAAAGAAATTAATTAAGAAATGAGACAGGTGTAGTTTGTTAGAATGGGTTTATATGTGTAAGACATGCTAGGTGAAATGGATGCACACTCTTTCTTTCATTCAAACAGACAATGCACTCCGCTGTATAGCCATATAGGTTAGCATATATATGTTAATTAATTGGAGATAATTTATGTAAAGAAATTAATAAACAAATGAGACAAGTGTAGTTTGTTAGTATGGATGTATATGAGTAAGGCATGCTAGGTGTAATGGATGCACACTCTTTCTTTCATTCCAGCAGACAATGCATTGTGCTCTACAGCCATAGGTTGGCATGTATATGTTAATTAATTGGAGATAATTTATGCAAAGAAATTAATTAAGAAATGAGAGCAGTGAAGTTTGTTTATATGGATGTATATGAGTAAGACATGCTAGGTGTAATGGGTGCACACTCTTTCTTTCACTTAATCATACACTATATTCTGCTGTATGGCCATAGGTTAGCATAATATATGCTAATTAATTAGAGATAATTTATGCAAAGAAATTAATTAAGAAATGAGAGCAGTGAAGTTTGTTAGTATGGATGTATATGAGTAAGACATGCTAGGTTAAATGGATGCACACTCTTTCTTTGACTCCAGGAGACAATGCATTCTGGTCTATGGCCATAGGCTAGCATATAGGTGATAATTAAAGCTGAGATAATTTATGCAAAGAAATTAATTAAGAAATGAGACAAGTGTAATTTGTTAGTATGGATGTATATGTGTAAGACATGCTAGGTTAAATGGATGCACACTCTTTCTTTCATTCAGGCAGACACTATATTCTGCTGTATGGCCATAGGCTAGCATATAGGTGATAATTAAAGGAGAGATAATTTATGCAAAGAAATTTATTAAGAAATGAGACAAGTGTGGTTTGTTAATGTGGATGTATATGTGTAAGACATGCTAGGTGTAATGGGTGCACACTCTTTCTTTCATTCACGCAGACACTATATTCTTGTGGCCATAGGCTATAGGTGATAATTAAAACAGAGATAATTTATGCAAAGAAATTAATTAAGAAATGAGACAAATGTAGTTTGTTAGTATGGATGTATATGTGTAAGACATGCTAGGTGTAATGGGTGCACACTCTTTCTTTCATTCCAGCAGACAATGCATTGTGCTTTATAGCCATAGGCTAGCATATAGATGCTAATTAGAATGGAGATAATTTATGCGAAGAAATTAATTAAGAAATGAGACAAGTGTAGTTTGTTAGTATGGATGTATATGTGTAAGACATGCTAGGTTTAATGTGTGCACACTCTTTCTTTCATTCAAGCAGACAGTGCATTGTGCTTTATAATCATAGGCTAGCTGGGATACCAGGTGCTAATTAGAATGGAGATAATTTATGCAAAGAAATTAATTAAGAAATGAGACAAGTGTAGTTTGTTAGTATGGATGTATATGTGTAAGACATGCTAGGTGTAATGGGTGCACACTCTTTCTTTCATTCCAGCAGACAATGCATTGTGCTTTATAGCCATAGGCTAGCTGGGATACCAGGTGCTAATTAGAATGGAGATAATTTATGCAAAGAAATTAATTATTAAATGATGTGTTTGTGTTGATACATGTATAAAGAGCCTTGTATGTTAGATTGATGTCCACTTGACTTCAAAATATAGGAGGAAAGTGACTTGCAAGTTTTGGCTGCTAGCTTCCACACCATAGTTTTGGCTGCTAGGTTTTGGCTGCTAGCTTCAGCCGAGTCCCATCTGACTAACCTGAGTTGGCACGGTCCCGTTGGCACATGGAGGGTAAAAAAAAGGCCGGGTCTATATTGACACGTCATGATTTTGAACGATAATTCTGAGATTTTATTCTGACCTGTAATTGACGTTCTGATTCCATACTTTTTGCTGATAATTCGGTCAATGTTCTGAACCAAACGTAATGTTGCCCGGCAGCAGAAGCAAAACATGGCCGACCGTAACGTTTAATGAAAACGCGCAACATCCTTTGATCTCCAAGTCATCGTCATCGTTTGTCATCAGCGATCTTTGCCTCGCATATGTTGTTTTGGGGAAATGGTTCGCAAAGTTTCGGGATTATTATGTCTTTATTGTCGTTGCCAACCTGGAGCTCGACATTCACTTCCCGGAGTATGGCTTCAATCTAGCTGTGGGTCCATAGCTGTGGTGTTTTCAGACGTGATTCATGCCTTTTACGGGCTGGTTTTGACTTTTACGATTTTAACCCCGCCACCACAGCTATGGGATATTCCATAGACTAGCGTCCATGTTCCGCCGCAAGCACCCTTTGCGCAAGTTTGCTCGACGATATTTCGAAAATTTTCCATCCAAATTACAAATTGCCAACACTCATCGACAGCTTGGTTATTAGGGACTCACCAGACCAGAAATCCGCTCAAAATTCACTGAAATATCGCCTTTTTTCTAAGTTTGCGCGACATGACTACACGGAGACCGCCATTTTGCTAGCGTAAAACTGTTGGTCGAGGATCCCTGCAGTACGTCACTACAGTGACGTAGGGCAGTGACCTCTCCGTCACTAGTCCGTCCGTGCGTGCGTCCGTCCGTTCACGCAGATATCTCAGAGATGCCTGGAGCGATGTCATTCAAACTTGGTACAAGGATTACTTCATATGTCATACAGATGCACGTCAATTTGTTTTGTGATACAATCCAATATGGCCGCCAGGCGGCCATTTTATTATGATTTTTTCATGTACAGAGCCATAACTCAGACATGTTTCAACCGATTTTATTCAAAGCTGGTACAAGGACATTGACCAATGTCATAGATATGCACATCAATTTGTTCTGTGATACGATCCAATATGGCCGCCAGGCGGCCATTTTGTTACGATTTTTTCATGTACAGAGCCATAATTCAGGCATATCTCAACCAATTTTATTCAAACTTTGTACAAGGACATTGACCTATGTCATACATATTCACGTCGATTTATTTTGTGATACGATTCAATATGGCCGCCAGGCGGCCATTTTATTACGATTTTTTCATGTACAAAGCCATTACTCAGGCATGTTTTAACTGATTTTATTCAAAGTTGGTACAAGGACATTGACCAATGTCATATATATGCACGTCAATTTTTCATGTGATACGATCTAATATGGCCGCCGTGCGGCCATTTTGTTACGATTTTTTTCATGTACAGAGCCATAACTCAGGCATATCTCAACGGATTTTATTCAAACTTAGTACAAGGACATTGACCAATGTCATACATATTCACGTCGATTTGTTTTGTGATACGATTCAATATGGCCGCTAGGCGGCCATTTTATGACAATTTTTTCATGTACAGAGCCATTACTCAGGCATGTTTCAACTGATTTTATTCAAAGTTGGTACAAGGACATTGACCAATGTCATAGATATGCACGTCAATTTTTCATGTGATACGATCCAATATGGCTGCCGTGCGGCCATTTTGTTACGATTTTTTCATGTACAGAGCCATAACTCAGGCATATCTCAACGGATTTTATTCAAACTTAGTACAAGGACATTGACCTATGTCATACATATGCACATCGATTTGTTTTGTGATACGATCCAATATGGCCGACATGTGGCCATTTTATTACGATTTTTTCATGTCCTGAACTACAACTCAGACATGTATCAGCGAATTTATTCAAAAGTATTTTTATCACAGACCTAATGAAGAGGACTCTATCCTCTCTGAGGACATGTAATCAAAGTACCCATTAACAAGTGGGGACTGTGTCATCAATGATGACTTGTCTTGACTAAGTCGAGGCCTCAGAAACATTTTCTCTCGGGCTAAAATGAGTAAATTTTGAGTTGCTTTCTTACAAGTTCATTTTAAATGGTATCTTTTGTCATGATGTATTCATGATGAGCATGCAGTCTGGGTTTCCTCCGGGTCAGCAGGTTATGTTCTCAAAAATGAGAATGGTGTGCACCTTATGACCACCTTATAATATAAAGGCGTCACCTAATCATATATTGATGTCAACTTATTATATAATAACAGCACCTTATGATATATTGTTACCATCTTATAATAAAAGGCGTCACCTAATCATATATTGATACGACCTAATCATATAAAGGCATTACTAAATCATATATTGATGTCACCTAATTATATAATAACACACCTTATGATATACTGTTACCACCTTATAATATAAAAGCGTCATCTAATCATATATTGACACGACCTAATCATATAAAGGCATTACTAAATTATATATTGATGTCATTTCATTAAATACAGCGAATAAACCTCAGAAGGCAGCAACGGCATTCCATATGAATCTGTTTTGAAGTGCAGGAAGTTCCAATAGTTCCAGAGTAGTTCAGGAATTTAATTTTCTTCTACATATTCTTATGATGACACCTGTGAAACAAAAAATGTTAACAAGAAAACATTGACAGCATCAACACTGATGTTGACATTAAACATTAAAAACATACACTGCAAATGAGTTTATGAATGTTATATCACACTACAGTACATGTATGTACAGCTCTAATAATAACAGATCCCCTTGTGAATCTGTTCCTTAATTGTCATTTTCCAAGGCATGAACTAGAGAACAACAGCTGCTGATTTCTATATCTGCTTAATATGGTACATGTACATGGTCATGTCAAATATTGTGTTATCACATGGCGGTCAGATTTCAGCCTGAAACTCAACTGAACTTTTTTTACTGATCTGACGTTGTCTGGATACATTCCAATTGTCATTTGCTGTGTGCAGATCTTGTGATATGTGCCAATGTAAACTGTTTTCCGCCAATGTAGACAACTACTGGTATACATTTAAAAAACATTGCTTCTGTATGTTTTTAGATTCAGTCATGATAATGTTAAGTTTAATTTATGTCCATTATTTGCACGACTCATCGCAGAATGCATGCTAAGAATCAATGTTGCTGGCAGCATAAAATTCCTGTTACAGGCTTCACAAACATCTCTTTTGTACCAATGAAGACAGGTTCTATAATTTAACCCTTTGCACCCTGACCCCCTGGTACCGTATGACATCATGTGGACATTTTTCTCCAAGCCAGGTTCAAGGGTTAAACTAAGTCTCGATGGATTTTCCAGTGTAGATCCACTCAGACACAGACAGTTGCCAGAAGCTCTTAAGTAAACACTTTTAACTTTATTTGGTCTATTATGATTGGAGGACACAACTAAGTTTCCCATTAATATCTCATCTTGCAGGGTAAGTCAAAGTCACAGTGAAATATACATGTACCCTACTGATCCAGTGCTTTTAATTGATTTAATTTGATGTTTATTTTCAGTTGCAAACACCTTTGGATCAATGATCTGAACTGATTGCTGTAACAACTCCCAACAGTGATTGCTCTGACAACAGTGATGGTAACAGACATAGCTGTGACAACAATGATCGGAACTGATTGCTGTTACAACAGTGATGGGAACAGTGATTGTTGTGACTACTGTGATGGGAACAGTGGTTGCTGTGACAACAGTGATGGGAATAGTGATTGCTGTGACAAAATGATCAGAACTGATTGCTGTGACAACAATGATTGGAACTGATTGCTGTGACAACAGTGTTCGGAACAGTGATTGCTGTGACAACAGTGATGGGAACAGTGATTGCTGTGACAACAGTGATGGGAACAGTGGTTGCTGTGACAACAGTGATGGGAACAGTGGTTGCTGTGACAACAGTGATGGTAACAGAGATAGCTGTGACAACCATGGTGAGAACTAATTGCTGTGACAACAATGATCGGAACTGATTGCTGTGACAACAGTGATGGGAACAGTGATTGCTGTGACTACAGTGATGGGAACAGTGGTTGCTGTGACAACAGTGATTGGAACAGTGGTTGCTGTGACAACAGTGATGGGAGTATAGTTAGTGATTGCTATTACCAACAGTGATAGGAACTGATTGCTGTGACAAAGGTGATGGGACCAGTGATTGCTCTGACAACAGTGATGGTAACAGAGACAGCTGTGACAACATTGGTTAGAACTAATTGCTGTGACAACAATGATCGGAACTGATTGCTGTGACAACACTGATGGGAACAGTGATTGCTGTGACAACACTGATGGCAACAGTGATTGCTTGACAACAGTGGTAGGAACAGTGGTTGCTGTGACAACAGTGTTACGAACAGATATGGCTGTGACAACAGTGATGGGAACAGTGATTGCTGTGACAACAGTGGTGTGAACTGATTTCTGTGATAACTGTTGGGAACAGTGATGGCAACAGTGATTGCTTTGACAACAGTAGTAGAAACTGATTGCTGTGACAACAGTGATGGAAACTGATTGCTGTGACAACAGTGTTGGGAACAGTGATTGCCGTGACAACACTGATGGGAACAGAGATTGCTGTGATAACACTGATGGGAACAGAGATAGCTGTGCAACAGTTTTGGGAACAGAGATAGCTGTGACAACACTGATGGGAACAGAGATTGCTGTGATAACACTGATGGGAACAGAGATAGCTGTGCAACAGTTTTGGGAACAGAGATAGCTGTGACAACACTGATGGGAACAGAGATTGCTGTGACAACACTGATGGGAACAGAGATTGCTGTGACAACAGTGATGGAAAAGTTATTGCTCTGACAACACTGATGGAGTAGTGATTGCCATGACAACTGTGTTTAAGATCCATCAGTCTAAGGTTTGTCATTTTTTTTCTCACACACAGTCCATGTTTTGAAAATCATACCAGCTTGTAATCCAAGATACATCTGATAAAATGGAAATATTCCCAAAATTGTGAAAACTTATTTAAAAAAGTTAAAATCTAACCAACTGCCACACATCAACCCCTACAGTGCAACCTACTTGTAGGTCAAGAGAAATTTGCAAATACCAGTAGATACAGTGCTACTTTAAAGAGTACCACCCTTGATTTCTGTGAAAGCCACTTTCAATGGTGCATAGTAACATTGAACTACCTGATGTAAAAGTGAATTTACCTTTCAAAATGATGCATGTATTCCAAGCAGATGGCTTTGTTACCATTGCAGTGATTGTGGAGATGATTGGTTGAATGGTGTAAGTGATGGCAAAAGACATATTCTTGTTGCCGGAAAGAGATGAATGCAAATTTCGTGAAACATTGTGTGTGAACACTTATAAGTTCCATATTTCATTGCAATATTACGTGCATACGTTATTTTTCAGTCAGTATCAGGCTGAACAAAAGAATTGTACTGTTCCGATATTCTGACCTACCCTATTTTTTGCCTGCTGACCTAAACTTTTTAGAGCTACGTAAATACAGAAGTAAAGAAAAGGAAGAAAAAACTGTAAATTATGGGTTTTTTTCTTTTATATATATTGATGCATTTTTCTGGAAATGTTGTGGCCAGTGCTTGACCGCCTAAAACCCCTGACAAATGCATGTTTAACAATAAAAATATTTTGGAAAAAAAATTCCTGCCGACCTACCTACCCTGTTTTTAAAACCATGTTATCGGAACAGCACAATTTATTGTTTTTGGCCTTACTGTCAAACAGTTTTAAGTCAGCCATATTGATGATCATTACCAAGTACAATAGCACTATAACAACTGATTGGATGACAGTGTGATAGTGTGATGAGAAAACCTGACAACTTTCATACTTTCTGTTTATCAAAGGAAATAGTACTGACTAACATACAATAAATTTTACTGACTTGCATAATGCCACAAAAACAGTGATAAGGTAGTGTGCACTTCCAAAATGAAAGACCTAACCATTTACAAAACTCTTCTCTGTGAAATTTTCAACCTTTCTCTTACTAAATGAGAATAAAATATTGAGATCAACATGTACACTTTGATACCAGAGAATCAAATCACCCAAAATTTACCTATGTATGAAATTCAAAGTGGCTGCCATTTCTGTGGTTAGGTAGATTATGTCTCAGAGAGAGATATTTAGACTCTCCGAGTTTTGCAACTCATATTTCCTAACTTATCACTTGTGACCTCGGGGTCATTTTAAAGCTATTACAGGAAGAAAAGATTTCACTGTCTTAGTTATTCAAATATCAAGTTTTTCCCCGTACATTTCACACAGGGACTGCAGCCATATCAGGAAATCATGGGTAATTTGTCCTCTAGTAGCGAATTTGCACGGTAACCCCTGACTTTTATTCTTGATTTGGTGATATAATGGTCAAAAGTTTCATTAAGGAAAGTTTGAGCAAATGTTAAGTCTTTTACTTTTGAGGAGCATACTACTTTAAAGCCCCTGTAGTTGTATCTCTTGAAATTTGTTGAGCTGAAAAGGGCTTTCTTTTTTCTCTGGTTTTCTGTAAATTCTACAAATTTGGACAAGTAAATTTTAACCGTATTTTGATTTTCTGCCATTTTTAAAATCTGGTAATATTACTAAGAAAACAAAGCATATGATGTCCCAGTGGGAAAATTTCAGCACTATACATTATATTGGACTACGCTGTTGTTTCTGTGAATATTCTAATGCATATATGCACGACGTACACTGTTTTTGCTAAATGAGTGCGCAATTTTACATTTGGGGAAATATTTATTATTTATCTTAATCAAAATTACACATGCAGTCAGAGTGGAGTACATTCCTACGAACCTGTTTTAGTTTGGAAGTAAAATCACAAAAATAATGCTAAATGATACAGATGTTGATTGTTGGGCCTTTAACTCTATTGGGAAAGATAAAAATTTCTGATTTTCAAAAAACTGAGACTGAATATTTTTCTCATTCCAAAAACTCAGAACACATTCATTACTCTTGAAGTTGAGTGTCCATATTTTGATTGTGACCACTTTATTCTGCAAGTTTTCTACAGATTCAGAGTTTGCCCCAGATGTGTATGCAGATTTGAAGACACGTATACAGTGGCAAGATATGTACACAGTAATGCCAGATATATTTATGTAACCAGTGATTTGTCGTTTATTCATCAGGGAAAACTGCCATGCCTTAAAAGACATGTAATCTTCCATCACTTTGTAGCTTATTGGATATTCAAACACAATATTGCATTTTTGCCTCAATTCACAAGTAAAGTAGAGTTTACCATAAAAGTCACCTTCCAAAGTAATGATTGACAGTAGACTACAGATTCATATGATCAAAGATTACCCATAGTTCCTCATTTGATGATGACATAAATTACCCATAGTTCCTGATTTGATGATGACATAGATTACCCATAGTTCCTCATTTGATGATGACATAGATTACCCATAGTTCCTCATTTGATGATGACATCAGGCTAAAACCAGTAACTCATTCAGAGTTTTCAAAATACTCATGAATTCCAATAATATGGTGCATATTCATGTAGTTGAAACCAGTAGACAAGACTAGCTACAAACCAAGAATGTACAATCAGAAGTGTTTTCCAGTTCAGTAGAATGTTCTGCCCTACAAAGTTTTTTTTAAGAAATTCAACCACTACACTGTATTTACAGGGCAGTCATATGATCAACATGCCTTCTTGCAGCAGCACTTACTTCAATGCAACAGTTTCTACATCTTTCAGCAACATTGTCCATAAGGACTATACTGTTTAAATACTACAATGTATGGTGAATCAATCATTATATATCTCACAGCATGACAATCTTATAGCTCTCCATTGTTAAATGTACATGGGCATTCTTCATGCAGAGCATTTAAGCAATAAAGCATACCTAGCAATGGCATACCACAAGATTTTGATAAGTTCATGACATAGATGCATGAGCAATAGCGAGTGCATACGTATGATATCATAACAGTATATTGAAATTCTGGTATGGAATGTCAAAAGAGGATTTTTGCTCTTGCCAAGAGCTCGACTGTGTGCAAACCGTGCTTTATCATTAATATACCATGATTCTTTTCGTGTCTTGACCAATCAGATCACTGCATTTGCACCATCAATATACTGGTATGATATAATTAAGCAATAAAGCACACCCAGCGATGGTATACCATTGATTTTGACCAGTTCACGACATACATGCACTCGCTATCGCTCGTGCATACATGTATATGAAGTGAAATGGTCAAAATCGAGTGGTATACCATCCCTGGGTGTGATTTATTGCTATTATATCATAACAGTATATTGAAATTCTGGCAGGGAACGTCATAAAAGGACTTTTCCTCAAGCTGAGAGCTAGTGCGCATGCCAGCCGTGGTATATCGCCAATATACCACGGTTCTTTTCGCGTCTTGACCAATCAGATTGCTGTATTTGCACCATCAATATACTGGTATGATATACTAGAAGTTACATCCATAGTTTGCCAGAGTTGAGTTTCAGTATTAAGGTTGATAAACTTTCTCCTTACAATAAAGTGTTACTTCTATCTTAGCAAAGTTCTCATTTCATTCATAAGTTTATTTGCCTTTCTACAGTAACACAGTATAGCTGATGCCAATGTGTAGATGTTATTTATTTTGAACAAACATTACATTTGTATACTTGACCAATGAATAAATAAAAAGACTTTGTTGGTGCATTCTTAAATGTGAAAGAGTAATCTGCGTAATTTTGTGTAATTGCAGTATGTCTTGTAATGGTGCGTTATTAATTTCTGTTGATGATGAGTATCATACTATTATATAAACTAGTACTAGAGCTGTCATTTACGGTGGAAAAAAACTCTGTTGTAAGTGCCACTGTCATGATGCTTTCAAGATTGACATTCTTGATTTCACTTGGTCATCCGAATTAATGCTTCAGAGCTTTTCCTTTTTCTGAATTTTAATTTTTAGCTCACATTTGGTATATGTATGTATACCGTAGAGAGCTTATATGGTAGGTCGGCGGTGCCTGTCTGTCTGTCTGTCTGTCTGTCTGTCTGTCTGTATGTATGTATGTATGCATGTGTGTATGTATTTATGTATGTATGTATGTATGTATGTGTGTGTGTTAGTATGTCTGGATGTATGTCCGTCCACATCAAAAACTCCAAAACCGCAGCTTCTACCACCTTAGTATTTGGTGTACAGGTGCACCACAGGGTCAAGATAGATGTGAATTTGTTCAAAATAACATGTCAGTGTCAAAAATATGCAAATGGCATTAAAAGGAAAAATCCTGCAAATCTGTAACCACAGGCCACATTTGGTTGAAACTTGGTATGCAGGTTCTTTAAGTTAGATTTGTTCAATTTGTCATGAAATTTTGATAGTTGTATATTTGGGCATTTTTTCCTGTTTTTGGTCAAAAATCATCTTCTCTGAAAACTTATCCCATTGCCTTGAAACCTGGTATGTATGATCTTAGGGTTGTCCTCTGTCAGAGTTGTTCAAATAGAGGAAAAATTTTCATATTTGTATTTTTGGGACAAGTTTTGCAATTTTGGTCAAAAAATCATTTTCTGCCAAAGTACTTTTGGATTTCTCTGAAACTTTATACTCTTGATCCTAGGGTTCAATCAGAATGGCGCATGGTAGCATGATATAATATAACTGTATTTTGAGGGCTATTTTTCTTATTTTTGGTCAAAAAAATCATTTTCTCTGAATTAACTGTTCTGATTACTTTGAACTTCTTATGCATGTACCTAGAGGCAACCTTAGTTGAATGTCTTAAAATTGTGGTGAAATTTGTAATTATGGGGCAATTTTCGCCATTTTTGGTCAAAATATCAATTTCTCAAAAATTGCTCTTCCGATTGCTTTCAAACTTTGTATGCATGTTCCCAGGGGTAAACTTCCTTAAGTATACTCATTCTAGCCAGCCACATCGAACAAAATGTGAGCCAAGTGTCATTGATGCTATGTTTCAATGATTTTCTCTGTTTTTGAAATGTTTTGTTTTTATTAATTTGCCTTTTGTGATGGCGCATTTTAATCTGATAGGTGACCAAAGTGTAACATGTTAGAGTATCGGTAGTTGGTGTATTTCTCTTTGTCAGTAGTAGAAAAATTTGATAGACAATAACATCGCTAACAAAGTATGAAAGTCCTCTCATTTTTCATTGACACTGGTTCTCACTCCACGTAGTGTTGTCTGAAAGATAACAAAACTTATTAATAGAGGTTCAAATTAACTTCAAGCATATAGCATTCACTTAATTGATTTTTTGGAAATTATTTTCAATTCAATGCTTTAATAATGAAAACACGTGCACAATATACTTAACCGGTGTCAGCAGTAAATATTAAATAACGATGGATTATCACCAATCTCCAAATGTTCTTTAATAAGATTGTTCGGAGGAGTCCTTTTACTGAATATCTGCATGTTCTCACTGATGATATTCATGGATAGATGAAACCAACATGCTGGTGCTGAACGATAACAAGACTGACCTTGTTCATTTTTCACGGAGCTTAAAAGACGATGTAACAGAACTGAATATCCTCAGGATTGGTGAACTTCACATCACTTCTTTCGTTCGGAATCTTTAATTCTCAACAGGGATGAATTCATGTCTGATTATAACAGTCAGTTATGTAGGAACGCATTTTTCTCTTTGTCAAGAATAAACAAGATGGGAACTAAGGTACCGTTCAGTTTTTACGGCCGGGGGGGGGGGGCCGGCAAAATCCAGGGGGGGGGGGGTCATCATAATTTTGGAATCCGCAAAGGGGGGGTCATCGCTTTTTCACTGGTAGGAAAGGGGGGGTCACCACATTTTCAAAAACATAATACCAACAATAAAGTTCACTTTATGCCATGGCCATGATCGACCCTCTTTACCGGCGGGCCGCCTTCGGCGGCCCACTACAATAAATATACATTATGTATTACCCATGACCCTCTTAACGGGCAGATGCCTTTGGCGGCCCACTCCAATTAGGTTTACTTCATGCAATGGCCATGATTGACCCTCTTTACCGGCGGGCCGCCTGCGGCGGCCCACTACAATAAATTGACTTTATGTAATACCCCACGGCAATCTTACCATAAAATTCCCAATTGAAGCCGCAGCTTGTATTAGAAACATTTTTGAGGGACCCCTGGGATCACGCACTGAATAATGGTAATGGCCGCGTGCCTTCAGCGGCCCTGTCCAGTAAAGTCTACTTTATGCAATAGCCATGATCGACCCTCTTTACCGGCGTGCCACCTTTGTGGCCCACTAGAATAAAGTTGACTTTACGTAATGGCCCATGACCCTCTTAACCGGAGGGCTGCCTTTGGCGAACCACTCCAATAAAGTTTACTTTATACAATGTCCATAGACATGAGCTGTCTATGGAAATGAAGTTAAAAATTGCCTTACAGTCGTCCTTATTAACAGACGTTTCAATGGATGTGGCTGAGAAGTTTGTGCACTGGCATCGAATAAAGTGCGCCGCGTACCGGAGTTCAAATCCAAACCATGCGGGTAAATTTGACATATGGGTTTTGGTTATTTTTCAGGGGGGGGGGTCATCAATTTTTTTCGTCTGACAAAGGGGGGGTCATCTTTTTTTCACAAAAAATGCAGGGGGGTCTATATTTTTTTTGAACACCGGCGACAAGATTTTGCCGCGCCCCCCCCCCCCAGGCTGTAAAAACTGAACGCTCCCTAATTTGGGATAATTGGATGGTGAAGTAATGTCGACTTAATCTACAAATGTAACCTCATCTTCTTTTCTTTTTACATTACACACTTGTTTTTATGAGTAATTTCTGATATTGAAACATTCAGCTATATGGCACCTAACACTTTTGAGAAATTTGAACAATGTGAAAAACCAATTATCCCAAATAGTTCCAATCGTGTTAATAGTAACCTTCGTAAACTACTCGACAAGTCCACTGCCGAGAAACTCATCCATGCATTCGTTATTTCCAACTTGACTATAGCAATAGTCTTCGATGGTATTACAAATGTCTGTTCAGAATGCCGCAGCCCATCTTGTCACAGATACACGCAAATCACTAATTGATTTACACTGTGTTACTAATGAAATCTCGTATACATTTCTAATTTTATTGAGTACTTTTGAGATTGCCAGATGTGATGCACCTCGTTATTTGACCGACTTAATTAATCTGTAGGTACTGACAAGATATCTGTGATCTTCAGAGAAATCGTGTGTAACTCCTCCTCGCGGTTATTTTAGTAAGTCTTACGGGCTTTTTTGGTATGTGCTCCTTTGTTATGGGATGCACTGCCTTCAGAAATTCGTTGCGCTAGAAATGTTACATCTTCTAAACACTGTTTGAAGACCCACCTCTTTACAACATTTACTCGTAATTGTCATTTTTAAGTTTTCAGCTGTCTTTTTGTATCTTTTTAAACTGTAAGTTGTGTACAGCGCACTGAGACGTTTGTGGAGTGCGTTTTTTAAGAATTAAATATTATTATCAGGCCCTATAAGCTTATTATTACCATTTTACGTAGTTTTTATCTCATAATATTTACTGCATATGTGAACTCTAACAGATTCCCTATAATTAGAATGAACTTTAGCCAGCTTCTAGACTAGACTGTCTCCTAATTGTCACTGTACTGTAATAATAATAATAATTTATTCATTTATAGAGCGACTAAATCCACACAAAAAGTGTGATCAGAGACGCTGGGTAAAATACAATCAATATTATAAAAGGTAACAGGAATTAAAAACAAAGCAAAAACATCAATACAATGGATGAGTTCAGTTAAAAGCAGAATTAAAAAGAAGATCTGATCTAAGCATAGGTCTCAGTGAGGTTTCCATCTTTAGTAGTTATGCAGACTTGTCTTCTAAACTAGGATGTTTCCTAATTGTCTCTGCAATGATCTAGAATGACCTGAGTCCTAGGAAGTTACAAGGTGTTGTCTTGTAGACTAGGATGCTACTGCACCGTGACTGATCGAAGCATAGATCTATTAAGGTAGTATGCGCCTCGAAAGTGAAAGACTAAAACTTTCGCTCAAACTTTCCTAAAGGAATCTTTCAACCATTCTCTTTCAAAATCAAGAATAAAAATCGGGGGGGGGGGTCAACGTGCAAATTTTGGTACTAGAAAAACAAATAGCCCAACATTTACCGATATTTAAAATTCAAAATGGCCGCCATCTATGTGTTAACTTTATGGAGAAAAACAAATTTTTTGAATTACGAAAGACTAAGACATTGAAAAGTTTTCTTACACAAAGAGCTTTAAAATGAACCACAAGGTGGTATATTGTGTCAGAAAAGAGTTGTAAAAGTTTGAGAGTCTGAATATCTGTCCCCGAGGCGTGATCTACCTTAAAATCCCTGAGCTCCAACAGTCCGGTCTACACCTTGGTTATAGGCGATGGGGTGTCCATCACAAAAGCTGGCGGAGTGGGTATAAGACACCGATTCGTTTTGCGTTCGTCAAAATCGAAATAACAATTGCTGCTGTTAAACAATTAAAATAATCAAACGTTGAAACCACAACATAAGAAAAAGAATTACAATACAGGGACGGGTTTAAACGTGTGGACTCCCCGGCGGTACTCTCATAGAAAAGAGGTATGGGTGTGTACCACCCGAATGTCACTTTTTAAAAAATGAAAACCCTAAACATTGGTCAATAAAAAATCAAATTTTCAATGCTTTAGGAAAACCTTCACATGTAACAGAATAAAGTAGAAAATTCCCTAAATATGTCAAGCAAATCCCTCACAATTGGTCGTATTTTTAGAATTTACATGGGTAGATATTTTAAATTTGGGCGGCACATCCAGTATGAAAATTTATCAATAGTACCCCCCCCCCCCCTCGGACTCAACGAAATGTGATTTTACTGCTCCGATGCAGTACTAATTGCATGTTAAAAAGGAAGAACTGAGACACAAATTCGGACAACCTTAACAAATGATAAAACATAATTTGATCTTTGGTAGAAGAATGTATACTGGTTGCAATGTTGAAAAATTGTAACGTAAAGTTGTGTATCTTATTCATAGATTTTGCGTTGAAGACAGGTTGGTATTCTCCATACATGATAGACAACAAAGTTTCCATGAATCCAATTTCGCATTAAAGAGTTTACACAAAGACAAATGAATTACGTGTCTAGTACATCAACTTTTATGATCGACGACCCCTTACACAGTGTTGCCCTCCAAACATAGAAAGTATCATAATTGCGTTGAGAGTGTGTTGTTACTATGGCAACACGCATGGAGTACGTAAAGCTCGATAGCACAGTCAATTTGTTGAAAGTTACATAAATTTGTCTCATTTGTCATTGGATCAAAAGTTTTTCGTCTTGGCCACGGTCCCTCTTTTACGTGATCTTGGCAAAAGCTTTTAATATTTTCGGAGAAGAGGGGCGCAAGTTAAAGTTCTGAGGGACTTAGATCACGGTGGCAAAATTTCTTACGTATAATGCATGGATGAAAAATATATGCAGACTTTGATCCACTAATATTTTCGCCTTTTTCTAAAGAGAATCTTTGAAGTTGTGCAGGTTCACAATAATAGAGGGCGCACATTGAACGCCCACCAAGTATACAGAATGTCAGAGGTGCCACAGAAGAAAATGGTCAATAATGAGGAGAGACACTTTTGAACAAATATTTTACTTTGCATAGCACATGCTCCAGGTATAGGGCCTAAAAACCGATTAACTGGGCGTCATACAGAGTGTAGACAATGACAAATTGAGCGTGGAAAATGACACAAGTCAGCGTGGAAAATGACAAAGTCAGCGTTGAAAATGACAAAGTCAGCGTCAACCTGAGTATCGGAACACATCTAATCGTTGATCTATTGCATCATCATGAATGAATTAATCACATACCCGTACACGTCAATCACACATACCAATCAATCCTACAATTTCCGCTTATCAAAATCGCATGCATTGGGTGATTTGCATCATTATAGGGAAGGACTAAGATAGTCAATGTACCTTGAGAAGTGTGTCCGAGTTTTGACTCAACGTCAAAGGAAAAACGTCTAGTGTTTCAAGGGGCATACTCAATGGGATTGTAAGTCAACAGAAATTCCCATATACTTGATTTCTGTATTTACTCTTGCGATGAATCCAATCATTTGTGTTATCAAATCATTCTCGAATGACATGTTTTGAAGACTACTTTAAACGTTTTCAATTTACAAGAGTGAAATTATGATTATTCCTTCGATGCGAATGACGAAAACAAAAAAGTTTTGAGTTGTTTATTATATATATATATATATATATATATATATATATATATATATATATATATATATATATATATATATATATATATATATATTTATATATGCAAGTGGAACTCATAATGTTTTTGTCTGTATTTATTTCATAAACGTCTCATTTTAGGAACGTTGAGGTCGCGCCGTCATTTCAACTTGAACGCCACGCACCTTGGGACTATGTCATGATGACTTCATCAACTTACGGCATCACATATTACGGTGGCACATTCGTACACTGATATGATTTATACCAGATATTCAGAAATGTGACGATTATTTGTAGATTACGATAATTTTGCGAACAGCAAAGGTAACAAATGTTTATACTTTATAGACTATTAGTTGATCACGTGTTTTGGTGATGAAGTTTGGCTAGCGTAAGGAGTCAATATCATGAATCAGAGCAATAGTCCTAGCGTAAGATATGCCGAACTTATCAGGTGGTTCTGAAACGTTCTCATAGTAAAATGTTTCAACATAAACGATATAGGTCTATAAAATAGTTTGTTTGAATAAGGGAAGACTTCATCATGCTAAACTTATTACCACCTCCACCAAATAAGCCTTCAACGATATGAGTAAGTGTAGATTTTCCCAGACTCACTTCTACCTTCCTACAAGTAATACAACTTTCGAAACTTATGTTATACTTTATTAGGCAGATTTTTTGAAAAGTAAGACTGAAGTTCGTCTTCTGGACCGGTGAAATGTGCCCGATTGATTCAAAAAAAAAAAAAAAAAAAAAATTAAGATGTAAATTTCATGTGATACGACCAGAGAGACGATCAATCAATGCTATGCGTAGTTTAAGGAGTTTATAACGACCGATTTCAGCGAGTGGACGAAAGTGCCCTGTATTTTTAGACAATGATGTTTTCATTACGTCTCCGTTTTTACAAGAATTGTTCTTTTACAACAGCGTAGAGTCATCATTAGCAAATAATTGTGTGGTTCCGGCAACCCGATCTACCCTATTTTAAAGCTCCCAAACTTTTTATTGGTCCGTCAACACGGAAGTAGTTTCCGCGATAATCTTTAAAACATTCCTTTGAAAAAAGTAAAATCTCTTGAGAGTTGGGGCGATATGACGTCATCGTTCAAGGAAAGACGAGTCTAGCCTGCACCAGCCTGTTCTCGTCAGCGACACAATTTCAAGGGTTTCATCGAGAAAAGCTGTTGGCGAAATTGACCGGTACCTCTCACGATTTCGCCGGCTATAATGTAGGAAATTGACACTCTTTCATCGCTAAAATATTTTTTACCGTCTGAAAGGGTTTGTAAAAGTAGTAGGCCTACAAGCGGTATAATCAAATTATGCAGCGGGTTTAATGTGAAACCAAGTTAGCATGTCTAGTCTGGATAAAAAGTAATGCAATGCCACGGCCGATTCTATTGGCTACTGCAATTGGTGACTCCTATGTGGTGACTTTTCTATCTACCCATGAAAACATGTTTACTACTCCTGCCAGCCCTCATAGGCTCCATTCAAAATTGCCGATAAAGAGCGGTCGGAAAGTCAAGCTTCGCTGTACGATCCCGGGTTTTTGAAGCGTACCAATGAACAAGAGAAAGGTAGTAGTTACGTGGATTTAAACTGTATTCAAAGGCAATGGCCTGGTTTTTACCCACGAAAATACTTCCCGATTTATCTAAGTTCGAATTTAGTAGGCCCACTTGCGTTACATCGCCGTAAGCTTTGGCGTCACTACAAAATGCCCTGCCGCTCTCAAAAATTTCCAATTTGATTGTTAATTAGATCGTGAATCCAGGGGTTCACTAAGTTTTGAATTGGGGCCTATATAAAAAATAGTGGCTTGCAGCTGCGAGCAACTGCCACCTTGGGGAGGGAGGGTCCGGGGTGTCCACCCTCCTTGGTAGAGGTTGGTCCGAGAGGGGGATACGCAGGAAAATTTGCTAAAAATAATTTTTACAGCTCTTTTATTACACATTTTTACTTCTTAAAAGTCCTCTAAAATTAAATTTACTCCTTGAAACTCATGGAAAAATTGATCTGATGTGAAGTTTGTTTAGCAATATATGTAGGATTACCTTAGTAAAACAGAATAACGTGTTGTGTAAATGTAATTCACACTCCTGGAAAATGGCATTTTTCACAACAAAAACGTCTTGAAATTGATGACAATACTCATGAAAGTCATGGATATCACTCCACTTACCATAAAACGTGTAAACCACGATTTATTTAAAATCGAAAATCCCCGAATATCGAGGGTCTATGGTTTGAAGTGGCACCCTGTAGCGTCATATCGTGCAATATCACAGAGCAACACTACCAGCTTCAGTCAAATGGCAAGCTATTGTACATGCGGTACTAAAAACACAATGTGTTTTCATCAACAAGTGCGATCGTGGAGATTGGAAGTTCATATTATCTGCAGAAAATCCGGACATGTGGGAGAAATTGAGTAGAATCATGCAGTTGCGTGAACATTTGCAATTTACTTGCATGCTTTACTGATTTTTTTTGTGAAACAAAAAATAATGACAAGTTTTTTCCTACCTACCTACCCTATTTTTAAAAAGCATGTTATCGAAACTACGCAACTTGAACCTAATAGCTCACTCATGAGAGAAAATGCCAAGAGAGTTTGACCGGTTGACCTCGCTGTTAATTTTATGCAGGAAATTACAATAACAATGCTTGGTCGAATGACGCAGTGCCTTGAGGGTGGGATCGCCAGTGGTATAGGGGGAGGAGTACCTTCCCGATGGTGATAAGTGGTGCAGATTACCGTCGCCTAGGTGACTGGCGTATACGCATGCCAAAAGACACCTATGGTTGATTTCCTGTTGACCAGTCGAATGGCAGAGTTGCAAATACCTGGACTGAACCATTTGGTTTTTGTGGGTGTCGGTGGTACTTTGACAATAAAAGTAAAGATGCACAGATATTGAGTTTATTGTCTTGTTTATGAGCGGCCAGTATTTCCAACAGCATGAATTACGTGTATTTGCCCTAGAAGAAATAAATAATTTCGAATAAAACATCGCGAATGTAACCACATTCCCTAAGCTTGACGTACACTTAAGTGCCCCAAAGAACCATGGAATCACCAGACTTTCGATCGAAGAGATGAGTTTTGCCAAACCGCGTATACAGAAAAAGTGGCAGATGACTTTATTTTTAGAATCATAGACAGTATAGCGAGATGTAAAAAATGTGAAAGAGGCTCTCCACGTAACTATCCTAAATGTTTTTGTGTCGAGTTTGTGTGTGATTTGTTTCGAAAATGTGTTCCTACATTCTTATCCGATTGTGTGTGTTAATAAAAATGTTTGTTTCGCTTTGGATATTTGTAGAGAAGTTTGGATTAGTGTGTACGGTAATGTTTTGTTTGTGTGGGGAAAGCTTATGGCGAGACGCAGCCGGACCTATGTTGTTACAAAAGTTGATAAAGTCGCCCTTTGACGCTCGCGTTTCGAAACCCGAGTGTGGTTTCTCATCAGTCGCAGTGTTGATTCATTCCTTAGTTTGTGTATGTGAAAATTTATTTTAATGCATTTTAGTGGTCTTGGTTTTCGATTAGCGAGGCAAGTATATTAATTTTTGGTCACGTTGTGAGTCCGTTTGGTGGTTCGGTTTGTTTGTTCTATGTTTCTTTACTTCGGTAAATTTTGTTTTGACTGGTGTGTCTTTTAGATTTTGGCGGAGGTTTGTGAATTTTTAGGCAATAAGTACCACTGCGGGGTACGGACTTTATGTTTATTGGATCAAGATACTTACAAGTATCCTGGTTGATGTGCTTGTTCTCGTACATTTTGATTAATAGTTCGTTTACTTTGTTTACTGTTTGTTCAGGCTTGTTGTGTATAATACTGAGTGTTGCGTAATTGCCTTTCGCATTCGAGTACGTAATCGTTTGTGTTGACAATGACGAAAACCCGACCCTTGTCGAAGGGTTTTTTTCCCGAAATTTGTCTATTGTTTGCAAGCTGGTTTATCGCAATTCTTTTAGCGCGCGACATGTTTTGTTTCCTTGTTTGAAAGGGTATCTCTAGAAGTGCGAGTTTAGCAGCTTCAGATAGCTTTCAAGGTTTTGTTTTTTGTTGTTCGTGGAGCCCAATTTGACTTTTCTTTGAATTGGTGTTGTTGCGATTGTTTGTGTCTCACGACGTAGCGTAGTCATATTTTACGACTTTATTTGTTGAAATCCTGAGGTGGTTTTATTCTGTTTGGTTTTGTTGGTGTAAGAATTAATTTTAAGGCTTTTGCCTAGTACTATTTTACGGAGTTTCATAGTTTGAGCGATGATAGGTTGTTGTTGAATTTCATGTTGCTGTCGGCTTTTCTTTGGAAATAGCTGATTTATTTCCACTGCCATTTTTTCTGTTACGTTACGGTGATTGTTTATTTTGTATTTAATGTTGTGTTACATTTGTTTGTTATGTGTACGATTTTTGTTTGTGTGTTCTATGTAATTTTATGGGTTTTTTTAGTAGTTCTCTTTTTGGAGTATTTGGTGGCCCTGAAAAGGGCCGCATGGTATGGTTTTTTGTTAGCGCTTGGCGCGTTTGTTTTGGCGATAAGCCTAGCTTTTTTATGCTTCTTTTCGCCGATTCGATGTGCTTGGTGAGTAGGTGTTTGCCGCCTTCTTGTCACTGTGTGTGCGTACATGGACGGTCTGCATAGCCCTTGAATGTGGTCTCGATTTTACAATCAAACTTACAATTTAGGAGTATATATCAAAACTGATAAATGATTTATGTTTTCACATGGGTTCACAAAATTTTACGGCTCGGACTATGATTTTACAAGTTTCTATAAAAAGTATAAGGCGCGGGGTATTATATATTGACTGATTACTGTAGCTATGATAGGCTACATTCAGGACGGGCAGTAATTAGTAGGCAAAACAGGTGGTTTTCACCGTGGGCAGAACTCGGTGCAATGATACTGAACATTAATAGTAAGCCCGTCACCTTGAAGGTAATACTGTAGGTGAAACAAGGACTTCAAACGCACGATGATACAAACAACACCACAAGTGAAACGTACACATAGAAATACACGCGTTCCTACGTTGGGCCCACCCGGGCCACCGATTAAAATATGACTGATACTGCTGGATCGTGTTAATTGGGTAGGTAAACAGTCAATTAATAGTTCAATTGACTACCTGGGTGATTGGCAGGTCGTGTCCAACGACGCATATGCAAAGCAGGCCAAAAGACAAAAGCCCCCAAAGTTATTGACAGCTGGCCAGGGGTCACCATGAATACGTAATGAAGCTTCACTACGCAGAAACTGCGTAGTCAAGCCCTTCTTAACCGGTCAAACTCTCTTGGCATTTTCCGGCATGTGGGACTAAAACAGTGTTGTTGACAAAACTGCTACCCAAGTAATCGTAACAAAGATCCGAAATATTCGATCTTGCTATGATCATTAACTGCAGAGGCAAAGAAAAATGCATCCCGCACGTGAAAGTGCGGAAGTCTGCAAGCTCTCTGGCTCCATGCATGGCGACTATAATAAGCCTTGGGCGATGTGATCTCAAAGCTGATCGCATAGATCTCATTCTATCGTTGGTGGCGCCATCGATCAATTTGAATACCCGAATCACTACTTTCGAGGAGCAGACATGTTTACATTGCATTATGGGAAATATCGCTGAGGTCATAGGGGTCATTCGTGCCAAAATGTGCCGCGGCGCGCGCGGCCTCAACTTACGTACGCATGCATGCAGGGTGTTTGAATATCAAAACAAACAGCGTGGAGGTACCGTACTTTCGTGCGCGTACAAGACAAACGTCTGTCGACTTGTATCACAACAAAATTCCACATCTAGGGCGATATTTTCCATGTATGTTATTTATCTTTTATGAAGGTAAACGTGCGGGGCAACCCCAGCCTAGCCCTAGACCTGGTTTGAAAATACGAAACACACATGATACAGAACTGACACTAACACAAACACGAGATCCATAACAGAGAAACAAATACAGACTATCAAAATTGTTTCTTTTAGTGATTTTTTCTTGGTTCATAACGGTTTTCAGGATACAAGAGATCCCAGCCCCGCAACCAACCCGGCCCCAAGGCAAGGTCGCCTTCGTATTAAACGCATCCGGCCCACGGCAAACTCACGTCTTGGTTTGATTCCGTTGTTTATCATATGTAACTTTTGTAATGAATGTATTATACATAATCCGGAATTAAAAACTATTTGTTGTCGACTGTGATTTTAGTTGTAGAGAAGATCGGACCATGGACGTATTACGTCCATTTTGGACTGTGATCGTATAGTTTAGCAAGTGCCGCCTTCCATTTGCATCGACAATCTTATCATACTCAACTCACACTAGCAGAGAGTGTATGGTACTTTCCAAATTGGACAAAGTACAAACTGAACTTTAAAAAGGACTACATAGTATCCAAGTTGTACAGTTAACAAACTGTTTAATAGTGAGAATGCTACTGGAGGGTCGAGCACAGATCTGTGTTCTTCAAGAATATAGGGTCCCCTATCAAGACCTATACTCCATAGGTAAACCTTTTTTTAAGATTTAAGAGCCTTTTCCGTGTGTGTAACACTGGAACAAGTGGAGAAATCTACCCCATTTTCCCAGAACAATAAAATTAGCTCGTTCTGTGATAAAATTTGTACCATGAAACTCATCATCTATTCCTATTCAATACTTAAACTATGATCACTCAATCTGAATTTCGATAAAGCTCTGAGAAGAGTAAAGCTTGACAAATTGTTCAGGTATTGTTTCAAAATAAAATTCAGACGTGAAAGTTCTGTACGTACATAATTTGTCACAACCTAAATTTTTCTTGTATCACTTGACATATTCTCCTTACAAGTGATCCCTAGGTATCTTCCTTTTTATTTTCTTGTTTAACTGGGTATATGATATCACTCTTTTGAGTGAAAAACATTCATATGATTGTAACTTCCCAAAATACAAAGAATAAAATTTGCCCAAGGAGAATTTATATCTCTGTTTTCTTTAAGCGCCTGTTTCTTAATATGATCTCCTGTCAAACTATTTAACTGACACCAATATTTTAATAACAGACAAATAAAGATAGATCTTTAATGGAAATCTGTCGAACTTCGCTCTCATCCCTTCAATTAGGGTACATTTACTCACTTCCAAGATAAATCTGTAATAAGACATACTTAATACCTTCAAGGCAATTATCAGTACTTGTAATTTGAAAGAATTAGTAAGATTAAAGTATCAATACTTTTAGACAAAGTTTTGGACTCACCACCATTTCACTTAAAATTGACTTTCTAATGCTGAATAAAGCTTTCATTGCTTTCTTTTTAAGAGTAAACTGATTCTGCTTGAATTTTCCATTTGGTGTAAAAACTATACTGATTTACAGTTCCAATTGCATTTTTCTCATATTAAAATGACTGTTTCTTTATTAAACGGTTACCTTTACTGAAAACCATTGTTTTGGTTTTACTTAAAGATTGTAACTTATTCAAACAAATCTGTCTAGTTTCGATACTAAATCGTCAGCATATAAAATACAATTTAACTTTAGATCTTCCATATCAACGGGAAAGAAAGAAATGTCCCAAAAAAATTCGGAAGATGGTTAAGAAATATGTTAAACAATGTAGATGAAAGATTACAGCCTTATTTTACTCCCCCCCCCCCCGAAGAATTAAAGAAACAAATCTGGAATTTTGATTGACGTTTTCACGTTATACTGAGTATTATCATACATGGAATCACAACTTTTGCATTTTTAAAAATAAACCCTTTCTGAAACAGAATCAAAGGCTTTTTTTAAAATCAACAAATGCCACATAAAGGTTTGATGATTTTAGGCCCTTTAGCGGTGTCATTTTATGCGTCGGGCCATCTAGGCCTACTCCTGCATGAAGCGGGACAGATAAACTTAACGATTAGTTTCAAGGTTCAAGACGTGACCGTAGCGGCCTGAAGAGCGCGAGCTGCTGGTCGGACGCTGAAAGTGGCCTTGGGTACCTTGTACAACGTTTCAAGTATTTGTTGTGGAAAAATAGCATCATCCTTTCTGAGACTACGTCATAATGTCACTGTCAAAGGTCCAAGGGACCATGATTGGGTTTTTAAAAATAAACCCTTTCTGAAACAGACTCAAAGGCTTTTTTAAAATCAACAAATGCCACATAGAGAAGATTTGATGATTTTTAGGCCCTTTAGCGGTGTCATTTTATGTGCATGAAGCGGGGCAGATAAACTTAACGATTTTCAAGGGTCAAGACGTAAGCATATATAGTGCCTGAAGAGCGCGAGCTGCTGGTCGGACGCTGAAAGTGGGTACCTTGTACAACGTTTCAAGTATTTGTTGTGGAAAAATAGCATCATCCTTTCTGAGACTACGTCATAATGTCACTGTCAAAGGTCCAAGGGACCATGATTGGGTGGCGAAATCATGCTTCATTGCGGGAAAGCCTCCAATGGGTTTGGGGTGGTAATAACAGAGATAGGCTGGGAAATCACGGCGTCAAAAAACGTATTTCATTTTGGCCAACTTGGCCTATGTGACACTGACATTACTTTCAATATTTTGCCCGATATGGTTTCACGGTTTGACATCTGAATGCCAGTTTACAAGCGACAGAAGTAATAGTTGAAGTATGCAATGGTGACTCACTCGATCCATTGTCAATGTTCAAACTACATGTATTGTACTGTATATCATATCGCTCACACATACATACATACATACATACACAGTTACGAACCGGCCGCAACCCCGGCCGCAACGCCCGTGTCGACAATCATTGCACTGTCGTCAGTGAAGGAATGGTCACACAGATGCTCGTTAGCTTGGTAGTCTGCTAAATCGATCGATTTTCGGCTCGATCTATCTATCCCGTACTCGATCTGCGCGCCACTGCAACCTAGAAACTGCTCCTTTTAGGTTGCAGTGGCGCGCACTGATCGAGTACGGGATCGATAGATCGAGCCGAAAATCGATCGATTTAGCAGACTACCAAGCTAACGAGCGCCTGTGAATAGTGTGAGGTCACTTTGTGCGGAAATACAAGCTATAGCAAAATAACAAGCAATAGGCAAGGTTCAGTCTGCGCGATGTGGATTGCCGGTGTGTATGTAGTGCGTCCACATGTGACGATTTGAGCGTTTTGGCACGAATGACCCCGTGACCTAAGCTTTATTTCCCACAATTCATTGCAAACACGGCCTTCGTTTGGAAGTAGTGATTCGGGTATTTCAGGTTGAGCTCATTTTGCTGCATTGAACAAAGTGCGGGATCGAGCACTTTGACGCTCAGTTTGTCTATTTTGGGAACTTTACATAAACATTAAGGAAACCCTTTTCAATAGTTCGCTAAAATTGGCACTTTAAATTGTGTCCCGTAAATCAAGAGAATAATAAAATAATCTGCTCCCTTCCACGACACGATTAGTTCTTTAGGCCAGGTGCACTTCATCTGTTATTCAACAATTTACATATTACATCGTGTTGACCTCGAACGCCGTTTGCATTGCTTGTGATGGGGTGAAGATTCAAGATACATGTTTATCAAAGTCAGCAAAAATCTACCTTGTGTGAACTTGATAATCAAGAGTCTATGAGGGTCACCACAGGTGTACTTCTGAGTAAAGTTTCGAGTTGGCAATATATACGTCTATATTGGAATTACTTGTAAGGTTATTATGTTTTAGTATCAACTGAAATTCTAACATATTGCGACGTCAAACAAACTGGGAAATGTTTGCTCAATTCAAGGTATTACTAATGTGCAGTCACCGACCTTAGAATGGACTGCACACCTGCCGGCTAAGAGCCAGTCATTGTCCATACACTTGTACATCTATCCGGTGTTTAAAAATACCATTG
Source organism: Ptychodera flava (assembly GCF_041260155.1). Lineage (NCBI taxonomy): Eukaryota > Metazoa > Hemichordata > Enteropneusta > Ptychoderidae > Ptychodera > Ptychodera flava. Next base: position 4,178,425 of record NC_091929.1, read on the forward strand.
TAAAGTGTCCGCTGGCAACGTACTTAAAGCTATCTATGATGGAAACCGTGATGGATAGATGGACCATCAGACTGTCATATGGAGGAGTAGTCTGGTCTCTATGAATACATGCAGCGTTTTAAAATTTCATCACGGTATTAACTTGTTTTAACATGGCAGAATTCACCCACATAGTTTGAGATTGAACTTTCAATGATAGGTTGAAACTGGAATGACCATTATAAAGGCCGATAACCATACAAATGATTGTAAGAGGGAGGATCTGTCCGTAGAAAGCAGTTGTTTACAACTCTGATCACCAGACGCGGTCGAAACTAAATTTAGATCACTGACTAACTGAAAAAATAACTAAGACAAAAAGGGCTGACCCAACCATTTCTAGCACAGGAAGAATTTGTTTACACCATTGAGGTAGAAGCTCCACAGTAAGTGAGGCTACCCACAATTCCCCTTGATTTGTTCACTCAGACATTTTTTGCTAAAGGCTTTTTCAATTTTATCAGTTTCTCAACAATTTTTAACTTACAATTTAAGTTCAGGATTATTTGTTAAAACTATGTTCCAAAATCATTGATTATGTTTAAAATTCAAGAGTAAATTGAATGAGAAGTCGATGTTTGGAGGTGCTTAAAATTGCACACTTGTCAAGATAAAGTTATCAGCAACTAAGATGGTCTCATCATACCACCTGTCAGACATGCAAATTTCCTTTGTTACGAACATAAAAAAAAATCAATACCCTTTCTTTTGCCAACACAGATGCAACTTATTCCCTTAGTTTCCTTGAAAATATTGTGTATGGCTGTCAAAAATCTATGTCGACAAAATTACAAAATTGCTATCTCCTCCGCGGAAAAGGGGTTAATCTTCTCATTATTCACAGTGAGAAATCAGAAAATTATGATGATCAGAACAATGTTGCCAGAATTATGAAATATGGACCGAGTTGTTCTGTGTACAGAAGAAATTTGCTTCAGTTCAGTGAGTGATCTCCGTGTGTACGGATCATGGAGAATTGTGGGTAGCCTCACTTACTGTGGGCTCCTAGCTACCTTCATGGTTGACGTCTACGGTTGAGGCGTAATATGGATGTGCACTGTGTACATAGCGTTGGTGACTATCAGTATCATCAGTGTCGAATCTTTCTAGATCTCTTTAATGGAAAGAATGTCCAGAAACTTTTCGATTTCCTTTCCATGTCTGTAAACTACAATTGAGCATACAACCATGCTCCCTCCGCCTTTGTGGAGAAAGCGTGATGTAACGACTGGAAAAAGTATTGTTGGAAACGTTCACTCCAATTGTTAGAAAACAAGTGAGGTAGTAGCACCGAGGAAGTTTTCGATGATCTCGGTAAAGACGCTAATTTCAGTGATTATAAGGCGAACAAATCGTATGTTGTTTGTTACAATCATGAAAGAAATATCCCGTGACGTGTTTTTGGTTTCAATCATGAATTTTCACTTTCTTATTTATGCAGCTTCTTAGACTTATATGATAACCTGCCATAGATAAATTAGGGCTATTTAAACAGCTGTCGATTGCAAAAGTACTTAAGTCTATATAAGAAATGTCCAGCAATTTAACAATCAAACGGACTATAACCATAAAGTAATGCCTTGAAAAACTTAAAGATTGAACCATGCAGCATAGCAAAGAATACATTTAGAAGGTTTCATTTGACTTCCAGTGGATAGTCTAACTGTTTACATGAATTCGATGGGTAAATCCGATTTTCAATGAACAAAAACTTACGGCAGTTATAGTGTGAATCATATGATATAATCACATTGGTCTGGATGTTAGTCATACCATCGACGTCAAGGTCATTTTCGTTGTATTTTCTTCGGTGACAACATTAGGATTGATACGAATGTTTCATCGCAACCAACATCTATCAATCAAAGGGTGAGTTCAAATGTTCAATACAGGATATAAGGTTAAATTCACGACTTTGTAGTTAATCTCAGGCTCTCTTCTCCATCAATGCAAAATACTTACATTCAATCAGCCATCGTTCTTTTACAATGAAAAATACTAAATATTTTGTCAGTTATGGACATTTTTCTCGGGTCAATTCCCCTATCAACAACCCACGCTAAACTATATTGATCTTTTGACACATAGTGTATCGTAACACTCACCCGTCATTGGCAAAGATCACAAGACTAGCAAAACTAAAATCAAACTGTTGTAAACCTGATAGCTGCTATCTGCAGTGACACTCACTCAGCAATTTGCCGATAACTGATTCGTCAAGTGTGAACTTAAAAAGAGCAGACTTATTCTAATGGGGTTGGTTGATGACATTTTTAAAGAAAACTGTTCATCACAGAAATGTCTCGGTGTACTGTTCTTTCTGTATATTGGATATGATGTGGTTAGTACAATTTGCATTAATGCAATATTGTCTTATTTTCCATTTTTGAGAATTTCTAGTCATAAAAAGTTGGACCTCCTGAAATAATTTTGCACGACAAGTTATCGATATTCACCACAGAGAGCAACCGAGGCAAACTTCAGAGCTCATCACAACGAGATAAGGCAATTTAGAAAGATTTTAGGCAACTAAGAAGGACAGTCAGTCGCTTAGAGGGCAGTGTTTATCTCATACTTTACTCTTTCTCTTCATCTACTTAAACTCAGGGTTTAATTGACACCCGTTGATTTATAAATGATACCATGAAGTAAAAAAGGGAATCAGTTTCCAGTTTTGTAAGAGGAGATAATTGCCCGGCTAAACAGATGGGAGGAAAGTTGCTGTAAAGTTAAGAAAATCACTGTTTATAAATTGTCGATCGGAATCGAACCTGCATCGTAGCCCTGTAGCGAAGACATCAGCTGTCAGCTATACTAGCTATAACTGTAGCCTGAACTCTGCAGTGCATCGCTAAGGATGTATTATCCAGCGTTTCAGTCAAGTGACAAAATTTGGAAGTATCTGCGGGCGAGACATGTCTCATTGCAAACATCAAAGTCCGTAAGACATAAACATTGACGACTATAGATCGGGATTGATAAGCGGAGACGGCGACCGGTAGTGACGGCCCCTTGTGGCCACGTACTCAGTCTTGGTCACTGTGGATGCCAGGCTGAACTTCTCGGGCTCGCCAAGATCGTAATATTTTGAAAGCTACGACATCTCCCAGAACATTAAATACTTTTTCGGTCTTATGTTCACCTCCTTCATAAATAAAGTTTGAATAAGAAAGCAAATAAAAAGCAAGAAATGGATTAGGTTAAACTCAAGTAAGTCAGTGATTCAATAAATTGTGTTTGCTTTCCGGCCAAGTTTGTTTTGTTATTCAATATAATTCATTCTGGAGATAACTCGAGTGACGTCATCGAATATCTGCTGCCAAACTGAAACGAAAGTTTTCAGGGCAAATATTCGAATTCGCTTTGTACAGAAATATTGACACAAAAGAGCACCTAACCCATTCAGTTTTGCTATACATGTCAATTCAAGGACCCATCAAGGCTTCAAATAAGTTCCCTACGGCATTTTGACCACATAGGTGTTAAATTATAAGCTGAAGTTTGTTTTACACGAAGTTGTCTGCACTTTGAATGCTTATACAATCCCTTCAAGTTCGGACATTGGGAAGCAAAATGTTTACGGACTTGGAATGAGTTCCTGTATACCTGTATATAAGTGAATATATTGCTTCACCTGAAATGACAAGAAACAATTTGACGCTTGACTCATCAAAGGCCTTACAAACTTACGGTGAATTTACGGATTACTTTTAACGCCAACGGAGATTTCAATGTGATTCTTAAGTGAACCTACCTGGTTTTATAAAGCGCAATTATTTTGATGTTTCTACCGTACTGTATCGCTTGTTACTATTGTTTGTAGAACACAACATTAACTTCGCCAACCTGACAGATTGGAATTCATCGAAAAGTTTCAATACTAACTGGTGATTACACATCATTCATGTAAACATATCACCATTGCACATTCTCTGTACTATAGCATGGCTGAATTACACCTTTCTCAGAGACTTTTTCTAAATTGAACTGTTGCTCTAATGTCTTGCATCATGTAATGTGTTTCTCTTCCATCTCAACATATCTCGTTTTCATGCAGTACACAGACGCGGTTATTAATGTACACACTCTCCTGTTGACGTCACAGAAGTCGATTTATCTGTCACAGTACCCGACTTTGATTTACACAAGAACCATATTGGCATATTTTGGAATTTTCCTATTTGTTTTTGAAATGTTGCTTCTTTTTACAAATTGTCTAGTTCACGTAATTTTTGTACACAGTGCTTGCTTTTAAAGGGACAAAGTCGGCGATTTTCCATGAATTTTGTTTGATACGAGATACTGCTTATATTGTTTGACATGTTGAGAGATACTTAATAAATGGGTGACCATGCATATTTTAATCCAGGTTTTAGACACGATTAATGAAACCAGCCCGAGAATAAATTAATGATCATGACCAATAATTCATTTTCGCCATTGTGGCAACGTTAAAAGTTCAGAACTTGGAAAGAAAAATTAATGCTTAAAGTTTTAAGATGTGGATTTCAACCAAAACAGTTTCTATCCGTCTAATCGGTTTTATAACCGGAGATATTAATACTTCTAAAAATAGAAAGCGGACTTTGATTTAAACTCAATGGGTGATAGTTTTGCTTTCTTCAGAAGGAGTAATAACTACCCTGACCCATGTAGACATCAAAACGCCCTCTATGACCTTTGACCTTCCTTGCACGTGACAATGACATTCTGAGACTCTGCAATACGTTTATGATTGCATTCGCTAATTGAAATTAAGTACTGTACATTTACACATGTCTGGTAGCAGTTTTCTTTTTTGTTGTGTTCAACAAAAGTGACGTCATCACTGATCTCACTGAAGTATTTTTAGTTTTGGCATGAATTTCACATTTTTTTGGGGTTTTTTTCCATTTTCCGTTTACGGACGGTTTTTAACAGTCTAGAGTTGGCAGGTGAAGACTTAGATAAGTCTGCCATAATCGTAAATGACACGATATGTAACTTGAAATACAACTATATAAAGCCCGAACATCACGTCGAGCAAAGTTTATTCAATGTCACAAATATACAATCACTTATTCAGAGACCTTTGATACTTCTAATCAAAATTAGAGATCCAGAAAAATATTTAGTAAACAAAATCAAGACACATAGGTTATTCTGTTATGGACGCAAAAGAGAAACCACGAAGGTATATGCGAAAAAAGCTTAACTTCAAATGAATACAAGCGATATAATTGATGAAATGTTAGATGATATAACAAAACACTCTGAAACGCTGATCCTCAGTTGATGTTTTACTATGAGACTCTAAATATTTTACCATTTGTACATTTGCTTTGGAAATTATTTTACCATTTATACATTTGCTTTGAAATCATTTTACTCTTTGTACATTTGATTTGGAAATCTGTCAACGGCTGAACGCACAATAAGAAATTTACAATCAATTCTAGTATATGCTGGAGTTTAGACGGACTAGCACATATCTATAGTTTGTTTTGCTTTCAGCTGATTTACGGAAATCAGTCTCGTCAAAACATAGGCAGTAGTCTATGGTCATGGAGACTAGAATTTTCTGTATGATTGGTCGCAGTCCCTCCTTGAACTGTGGCATCGGTAAGATGGAAAGACTGTTTATGCTTGTTAATGTCTTTTGGCATGTCTATTATGTCTCACTCCAACAAAGTTTATTGCCTTTTATGAATGCAGTACGACTTGGTTTAAATCGGTGATTGTGTAAAATAAAGTCATATCAGCGAGTTTTAAGAGACTGGTCTTTGACAGGGGGCAATGGATTTGTGGGGGGGGGGGGGTCATCATTTCTTATCTTGTTACAGGGCCCCAAATATGTACTGATTGTGATAATGGGTTGAAACCTACCCGCAGATAATATATATTCTAATTTCAAGGAGTTTGAAGAGGCGGAAATGAAAGTGGACAACTTGATAAAACATAACGTCCAAACACAGTCCCTGCATCATGTTGATGTTGATGATCACACAGTCATTCCTGAACAACAATTTGTACACTACATTAGTTGGCTGATGCATTTGCACTGGTTAAAGCTATCGTGATAATCCGATAAGAGATATTGTAAAATAAGGCACCGTTAATTAAGCGTAACTAGAGGTTTGATCTCATCTGATTTTCCTTACATTTTGGCGAGTGGGCAGAGGAAACATTGAAATGTTTGGCGAGTGGGCAGAGAAAACTTTGAAATGTTTGGTGAGCGGGCGGAGGAAACTTTGAAATGTTTGTTATTGTCAACTTGAGGAGATTACAGTGTTGAGGAAAAATATTCGAGTATAGTCGTGCTCAACCGTTTCGTACGAGCAGTGTGGAAAGATGTAAGACTTTGTTTTACGTAGAGCAAAGTGCTATATTTCCAAAATTATATTATAATGACACTTTGCTGTTCAATATACATATGTTTTCAATATAACTTACGGCTTAACATTCAACTTATATCTAAAGACCTTTTAACGTACGAAATGTTTCATACAGCAAAAAGTAAGGAAGCTAAACTTTCAGTGTACAGTTGTGTTTGGGAAATTGAACATAAGAATCATTGCAAAAATATAAAATATCAGATGTAAAAAATATTAGTTATTGAATAACGCGAAGATCGTGAAGTGAAATTGATAAAATGACATCTAAACCTAACGTGTTTTGAGCTAATTTTGGTCATTGATATTGACAGTGTATCTGTGTGATTTGAATGACTGGTGATTGCTATATCACAGCTATACTTTTGACATTTCGAATTCAATAAAGTGATGAGAGTGGAGATCAGTTAGCCGCTTTCCAATCAAATATCATCTTTGAAATTCGTGTAAAACTACACTGTATGAGAAGCAGTGTGTAAGACGGCCTATACGGAAGTGCAAGTTGATGCAAACTTTTGTTTGGGTTACCGTCACTATTTTCAACTCTGTTTTTCACGATATCTCTGTTGATATTTGGGCATTTCTGTTCATGTTCAGAAAAACTTGTGCGCCCGACGATTCTAACCCGTTCGCGACGTCAATGATGATGTTTGACACAGAGTGTATGTCAATTGACATCAAGCCAGCTGAATACAAGCGTACCATTGTCCTGCAGATTTCCCATAATTCATTATGATTTGTTTCCTCAGACTGAGAGATTCTTCAGTTAAATCTACCATGTCTCCCATATGAAGACTTATTCACTGATTGTGTCGTCTGCCGTACAGAGTAATGTGATGGAGAGTAGGGAGACTTGTTGTACCTGTTTTATGAAATAAAAGGATATAGATTTTTTCCAATTGAAATGACAAAAGAAATTTGCATGCTAATATTTCTCAGGGAATGACCCCTTCAGTTAGTCATAACTTGCTGCCTAAAACTATGGCATTTGTAGTACGTACAGAACGTGACTTTTATGGTTGTTTAGTTGTTGGTTGGAAACTTTCACTCAAATATCTAAACGTACTTTTACTAGATATTATTTAACAGTAATTTTGATGCTGCACATTATTGCCTATATGGAGAATTGAAAAAAATTAAAGAAAAGTAACCTTCAATGATACAAATCCAAGAGAATTGTTAATTGTACTGTACACTGCGCGCGTGCGTGGCCGGTGACTTGTCGATGACGTAGACACAATACCTATGAGGCGTGTAGTAGGCGACTCAATCTCAAATCTTACAAGTATCATCTGAAGGTGCATGATCTCTTTGTGAAAGGAATTTTCACATCTCCCTACCGGTGTGCTTGCTGGGAATTATTTTTTTCCGTTTTAATGTTCTGATAATTAAAGCCTTAAATGCTGCAAGTATGTGATATGTTAATGTCCGATTACCTTTGATATTCTACTCACTATATTATGAGCAAGTGAATTCAACAGTTTTTACATCGTCTGAGATTTCAATTTCAAAACATCTAGCCATGTAACAAAGAGAATAAGCTTCCAACTGCAGTATGAGGGACATACAGTGTCACTTATTCAATAGTGAATGACATGTTTGTAGTCCAAAAGATTGTGACATGTAGATGCACTAAATCAAGCATTTTTATACTCCTATACGGTGGATATTTTATGAGCGCAGCAACCCGGCGTTTATTATTGACTTTGTTCAAAATTGTACACACAGTCCAAATCAGTGAGTAATAATACCACTTTACACATCATTCAGCCTTTAAGTTCATTAACATCAATTAATTTCGGTTTTAAAGTACAATTGTGAAATATGCAAAAAATCGCAGCTCACAAGGCTTTAAGGGATGTTACATATGCCACCTTGACAGGAGTTCGAGTTCCTACATTTAAAAATCAAAAGACAGCCTGCACTTGAATAGAAGACATCGCGACATTGCAATTTTATAGGATTTTTATTATCGAATATTTACAGCTACTAGACAATACAGTATCGAAATTAGAATTGTTCGGTCAATGACGCCACATGAAGGGAAAAAATCTCCGACATATATCGGATATGTACCTGCGATTTGACAAGTTTAATATCGTCTACCACCAACAGAGTCCCGAAATCGCGTTTCACAGGCCCGCGTGCCGATACACAAGACAAGTCATTCTAGTAGTATTTATATTGGAGCTGTAAATCGCAAGTTTAAAACACTGAAAAATATGGGCTTCAGTACCTATACAAAATTATATGATTCGTGTGTGTCTCCTATACTTGATTATTGTTCGGGGTATAGGGATATGGTAAACATGAGAAGTGTGATATGATACAAAATAGGGTACTTCGCTTTTTCCTTGGTGTTCACCGTTTTACGCCAATTCACGCAATTACAGGGGATACTGGCTGAGATTCTTGCAGGGTTCGTAGACATGTGTCTATGATCAGATATTGGAACCATCTTATTCAATTAGATGTGAGTCGATTAACAAAAAAAATATTTCTATGGGATTTTGCACTTAATTATAGTAACTGGTCCTCAGAGATTTGTAAAATATTTGACGATGTTAATCTTGACACATATTTTGATATTTTTTTGCCTATAAACCTCTCTATATTAAAGCAGCGTCTGCGTTTCCAACAGGAATTAATTTGGGCTCAAACTGCTAGAGATAAAACAAAATTACGTACATACATACTTTTCAAAAATGTTTACCGAACCGAACTGTATGTTTCCATGAATCTTTCTCGAAGCCAGCGGTCCTTTTTAGCACAGTTTCGATCGGGTGTATTACCTCTACGTATAGAAACTGGCCGATATAGAGGCGAAGCAACGAATGATAGACTTTGTATATTTTGTGACCAAGGAGCTGTACAAAATCCATTTCCTTCTGCATTGCAATCTTTATGATGATATAAGGAATATGTTCATTAATTTTGATAATGTCGAATACAACAATCTGTCGTCAAACCAGAAATTGGTATATTTATTGACAAACCAGTAAACATTCGAAATACGGCAAAATACATTGAAAAGGCTTTTTTGAAACGAAAAGATGTCTTATATAGAAACAGCTAAATATTATCATTTTTTCACAGAAAACAATGTATATGTGATTGTACACCCTCTTTCTTTGTACTGTATATTTATTTTGATTCTAGGTGACATATAAGCCCTTTTGGCTGGGAGGGATAAATCCTCATGTCACTTTAATAAACAGAACTACTACTACAACTATATTAAAGTCTCAAAGTGTAGGCACATATCCCGTTTGATGAACAAAATAAAATACGATTGGAACTAATTTGGGATAATTGGATCTTTATATTTTTCAAGGTGCTATATAGCTGAATGTTGCAATATTACAAATTACTAATTAAACAAGTGTGCAACTTAAAGAGAAAGCAGATGAGCTTGCATTTGCAGGTGAAAACGACCTTACTTCACCATCCAATTATCCCAAATTAGGGTTCCAATCGTGTTATAAGTACTAACGAGTGCTAGAGCACTTTCATTGTTGTATGGGTCTCAGTTACGGCGTTGTGATTATCTGTGGCACGTAAACCTATGCCCTGCTTTGCAGATTTCTTACTGAGAGATGACCTCAAAAGAGGCAAACGATTGGGAGTCCCATCTGTACATGCTTGTCAAAATTAACTTGAACTGGTTTACTTCCTTCTGGTACGGCTATGTTCGTTCGCCACGTGTGCTGACTTGAAGTTGAAAAAGTTAAATTTAGTGCAAAGTTATTTTAAATTCTCAGTCAGAACATGTAAGCTCACCCCAAAAAACCTTGGGTAGTAAAACACTGGGACAAGAGTACGTTGCGTCATTACCGAATAAATATTACACCTGTCATCTCCTCTCTGGAGCTCTGGGTCAGATTGCATCACTGTGCATATTGCATGGGACATTTTTTTTCCATTTTTCACTAACCTGTCATTCTTTTCTTGTTAGTTTAAATGCACCCCTTACCTCTTTGCTGATCATTTCAACAAGTATTAATATTGAAAACTGTTAACGGCTCTGCAGTTAATTGCTATGATGACGTTGATTTCACTCATATCGTATACGTGTCAACAAGTGACAATACTAGCGTACCCAGTCTGTACGAACACATCTATTTAAGGGCGTTGTCTAGTGATTCTACGACAATTTATTTCATTTTTTCGTTTGAATTTTCATCCACAATGTATGGTATTCTTGCCGGTGAACTTCAGGACGACGGTTTGTGCTGTGGCCATGATAGATGAACAGTGAACTAATGTTTAAAACGGCGGATACCTGAAATCGTGGTTTGTGTCATTTCCACCACATTCGTAATTTACATGTTTGGAAATCAAGGAAGTGCAGAGTTTTGAGAAGTCATATAGTCTTATCTCCCAGTAGATGCTACCATAGATATTTACATCCATTGTGCCGAGCTGCATGACATGCGGGTCAACTGGCTGGCACAGAACCGATCCTACTGTACTTGTTACTGCCCGAGTGAAAGCGGGTCCAAAGTGTGCCTATATCACATATCATAGACAGTGGAGTACTGTCTGTGCCTGTATTTAGAACCATGCCGCGATCCGATCAGCAAATCAAACAATGGAAATACTAAATTATGACCGATGTAAAACGTCCTTGGGCTGGTAGGGTCGTTTTACCGTACACATGGTTTTGGAGAGCTCGAGGGCGCAGAATAGGGGCGAACTATTGACTTTTTCCAGTGTAATGTACTATCTCAGCTATCAACAATTATTGAAAAAACGGACATAATATTTGTGCCAATGGTCACAAAACCAATTCGACATTTGAGGAGAGATGTTTCAGTCATTTCATTGCCAACGTACCACTGATTTGTGAGCCTTCTTGAGTTCGTACAAATTTTTCATTCTGAAAATTGAATAGTAACTTGTGGATTTGTCATTTCGCCATGCCCACGAACAATGGTACAGCTCGACAGAGGGCGCTATGATTGAGAATGCTAATAGGGAAGCAATATACGGTGTTTCGCGTATCTGAGACGCCTCACTGAACCGGCAGCGATCGATGAAAACTTTTCCTCTGTTTAACTGACATGAAATACGCTCATTCGCCTCGACACGAACACGGACGAGGTTGTTCTCGGAATGCGCTGGAACATGGACTCTGATACATTGACTTACACGAAGAAGACTCTATTTCCCTCAAATAACCTCGTGACTTAAACGCGAAGTTGCGCTAATTACCCGCAAGCTTATTCGATCCCTGCGTATAAATATCGCCAGTTCTCGTGAAAGCGGAATGTTCATAAAGGAACTTTGGCTTTGCAGTAATTTTGATAACACATTTGATTGAAAAAATAAACAGAGGAAAGGTTTTCATCGAAGTTTAAATCCACCTGAGGCCATGAGTTCATTCGCGTCATTGTAGTATTTCGCGGCGTTGGTTGAGTTTTTACTCCATTAACAACATCGTTAACGTACTAAATATTATCTTTCAAATCGTGTATTTCCAAGTGACTACGGCGTTCAGAATAAACGGAGTGCAGATCACGCCAAAGAGAACCGTTTTGAATTGATAAACTTGAATTGCTTTCACGGTCGCTATGGTTTGATAGCTGCAGGAATTTGGTGAATATCCGATCGCTTTCGAAAGGAATGCATTATACGGTTTACAGATATGTTTGTGGCAATGTGGCTATCAGACCAACAAGTGCTTTTGTGAAGGAATTGAAGTTTAGAGAATAGTTTGCAAGTACTTTCGGTTGTGTAGTTCAAATTCATTCCTTTGAACACCAATCAACAAACGTGCGTAAATTGTAAGCCTACGACATTTTATGAAAAAACTGACATTGAAGTTTTAAATGTTTTGCTGAACGTATGTCTATATATCAATTTTCAAACTCTGGAATCAGTTTTGGAAGTTTGATATACCTCTGAACATTTAATGAGAACTGTGAAGGAGGAACATTTGTGTAGCAGTGGACTGCACAAGTTCGCCGTGTCCAAGCCAGGCAGCCATAGGCACTTGATTATGCTGGCCGACATGCATAGTAATATCATGTACCTTGATTCTTTTATTGAATAATCAAGTCGTATAGACATTCTACATATTAAAGCCACGTTAGCTGTATCTTTTGCATTTTTTGAAATAAAAATTACTATCTAATCTTCGGGTATATGTTTTGGATTAACACCATTAAGCTACTATGCCTTGTAAACTCTTACCATTCCCATTATTGTGGCTGCATTGGGTGGATTTATTCTGGCGCTCAAGCATAAATTTGAATCTACCGCCATTTTGCATATCGGTCACGTGGCGAGAGATCGCGCAGAATGCAACGTCATATTTCAGTGCGAGAGCTTCGCCGAGAGTGAGATTTTGCGTTACTTACAGCAGACAACAACAACATGGACTCCACGCGAACTGCTGAGGTAATGTTCTATTTTGTTATGTTGTGTACGTTTTCAAACGATTCCGCACGTTCTGTCCTTCCAAACTTTACGCGTACAATCTTCTGTACACAGTAAAGGCATTGTAAGTCTTTTTGTTTTTCTGCCTGCTAATTAAGTAGTGAAATGCTACGTCGCCCCGGCGCCGAGTGAGTCAAACTTCAGCGACTCGACATAACATAACAGTAGTACCAGTACGAGTACATCGCTCAAGCATAACCCGATTGAAAATGAACATAGATTGCAATTATCATGACGATCGTACATCGTTCAAGCATGGAGGTAGTAGCTCCATGGTTCAAGGTTCTTCCATGCCTTCATCATACATGTTCTTGTAAGAGCCCGTTTCATGAGTACACCGTTATCGTACGAAAGTTGACCATTCAGTGCGCGGTGCCGTTGTGAACAATTTGCCATGCCGCTGAGCCTTATACTAGCGTCGCTGTGAGATCGATGATCGATAGCATCGCGGCCCGCGACGCTGTTTTTGGCTTAGGAGAACTAGCGAACTCTGGTCCCATGCTTTGCACAATACAAATTTAGCGTACCGACCACAGCTGCATTATCCAGCCGCGCTGCATGCTGTAATCCGTGTTGCAAATATTACGATTACCAGTGATAGCGAATAGTAATCAAACCGATACCAGGACACGACCAGGGTCAACTACCTGCGCTCAAAGTTTTGATTCATTTTTTGTCGTCTAACTCGCGAGCCAAGTACAATGGGAAACAAACTTTGTTTTTGTATCATAACGCAAACATTTACACCCGAATCGGGGGTTATATAAACGGCTATGATTATGCCAAAGGCTCTCTCACTCAGTGCGTGTTAAATTTCAGAGCTGCAAAGTGTTCGCAACTGTGTGTGTGTGTGTGTGTGTGTGTGCGTGCAATACTATGTAAATATTAGGGCCTATATAGATGTTGTCATTCCCAGTTAAAATTTTGAGTGTCTACTATTTGATCTACATTACATTATAAGGTTTTTCAATTTTTCACATAAGACAACAACAGCATCATCTTCAGACAATGAGAGTGAGTTTGACCAAACTACAAGAGGGAGAGGAAGAGGTAGAAGGGGACGAGGAAGAGGGCGAGGTAGAGGAAGGGGAGGAAGAGGTACAGGCAGGGGGAGAGGCAGAGGTGGACAACGTGTACCAACAATGGTTGATGTGGAAGCAGACATTGCACAGAGAAAGGCGACTTTACAGGTAAGTAATGTACAAAATAAATTTTAAAAGACAGGGATGATGCACGAAATTGTTTATGTGAAGACTGCGAGTAAATTCTGTTTGCTTTCTGCTTGCTGGTATGTTTTCAGATAAAATAAGCAACACAATTTCAACACTTTACTCAATCAGAAATATTTTTTTCAAAATGCCTGAACAGGAATGCAATCAACGTAGAGCTAAGCTTATGTTGGAATACTTATTTTTTCTGCAGAGGTTTTAGAAAAATTTGGTGGCAAATAAAGAATGTTTTTGAAAATGTCTGATAAACTTGTATTTTTAGTTGTTTTGTAGGCAATGATTTCAAAATGTCATCTGAGGAAAAAGACAACCTAATATTGGAAATGGTCGAAAGGAATCCAAGCATGGTATTTGATTTAGTAAAAAACCCAGCTCCACAACAAGGGTATCATCCACCACCATCTGCAAATCAACCTAGTTGGTGCATTTGCAGCCACTGCCGTGAAATGCCGACCCTTCCCGAAAGGAAGTGTTGTAACAAACAACCAGAATTCTGCATATCTGAAATAACGGTATGTGCAGCACAATTTGTAACTGCATCCTTGTATGGAAGTGCAGCTCAATACATTTACAACACAGTGGGGTTGTACAATACTTGGTTACCTGTAGGTTATATCACTTCAATGACCTTTACTTTCAATCCCTGCAAACTTGTTTTCTGATAAGACTCTCAACATGAATTACTTTTCAAACACTAAAGCACTGAAATATACCCAGCCACAAGTACTTCACTGTTTTTGATGATTTGTTTGATGGGGTGGCTGTACAACAGTTGCTTACATCTGTTGGTTTTGATGCTATACTTTGCTCAGACAATGCCAACCTGGCTCTCCACAAAGGGGATTTTGAAGGTGTTCCCCCCCCCCCCGAATTTTAGGAAAAATTTATTGATATGTTAATAACCCCATAGATAACACTATCATGATAAAAATATTTAAAATGGTGTATCGTTATTCAATTCAATCATCTATTGCTTTTCCTAGCTGTTGAGAACACTATCTGAGGTAGTGGACAAGCCATACCACCTTACAGCCCACTAATACTGTGAACCAGCAATTATATTGTCTTTCAAGAACATGATGAAAGAAAATCCACATTTGTCAAATGTGAAAAAATATTGAATGAACTTTTTCTAAATATATGTAACTAATTTTACATCTCTTTTTGAATTTGAAGTTGTCATTCCTGTATCTTTAATCAATCTAGTTGTCTTGACAATTTCAATTTCCTCAGGAACTAACAGTGAAATGATGCTTCTTTGCAGGTTTTAGACAAGTTTGCCTTGATGACACAATCCTTGCTATTTCTCGGGCCTACAGAAATGATATGCTGGCAACACAAGATGATGATGATTTCAATAAATCAAACAGACATGCTGCTTATCGGATGTTCATCTTATGGCAGTATGGTAGATTAGGAGCTGGTGATAGACGGGTTATTCCGAGCTGTTGCACTTGGAAAATTCGCGACAAATATCCAGACCAGTTCGGTCAATACACTGGATTTCTGCCTTCAAGGTTTGCCTGAATGGTCATTGCTGGAACCTCAGTCCTCTTTTTGCTGAACAAACTTTCACAAAAATAGTATAATGGTACTTTGTGTTGAAGAGTTCTTTTACATTATTATCTGTTGTTTCTGTTTAGTCATTGAAGCAGTTTTGTTATTCCTTGTGTTCCTATATTGTGCCTGCAATCTATTTGTTCTTACAATTTATTGGCTATTCACAGCGATGCATTTCTAGTACCAAATAGGAATAGGCATGTGCAATACTATTTCCTCTTGAAAAACAAAATTTATTAGTATTTTTTTTTAATTTGGTCGACTTTTTTTACATATTTGGATTTAACATAATTTATTTTTATTATTTGACAGACATTTCACTCATTTGGCTATTCAATGCAGTCCTCCTAACGAGGTTAGATATCCTTTATCGCCTCTGTGCAATGTTGAAAATATGTTTGTATAATATATATATTATATATTTTTCCCTCATTTTGTTTTTGCAGTTTGTTATCATTTTCCTGTGCAACTCAGATTAGGATGACCCTTTTATTTTTTTGTTTTTCATCTCCAGAGGAATACTTGGGCAGGGCAGGCGGTCGAAATAAAGAAATAAGTACCAAAAAAATAATCTGTAATTGTTTCAGTTCAATGTTCAGTCCATTCAGTCTCTACAATTTTAAGTACAGAAAAACGTGTACTTGTTTCAGTTCAATGTTCTGTCCATTCAGCCACTGCAATTTCTTGTCTTTCAGTTCACTGTTCTGTGCTCTCTGTCCTTTCAGTCGGAGTCGCTGCAATCTCACAATTTGATGATGGTGGTGCTGTTGCTAGGATAATGGCCTCAGAGGCAGGGCAAATAACATTTTTATTTTATTTTCATATCGAAGCTGAAATTTATGGTCGGTCGGGAGATGAGAAACACAAAAATAAAAAATGTTGCCCTTATAAACATTTGACAGTACTGTACCTGTAAATGCACGATTAAAATTCTACATCTTTGCTTCTGAGATCGTACTAACAGCAGCTATCACACAGCCAAATCCTCAGGGACAGGTCTATGCACTACAACATTTACTTTCACAAACACCCACAGAGAACATTTAACACATTTTTTTGTGCAATAAAGAGATTTGGCCAAATTTACAGATAAGCCCTTGCCAGTATGTGCATGCATGAGTCCATTACTCTGTTGGAAAAAGTAAATCTTTATTTTCCAGTTGTTATCGTAAGGTGATATACCAAAGTTTCATGTTGGTGTAATTTTGACTTTATTCAAAAGCAATAAATATCACATATTGAAAATACAAAATCTTAGCTTTGTTGAGTGATACATTATCAATTTCATGGGTACTAGATTTACTTCATCTACGGGACTAATGAAGTAGCAACAGTAGGTAGCTGTAACATGATAACTGATTTCCAAAAGTCATTAAAGCCATTTCACATAAGAAATACTGTAAACTGTTGAATGTTTGCAAACCACAAAATGGCAAATAAATTTCTTAAGAAGTACGATTGCAAAATTCCTTTTAAATTTAAGTTGATAATTTGAAAAAAAAATTAATGCTTAAGAGGTAATAAACAAAATAGTTTTGCAAGGAACAGATCCTGGGGTATGAATTTGATGTGATACTACTACACACATACATTGGATTATTGCTATAGGTATGCACACTGATTAATGAAAAAAATCAACACTTCAAAAAAAACTTCCGCATCTAACTTGAAAGAATGTCATATATCAAATGCCCCTAGCCCTGATTTTCCTCCTTTTGATGCAGCCTGGTGAGAACCAAACCTAACAATAGGCCCAACCCAGTAAAATCTGTCTCACACCCGGTAAGAACCAAACCTAACAGTAGCGCCAACCCAGTAAAATCTCTCTTCCACCCGGTAAGAACCAAACCTAACAGAAGCGCCAACCCAGTAAAATCTCTCTTCCACCCGGTAAGAACCAAACCTAACAGAAGCGTCAACCCAGTAAAATCTCTCTTCCACCCAGTAAGAACCAAACCTAACAGAAGCGCCAACCCAGTAAAAATCTCTCTTCCACCCAGTAAGAACAAAACCTAACAGAAGCGCCAACCCAGTAAAATCTCTCTTCCACCCAGTAAACCAAAAACAAAACCTAACAGAAGCGCCAACCCAGTAAAATCTCTCTTCCACCCAGTAAGAACCAAACCTAACAGAAGCGCCAACCCAGTAAAATCTCTCTTCCACCCAGTAAGAACCAAACCTAACAGAAGCGCCAACCCTGTAAACTCTCTCTTCCACCCAGTAAGAACAAAACCTAGCAGAAGCGCCAACCCAGTAAATCTCTCTTCCACCCAGTAAGAACAAAACCTTACAGAAGTGCCAACCCAGTAAAATCTCTCTTCCACCCAGTAAGAACCAAACCTAACAGAAGCGCCAACCCAGTAAAATCTCTCTTCCACCCAGTAAGAACAAACCTAACAGAAGCGTCAACCCAGTAAAATCTCTCTTCCACCCAGTAAGAACCAAACCTAACAGAAGCGCCAACCCAGTAAAATCTCTCTTCCACCCAGTAAGAACCAAACCTAACAGAAGCGCCAACCCAGTAAAATCTCTCTTCCACCCAGTAAGAACAAAACCTAACAGAAGCGCCAACCCAGTAAAATCTCTCTTCCACCCAGTAAGAACAAACCTAACAGAAGCGCCAACCCAGTAAAATCTCTCTTCCACCCAGTAAGAACCAAACCTAACAGAAGCGCCAACCCAGTAAAATCTCTCTCCTGCCAGTAAGAACCAAACCTAACAGAAGCGTCAACCCAGTAAAATCTCTCTTCCACCCAGTAAGAACAAAACCTAACAGAAGCGCCAACCCAGTAAAATCTCTCTTCCACCCAGTAAGAACCAAACCTAACAGAAGCGCCAACCCAGTAAAATCTCTCTTCCACCCAGTAAGAACAAAACCTAACAGAAGCGCCAACCCAGTAAAATCTCTCTTCCACCCAGTAAGAACCAAACCTAACAGTAGCGCCAACCCAGTAAAATCTCTCTTCCACCCGGTAAGAACCAAACCTAACAGAAGCGCCAACCCAGTAAAATCTCTCTTCCACCCGGTAAGAACCAAACCTAACAGAAGCGCCAACCCAGTAAAATCTCTCTTCCACCCGGTAAGAACCAAACCTAACAGTAGCGCCAACCCAGTAAAATCTCTCTTCCACCCAGTAAGAACAAAACCTAACAGAAGCGCCAACCCAGTAAAATCTCTCTTCCACCCAGTAAGAAGAACAAAACCTAACAGAAGCGCCAACCCAGTAAAATCTCTCTTCCACCCAGTAAGAACAAAACCTAACAGAAGCGCCAACCCAGTAAAATCTCTCTTCCACCCAGTAAGAACCAAACCTAACAGAAGCGCCAACCCAGTAAAATCTCTCTTCCACCAGTAAGAACCAAACCTAACAGAAGCGCCAACCCAGTAAAATCTCTCTTCCATCAAGTAAGAACCAAACCTAACAGAAGCGCCAACTCAGTAAAATCTCTCTTCCACCCAGTAAGAACCAAACCTAACAGAAGCGCCAACCCAGTAAAATCTCTCTTCCACCCCAGTAAGAACCAAACCTAACAGAAGCGCCAACCCAGTAAAATCTCTCTTCCACCCAGTAAGAACCAAACCTAACAGAAGCGTCAACCCAGTAAAATCTCTCTTCCACCCAGTAAGAACCAAACCTAACAGAAGCGCCAACCCAGTAAAATCTCTCTTCCACCCAGTAAGAACCAAACCTAAAAGAAGCGTCAACCCAGTAAAATCTCTCTTCCACCCAGTAAGAACCAAACCTAACAGAAGCGCCAACCCAGTAAAATCTCTCTTCCACCCAGTAAGAACAAAACCTAACAGAAGCGCCAACCCAGTAAAATCTCTCTTCCACCCGGTAAGAACCAAACCTAACAGAAGCGCCAACCCAGTAAAATCTCTCTCCCACCCGGTAAGAACCAAACCTAACAGTAGCGCCAACCCAGTAAAATCTCTCTCCCACCCGGTAAGAACCAAACCTAACAGTAGCGCCAACCCAGTAAAATCTCTCTCCCACCCAGTAAGAACCAAACCTAACAAAGCGCCAACCCAGTAAAATCTCTCTTCCACCCAGTAAGAACAAAACCTAACAGAAGCGCCAACCCAGTAAATCTCTCTTCCACCCAGTAAGAACCAAACCTAACAGAAGCGCCAACCCAGTAAAATCTCTCTTCCACCCAGTAAGAACAAAACCTAACAGAAGCGCCAACCCAGTAAAATCTCTCTTCCACCCAGTAAGAACCAAACCTAACAGAAGCGCCAACCCGGTAAAATCTCTCTTCCACCCAGTAAGAACAAAACCTAACAGAAGCGCCAACCCAGTAAAATCTCTCTTCCACCCAGTAAGAACAAAACCTAACAGAAGCGCCAACCCAGTAAAATCTCTCTTCCACCCAGTAAGAACCAAACCTAACAGAAGCGCCAACCCAGTAAAATCTCTCTTCCACCCAGTAAGAACCAAACCTAACAGAAGCGCCAACCCAGTAAAATCTCTCTTCCACCCAGTAAGAACCAAACCTAACAGAAGCGCCAACCCAGTAAAATCTCTCTTCCACCCAGTAAGAACAAAACCTAACACTAGCACCAACCCAGTAAAATCTCTCTTCCACCCGGTAAGAACCAAACCTAACAGAAGCGCCAACCCAGTAAAATCTCTCTTCCACCCGGTAAGAACCAAACCTAACAGTAGCCCCCACCCAGTAAAATCTCTCTTCCACCCGGTAAGAAC
Organism: Ptychodera flava; assembly: GCF_041260155.1. NCBI lineage: Eukaryota > Metazoa > Hemichordata > Enteropneusta > Ptychoderidae > Ptychodera > Ptychodera flava. The sequence continues at coordinate 4,198,774 of NC_091929.1, forward strand.
CAAACCTAACAGTAGCGCCAACCCAGTAAAATCTCTCTTCCACCCGGTAAGAACCAAACCTAACAGTAGCCCCCACCCAGTAAAATCTCTCTCCCACCCGGTAAGAACCAAACCTAACAATAGCCCCAACTCAGTAAAATCTGTCTGTCTCCCACCCGGTAAGAACCAAACCTAACAACAGCCCAAACCCCACCCAATTTAATCTCTTCCATCCAGGTGGAACAACACTTTATCCCTAGGGCCCTAGGGACCTCAGTGTATCTGAACCATTAAAGTTCTAAAAATGGCTCTTGCACAAAGCTTCAAGAAATAGAAATGAGAAAGTGACTTTCTTTCTGTAAATAATTTTGACTTGTTAATAATTTGACTGCATAGGTAAAACATTTATATAAAAGAGCTATTTGAAACTGGCAGGAGAACATTTATTACACTAAAAACATTCACAAGCATACAGTTTGTGAGTAACCTGAGTAAGCCAAAAGTTGGGATGGTATCAAATCTGCCCAAAAATGCTACAATTTGTATTAACAAGACTGCACTTTTCTATATGTACCAGTAGTTTGCATTTAAATATACTGGATAACTTGTATGATATGTTGCCTGTAATGACAATAATTTGGCTGAATAAGGTGAATCTTTTTGCTATTTTTTGAGAACTTTTGTCTTATGGTTTCCCTACATTTTCTGCATTGAATCCTTCAACTGTGATTTCATGCCAATATTATATCATACCAATATATTGATGGCACAAATACAGCAATCTGATTTGTTGAGACGCAAAAAGAACCATGGTATATTGGCGATATACCACGGCTGGCATACGCGCGAGCTTTCAACTTGAGCAAAATTCTGTTTTTGACGTTCCACACCAGAATTTCAATATACTGTTATGATATAATAGCAATAAATCAAACCCAGAGATGGTATACCACGAGATTTTGACCAGTTCACTCCATATATGCAAGAGAGATAGCGAGTGCATATATGTCGCGAACTGGTCAAAATCTTGTAGTATACTGTCACTGGGTGTGCTTTATTGCTTAAAAATTTAGCATATCAATGCAACCTATATGAGTATAATCTACGTTGTTATTGCAGAAAATTGTATTCAAGTCAGGACTAGAATTCATTTTTAAACAATAAACAATGATCACTACACACATACAAGCTGGGATGAAAAAAAGAATACTCGAAATTTCAGCATGACAAATGAATTAGGGTCATACTGTTACGTGCAGAGAAAACGAACAAAAGGGTGAACTCAGCAGTTAACGTTTAAACAAAATTTATTACGAAAATAAAACTAATTGCTAAGTTAGGGATAGAATACAAGCTTTAAAGTGTACAGACTACTTATCTCAGCTGGGACGGCAAAGCTCCAGTCTCAGAGTTGTAACAGTCAGTCGGATGAATGAACAGTCCTTTGGTTTGCAGGCTTGAAGCTACACAAAGTCCACAGTATAAATCCAGCGTTGACAGTGAAGGTCTTGAAAAGTCTTGAGAATGACTACTGCTGGAGTTTATAGTAACACACAAGAGACACGATCCCAAAAGTCTGACTGGAAGCTGTGCACGTCCCTTTTATAAAGGCATATAAGAACAATCTAGAACTTTTATTGACATGCTAATTACTGTTCTAAAATTATCTCCCTTACACAACTAATCAACTTTCCAGAACATTCCAACATGACTAATTGAATTCAAGGTTGTGAGGTCATTAAGGGCAGTGACCTTGAGAATGTTCTAGACTAATTGAACTCGGGTCATGATGAGTGTGGGGGAAATGACCTACATAACACACCCCCTCTTCAAAAAGAAAATTTTTCAATGAAAAATCTTTCTTTTACAAATGTAATCTTAAAAGTGTGAACAACAATAAGTTCTAAATACGAGAGAGACAGTCTGCAATTAAATTGTCTCTGCCTTTGATATGTCTAATGTCAAGATTAAACTCCTGTAACATTAAACTCCATCTTAGCAATCTCTGATTTTTGCCTTTGAATTTCTGCAGAAAAACAAGAGGGTTGTGATCAATATAAACCACTATTGGCTGATTTGAAGAAGTAACATAAACTTCAAAATGCTGTAAAGCTAATATCAAAGATAAACACTCTTTTTCAATTGTAGAGTATTTTCTCTGGGATTTGTTAAATTTGCGTGAAAAATAGCAAACAGGATGATCTATACCATGACTATCCTCTTGCAATAAAACAGCACCAGCAGCCGTATCACTAGCATCTACAGCTAATTTGAATGGCAAAGTGAAATCTGGTGCAGACAATACTGGGGCACTTTGCAGTATGGCTTTAAGTGTATTAAATGCCTGTTGGCATTGCTCTGACCAAACAAACTTTACTTTCTTTTAAGTAAGTTAGTCAAAGGCTCAGTAATTGTGGAGAAATTTGGACAGAATTTTCTGTAGTAACCAGCCATACCGAGAAAGCGCATCAGTTGTCGTTTGCAGTTTGGTATGGGAAAACTTGAAATGGCACTGATTTTAGCATCAACAGGTTTTACCTCACCCTGTCCTACAGTATGTCCGAGGTAAGTTACCCTAGCCCAACCAAACTCAGATTTGGCAAGGTTGACAGTCAACATTGCTTTGCTCAGTCTCTCAAAGAACTTCCGCATGAGCTTGATGTGTTCCTCCCAGGTGTCACTATACAGGACGACGTCGTCAACGTAAGCTGCACACCCGTCTAGCCCGGATATGACGTCGTTGATCATCCGTTGGAACGTTGCCGGAGAGTTCTTCATTCCGAATGGCATCACCTTGTACTGGAACAATCCGTCTGGTGTAACAAAGGCGGATATTTCACGAGCACGATCCGTCAAAGGGACTTGCCAAAATCCCTTCAGTAGGTCAAATTTCGTCACATACTTGGCTTTTCCCACTCGGTCGATGCAGTCATCAATCCTCGGGATTGGGAAAGTGTCTGTCTTTGTTAAAGTGTTGACCTTCCTAAAGTCCGTGCACATACGATAACTGTGATCTGATTTGGGAACAAGTATGCACGGCGAACTCCAGTTACTTTTACTGGGTTCAATAAAGTCATTGTCCAGCAGGTATTTGACTTCTTCCTGGAGATATTTTGCTTTTGTTGGATTCAGTCTGTATGGATGTTGTTTTACAGGCTTATTGTCCCCAACATCAACGTCGTGATAGATGACGTTTGTCCTCGTTGGAACATCTTGAAACAGGTGTTTATATTCGTGGAGTAGTTCTTTCACCTGTTGTTGTTGTTCTGGCTGGAGGTGTGCCAACTTTGTAGACTCCAGCTTCTCCAGGATTTCTGAGTTCTGAAGCTTGACCGAGCCCAGCTTTGAGTTTAGAGTATTTTCACTCAAGTCAGTTTCAGTATCACTATCTTCATAATGGCCAGAACTGACGGTACTGACAGGCTGAGTTATAGTAGGATTATCCCTATCCAAATATGGCTTAAGCATATTTATGTGACATAGCTGTTTTTGTTTTCGCCTGTCAGGTGTTATTATGATGTAATTTAAATCACTCAATTTCTTATCAATTAGATATGGCCCAAAGTAACGAGCATGGAGTGGTTTACCAGGAATTGGAAGTAGAACAAGAACCTTTTGACCTGGTTCAAACTTCCGTTTTGAGGTGCTTTTATCATATTTGGTTTTCATTGACTGCTGAGATGACTCAAGATTTTCTCTGGCTAATTCACATGCTTTAGAGAGCTTTTGTACGAAAATCTGACACATATTGCAAAATATTCAGACAATCATCATCGTCTGATAGGAATTTCTCTTTAACGAGCTTAAGTGGGCCACGGACTGTATGTCCAAATACAAGCTCAAATGGGCTAAAACCAAGAGACTCCTGAATTGACTCTCTAACAGCAAAGAGCAAAAAATGAATTCCTTCATCCCACTGCTCTCTGTGTCAAAACAGTAGGTCCTAATCATGTTTTTCAAAGTTTGATGAAATCGCTCAAAAGCACCCTGACTTTCTGGATGATAGGCGGATGACCTATACTGTTTAATGCCTAGCTGATCCATTACTTGTTGAAAAATTCCAGACATAAAGTTGGAGCCTTGATCGGACTGGACACATTTAGGGAGGCCAAATAAAGTGAAAAATTTGACTAAAGCTTTCACTATAGTCTTGTCTTTATATTTCTCAGTGGTATGGCTTCTGGGAACCGAGTTGATGTACACATTATTGTCAGCATGTACTCATTTCCTGATCTTGTTTTTGGTAGGGGCCCAACACAGTCTATTAGTATCCTACTAAATGGTTCTTGAAATGCAGGAATTGGCTGTAAAGGGGCCTTTGGAATGGTCTGATTTGGCTTTCCTACCATTTGACATGTGTGACAAGTTTTACAGAAATGTGCTACATCCTGCCTGAGATTAGGCCAATAAAAGTGACTGAGAATTTTATGATAAGTTTTCCTGACTCCTAAGTGACCAGCCCAGGGGGTTTCATGGGCCAGGCGCAATATTTCAGCATGGTAGGCTTTGGAACCACAATTTGATGTTTTATAGCCCAATCGTCATCAACCAAAACATCTGGAGGTCTCCATTTACGCATGAGAATACCAGATTTTGTATAATAGGAAACAGAGCTATCTGAAGTTTTACCTTCATCATCTACCCTGTCAAACAAAGACAAAATATCTGGGTCTTTGTGTTGTTCTGCAATGAGATTTGATCTAGAAAATGTCTGACTTTGGTCAGCAGTTTTACTGGAAGTTGCAAATCCACGAGGGATAACGGAATGATCCGTGTCAAACACCTGACTGAGAAAGGTGTCATTTAAGTCAACATCTGTGACATTATTTTTGAGAGTATTTTGATTCTCGGAAGTTTTCTTTGACATGGCTCGAGTAATAGCACATGAAGGAAATAAATCGGGTATCTCTTGTTCAATTGGCTCTGGATCCTGATCTAAAGTAGGATTATCAGTCACAAGTGGATTAGTAATGACCTTGTCCCCAGCAAGGTCGTTTCCAAGAAGAAGGTGAATCCCTTCAAAAGGCAAAAAAGGCCTAATACCTAAAGTCACAGGTCCAGAAACAAAGTCCGAAGACAAATAGACATTATGGAGAGGAACAGGAATGTAGTCATTACAATCTACCTCCTTAATAAAAACTTTATAACCTGAAAATGATTTTTCAGAAAACGGAAGGGTATCTGCCAACAAAAGGACTGGGAATCCTTAGTATTTCTTAAAATTTTGACATGGGTAGCGGATGAAAAATCACTAGAAAGTGATATAAAACCATCATGAATAAATGGTTCGAAAATACCCATAATGCTATCTTGAGAAGAATTGACCTTGACCTCATTAATTGGGGATAAGAGGGGTTTAACCTCAGAAAATGTGTTGCACACATTATTAGACTCTAATTGAGTTGATGAAGAAATAAAGCCGGTGGGCTTAGATCCACTTTGACCACTTTGACCTTCACGTTTTCTTTTCAATTTGAAACACTCTGACATTAAATGGCCGTCTTTCTGCAATAATTACAAGAAAGTGTACCGAACTGTTTGTCAGAAGGAGATTGAGACTTGGGATCTGATGATGTGGAAGTGTTACTTGAATTTTGTGAACTGTTGTCATTTGATTTCCTACTCTCCTTTGAAAAATTCTTGGATGAAAAGGACGAGTTAAATTTACCTGCATTGTTTCTGTATGAAAAGGACTGGGATGGTTTGCTGAGAAATGAAGATTTGTGGGTCAATGAATAATCATCGGCCAAACGTGCAGCAACCTCCAATGTATCTGCCTTTTGTTCATTGATAAACGTCTTGATGTCACTCCGAATGCACCTCTTAAATTCTTCAATCAAAACAAGCTGTCGTAATTTGTCATAATTCTGACTGACCTTTTCAGAAGAACACCAACGATCAAACAGTTGTTCTTTTGTTCGAGCAAATTCAACATAAGTTTTATCCTTCACCTTCTCACAATCCCTAAATTTCTGATGGTAAGCTTCAGGCACCAACTCATAACCCTTGAGAATTAATTCCTTCACAGAATCATAATCTGAAGCCTGCTCTACTGACAACTGAATGTAAATTTCTCTGGCTTTACCCACCAAAGCACTCTGCAAAAGCATAGACCAGGACTCCTTAGGCCAATTCAGACTCTGAGCAATTTTCTCAAAATGGAGGAAATATTTATCAACATCCTTTTCTTGGAAAGGGGGAACTAACCTGAAATGCTTAGTGATGTCAAACTTGTCTGAAGGGAAGAATTTTCCTGACTGTCCAAGCTCTAAACGTTTTATTTCTACCTGCAATCGCTGTTCTTCTAATCGCAATTCTTTTTCTTTCTGTCTTTCTTCCATTTCTAACTGCATTTGTATTTTTTCCTTTTCTAATGCCTGTCTCTCTTTTTCCATTTGTAATTCTTTTTCTTTCATTTGTAATTCTTTTTCTTTCTGTCTTTCTTCCATTGCTAACTTTTCACGTGCCAAATCTGCCTGTATTTCTAACTCTAATTTTCTGAGTTCAAAGGAAGACTCAGGTTCATAATCTTTTAAGGCAGACTCCTCAAAATGGCCTGCATTAACTAAATGTTTTGCAATCTTGAACTGTATTTCTCGCTTGCGCATAGATCTTTTGACATCTACTTTAAGGAAATTTGCCAGTGCTATGAGGTTGTCTTTTCTGAGGGAATAAATGTGTCCTGATCAAGGTCATCCATAAATTCGTCTGGTTTAAATTCCGCCATGATTGAATTTCGCTGAGTTCACAGTATACAGTAGTTTTGAAAAGGCTGTCAAAATGTTGTCAAACGGCTCAAAATATTCGTCTCCCGGACGAGCCCCCAATTTTGTTACGTGCAGAGAAAACGAACAAAAGGGTGAACTCAGCAGTTAACGTTTAAACAAAATTTATTACGAAAATAAAACTAATTGCTAAGTTAGGGATAGAATACAAGCTTTAAAGTGTACAGACTACTTATCTCAGCTGGGACGGCAAAGCTCCAGTCTCAGAGTTGTAACAGTCAGTCGGATGAATGAACAGTCCTTTGGTTTGCAGGCTTGAAGCTACACAAAGTCCACAGTATAAATCCAGCGTTGACAGTGAAGGTCTTGAAAAGTCTTGAGAATGACTACTGCTGGAGTTTATAGTAACACACAAGAGACACGATCCCAAAAGTCTGACTGGAAGCTGTGCACGTCCCTTTTATAAAGGCATATAAGAACAATCTAGAACTTTTATTGACATGCTAATTACTGTTCTAAAATTATCTCCCTTACACAACTAATCAACTTTCCAGAACATTCCAAACATGACTAATTGAATTCAAGGTTGTGAGGTCATCAAGGGCAGTGACCTTGGAATGTTCTAGACTAATTGAACTCGGGTCATGATGAGTGTGGGGAAATGACCTACATAACAATACACTGTAGTTGATATACAGAAGCAGAATACTGAAAAATTGGCCACAAGTTACAGCTTATGTCCCTATAACTTGCACATTAGTCCATTCAGTTCATTGTCTCCTGGAAACAAAGTCCTGCACAATTGTGTCAGTTGGTGGAGGTGGTATTGACGCTAGATGTGCAGATATTCGTCGTGGATCATTCTCTTCCAGCGGCTTTTTCTTCTGCATTCCCTGGTGGTCTTCCATGCGACTCTTTAAGATGAGTTTCTTCAGCTCTTTGATATGTGGGTAGGTTTTGGCACTCTTCTCTGGATATGCACTCCATCGGTCACTTTTCTTGTTGAAGTGCCTGTGGTATCTGAAGTAAAATGTATATTACAATGGTTAAATGAGTTGTGCCTAATATAAAGCAAATTGCAATATGATCAAATGTACCATGCATTAAAAACAGCATCAATGACATGTCCAGTTGTTCCTAATTAGATAACAATGGATCTTGGTTACATGGTAGGCCAAGTCCAATGTAAATCTGGCTCTACCACTACCTTTGCATTAGATACTATGTACAAATGTGAGAAGGTTATATTATTTGTATTTGGTGACGAAATGAGAACTTCCTTTAAATCCTCAAAGTAGGACTGGTTTTCTTGACACCTTTGGAAAAAAATTATGAAAACCTGCTAATTTGATAAAATTGACAAATACTTATAGGTGAAGAGGAAAAAGTCCACTTACATGACTTTACCATCTTTATTCTTCATCATTGGTCTACCATTGTGTATATTATGGTCTATTGCAGCAAGCCTGTTTCTGGCTCTATATACAGGTGGGGAATATGCAAATCTCTTTCCAGCATACATCAAAATGCTCTGCTGAAACGTCTCAAGTTCTGCTGTACTCCTGAAGGAAATGAACAGTAGAAGATGCATTTATGGCATTGCCAGAATGAGGCGAAAAATTCACTGAGGTCACATCTTTCTTACCTCCATGAGTACTACCTATCTGAGCAGAATTTTCAAGGACACATTTGTTTTAACTTGTGACCAAGAAGAGAAAAATAGTCTAAAAAATACAAATTTGCATATTTATTCATAATTTGAACTATTCTGAATAAGGTAACCCCTGGGTACATGTACCTGCATACCAAATAATCGCAATCATACCCACGCACGATAACACTAGGTCAATTTGTAATGCACAGTCAACAAGACACAAAACAGCAAAAATACTGTCAAGGACAGTGTGCTCATATTTGGTTTGAATCAGTCCATTCAAGAAATATTTAAAACAGAAAAAACAAGAAAGATAAAAGTAAATAAGGTCTAAAACCTTAGGTACTGGAGGTCAACTTTAGCAACATGCATAGCAGAGGAATGTTTCAACACAGCTAGTCCCTCTTAGTTTGAGCAGGTCTGGTAATATGTAGCAGGTCATGAACAATGACAGGAAATGTCTCATAATCTGTTTCAGTTAATGCCACCACTCCCGCACATTTGCATGATTTTCCCTTTTTCTTACCTCATTTGAACAACGTCACATCTCAACCCCTGGGTCTACCTGTACATCAAATACTGAGATGGTAGGTGTGGCATTTTGGGAGCTTTTGCGTGTGACGGACATACATCCGCCATACATACATACAGACATACAGATGCCAATGACTCACCATATAAGCTCGTTTTGGTATTCATGTACATACCAAATATGAGCTTAAAGCAGACAGTAAAGCACCGGTACACACAACAAAATCAAATTCATGAAAGGAAGATATATGGACTTCTGGCAAAAAAAAAAATCAAGAAGTGATGTCAGGTGTTTCTAATATAGTCAGCGCATGCTGCCCCACATGTGGCATCCGCCTGCCATATATCGTTCCGTAAGTCAAATAGGTAGTGGTCAGCAACTAGGGCAATAAAGGCTTGACTAGAGGTTTTAAAGAGCAACCCTGCAATGCAAAAAGTTGACAGACGTCGGACGACAGAAGACAGATGCCTGATGACACAAAACACCCACCAATAAGATAAGTTCCATGTCGCTGACAGTGGGGCTAAAAAACTTACCTATAGTTAATATACTGTGGCACCTTGCTCAAAAATTGCTTGTTGAGTGCAATCTTCATTAAGGCCTTGTGAGCAGCACTCCCATGAATCAGCCACTCTTTATCTCTGTCTTCACTCTCTGCCAATGGTCCATGGTAGCACTCACTGACACCCTGTGCATATGTCAATGCCCAGGAATGTTCGTTGACAACATGGTGTATAACACCTAACCAAATTCCCTTGTTTAAAAGAACATAATGATTCTTTTTTAAATCAAGGTCAGCATATAATGCAACATCAAAGCAGACATCCTTGCAACTTTGGATATCCAAGAAAATGACAAGATTTGACAAGTACATGTACTTTACACTTTACGGGTATATATATATACACACACACACACACACATATATATATATATATATATATATATATATATATATATATATATATATATATATATACACATATATATATATACACACACATATATATATATATATATATATATATATATATATATATATATATATATATATATATATATACACAAAGTATGCTGTTCGACTTGTCCTATACAAAGTGCCCAATACAAGAGTAGAGCGAGATATATAAGGTTGCTGGAGAATTGTTTTTACAATTTTATCTCTACAACATTGTTTCGTGAGTCTCCTGATGAGTGAGTCTTGCAACTCATGAAACAACGTTGTAGAGGTGAAATTGTAAAATCAATTCCCCAACTACCTTTATATATATATATATATATATATATATATATATATATATATATATATATATATATATATATATATATATATATATATATATATATATCAGCCTTTTGGCATGAGTACCAAAAATGGTTCATGATATGTCTTGTCCATTTTAGAAGTGGTTTGCAACTCTTTTCCTGGCTAGCCTGAAGCCAAAAAAGAGACGTGCCCTTTTGTAACACAACAGAAAATCCAATGGGTACATGAGAGTTTATAGAATCAGGTATTTAGGACATAAAATAACAATCTTATAAGGGGTTGTCGATGATAAAGCTGACGCGCGACAAATGTAATTCTTTCATATAGGGGAGTATTTTTTCATGGGCATGCAGAGAGAGAGGAGCATATGGGTTTTTTCAGAAATGGACTCCTAATATGAAATTGATTTTGGATAAGAACTTTCGTTTTGAGGGGGAGGGGGTTTCAGGTAAAACAAAGGAATTACGTTTCTTGTGAGTCTGCTTTTATTATAGACGGCCCCTAAAATACACTGCTAGACAAACAATAGTGAACAATGTGTTTGAATACTTTTCACTTTTTGGACTGCCTTTTCTTTAGAATGTGGTACACATGTATACATAAAATTAGAGTTAAATAGACAGGTAGATAAAATGATATATCACTTTTAGATATACATACAGCAAGGAGTGCGTCTATTTTTCATTAAAATAAACAAAATTAAAAAATAGAGGCCATAAAATAAACTTATGGCCAGTACGTCTGTATGTCTACCAGGGCATACTAGCTCTGAGAAAAATTCAGTAATATAGTGGAAAGTTTGCTATACCATAGATGCATTGTACAGGCATGCACTATACTTCGCATAACCTTGTTTTTTGGTTGTCAAAATTACAACTGCTGCACAACTTCATTTCACATTCTGGCTTAAGCCTTGTGTGCATTACCCCTTACCACACATATTTTTCATAAAGAGCTGCAACAGGGGTGTGTACATAACTGTACCAGGAAATGCTGTCTACATAGTAGTGCTAGAATGTGGACAGCAGAAAAGTACTGCAAAAGTTATCAGGTATATACAGTACTGGTAGCTGGTAAAGGGGCATGTGCTCCTCAAAGCTGGGTAAGAATGCTGACATCTCTAGTGTTCCAATCCTGATGCTATAATGTGACAGGTTTCTAAAGTAGGTAAGGGTATGATAACCCATTTTGCATTTGAAAAATATAAATTCTATCTCTCCATGCCAACAAAATTACAAACATGACAGACTAAGCGTAACAATCTTTTTACCGAGATTTTTTGCCGCATGCCATACATCCAATGAATGTTTGATGTCAGGGTATGATTTTTTTGTAAAAAAATGATAAACATTCAGTACTGGTCATTGTACCTGCTAGACAGAAGCTTAGCAGCAATAAAATAATGTACGATATGTCCCACACAAGCATTGTATCTGGTGGATGGGGTATTCTCAGTCTTGACGAACTACAAGTGAAGCATTTTGTTGATAACATAATCCATGTACATCAATAATATTGAAAAAGATCAATTCTGTTGTCACAACATTGCAATTTGAGTAGAAGTCAATTGAAATTTGATGAGACACTGTTCTTCATCTTTCAAATGTCTGGTTGTAACAGTTAAATTGAGATGTGCCTAAAAAAGTTAATCATATCTCATCAGTAAATATCGACAGGGAAACAATATTGAAACGCAACACATTTCATGAACTTACTCATCAAAGATGCTATCTGTACGTGGGCATCTGTAACAACTTCATCCAAGAGGTGAATAAGACCTTTCTGGAATGATGCCTTCTCCATGATTGTACTTTTTCGCTCTGTTTGTCTCTTATCCATCGTAATGATATCAAGGATGTCTTTCGAATCATTTTCCATGATAGTATACGAGCAATATTGGGCGCAAAAACCCGGCGAATCCATTCTTCCGTCACCTGTTACAATAAAAGGAGGGAGTCAAACTTTCCTTACATTGGATTTTTTTCTTCAAATCCCCACACATCCTTGCATGATTTTGTTAAATATATGATTACATAGCAGTATTTTCATCAGAACCAATCAACAGAATGGTCACTTGGTACAAATTTGTAAAAACAATAGATATCCATTTCACTGTTATTCTATTGTAATTCAAAATAGCTGCACCATAAATTCCTCAGGAGACAAGTGAATAACAGGTTAATAAATACACAGGGTCAACAGTACAATTACAAAATCATTATTGAACGTCACCAACCCAGGAACACAAGCTACATAAAATTTCCTTTCAAACATTTTATGATAAGGCAGTGATAGACCCTGCTAATAGCCTGTTTCACAGGGCTAATAAAAATTGTCAGACTTCACGCAGTTGCAATCATAAGCACATATCAGGTTTTCTCAGCACAAGGTTGTGTAATAATTTAGTGTAATTTCTGCCTGTATTATCTACTGTGAGTAGAGAACTTAGAGTAAACCATTGATATAACTTTAACAATGACTTCAGATTCACAACATTTCATATATTTTTATCCAAGATGATATGTGTTCCAGTCCATACATTCACACAAGACATTAAAAAACATAGAGTAGACTTCAAAATTATGGTACTCACAGCACTGTGTAAGGACATGAAATCAGGCCCTGTAACCTGTGTATAAAGTACTGAAAATAAGTCCTGTATGACAGGTCACTGTGAAATTATTTGTGACCATTATAGAAGGGTTGTAACATAAATGTGTGTAAATTCATCAGTAATCAACATATGTAAATTACTCACCAAGGATAACAATGTCTTTATCCTTGTATTTCTCCAACATTTGCTGCTGGTGTATACCCCAAAACTGGTCTACACTAGGAATTAGATAGTGCCGTTGTATCTTATGAAAGGTAATAGGACTGACTAACTTAAAGTTCAACATTCGAGCAAATAGTGAAATCCTGCGAAAATTATTCCCAGACATAATATTGCTGCAGATGTCAAAAGGTCCCCACTATGTAAACGCCTCTTGAGAATTGGCTGTGAACACCATTTGTACTCTAAATGGCCAGCAGGGCAGACTATGAACAGGAAAAAAAGGTGAATGTATTACTTGTAAAGTTTTAAGTTTCCTGTCAGGGCTAATTGTAGCCTGGCATACTGTTGTGTAAAATGTCAGTTTTGAGGGTCCTCCCCAAGGAACAAACAATCAAGAACAAATCATTTCTGCATCATTATTGTAATTCCATCAACATCTTAATGCTATGGCTGTTAAAATCTTGTCAACTATGATCTAATATTCCTAAAACTGATTATTAATGCTTTTGCATGTTTGTATGCCTGATGTCACAAGGTGGAATTTGAAAGAACTGAGGATAAGTGCAAACATATTTTACCTTTTTTTCATAAGAGTAAATATATAGGTATTCATGCAAAATTCAGTCACATATCAACTTCATGTTACAACTACATATATCTGTGTACTAGAGACATACCCATTTTAAATACACAGCAAATTCTACAGATTCAGTTGAGATGGACAAATTTTCATTACACTTGGAGTCACTACAAGTAGACTTGATTGAAGTTTCAGCCAGCAATATTAACTGCTGTAGGCTTATCAGACAGAATTCATCTTGGAGTAGGTTGTCTGCATCAGCGTCACTCTTTATCCTCACCAAACCAGAGCCCAGTGATTCTTCTGCTTCATCTACATCATCCAATCCTTCTTGGTCATCATCCTCATCGTCATCATCATCAATGTCAGAGTTATCTGATTGCAAGTCTTCTAGATTGATACCATGTGGTCTGTCAAATTGTAGTCATTTTCAAAATTAGCAATGTGGAATAATTTGCATGTAAATATCTCCAAATCAAACATAATTGTAGGTAAATGGCCCACTGCAAGGTACATCAACTCTCATTATGCAGTAAAATTGATATAATGGCAATTCATATTTCATAGGCAACCACCTTCAATGCAAGTTCCTTTAGTCACAGACATAAGCCATCATAGCTTTCCATGTGATTTTAAGAGTTAATATAAAAATTCACATTTTCATGACATGACACATCTGTAAAGCAAATATTACAGGGATGCCTGCAACCATTTTCAATTTTGTACAGTTGATGGACAACTTTGGAATGTGCTCAAATCAAGCCAACATACTCCACAGCCGTATTACATAATATGACAATGGAACATAAGGATGACTTTACTAATGTTTGCGTACAAGCTGGGGACATTGACATCACCTGATTGTGCCAACATACAGTATCTGGTCAATATTTTCTGCATATTCAAACATTTACTTACAGAAGTGTGAAATTTACACTTGGCTCCATTGGTTCATAATCAGGATCCTCATGATCAAATAGGTCAGCAGCCTCATCTTCATCATAATCAATCGTAACATCTATACTCAAACTAGAGATTATAACAAATAAACAATGACTAAAAAATGCAATGCCATACACACTGAAAATTTAGCAAAGAGTCGATGCTTTCATAAAAAGAGAGTAATCTTTACATTTTTGCTACTTTGGTGGTTCTGTAAATGTAATAGCACATGATAATTCATTTTGATCCAGAGTAAATACTACACTACTATAAACCAATTATTCTATAAAATTTACAGATTTGGCAACCTCATACATGTATGTCATTGAAAAGAAGATTGGTCAATCAATATCATGCAAATTATTTCTCAATAAGTTTGTAACACTAGGCTACTCATAACCAAATGATCCAAAAAGAACTTACTCAAAAGGATTGATAAACGATTCAGATAATGTCTTTCTTTTTCTTGTTGGTCTTGTACTGTAAAAAGAGAATAAGAATGCATAAACTATGTTATTTAAGTCACCAAACATGATACAACAGAGTTAAAATTATTATACATTATTATTATTATCATTGAGTACGGCTGAAATACTGCATGGCCATTTTAACAGTATTTATAAGTACGGAAAAAGAAATAAAATGTGTTTCTAAGGCCAAAGAAGAAATGAAAAGTGTGTTTATGGTAACCTGAAAACCATAGAGAAACCCGCCAACCCTCGACTTTTTTTGCATTTTCCAAAATTTCAACCAAACTTTACAAAATCTTAGCATATTTTCACATCATTTGCCAACAAAAACAGAAAATATACAAATCAAATTTTCTCAGACCTACATTGTACACACCCTTAGTTTAGGGGCACATTACAAGAATCACACTTTTTTTGGACATGAAACCTAGCCATCTTTCATAGACTTTGTATCTTCATTTCCAAACAATTCTTAACTATGGTGAAACTTCTGTTATTCTGCAATAAAAAAGAAAACTAAAAGTTTTCCCAAACACACCTAGTGATATTTTAAAAGGCATGTTACACGAAATACCTTTGTTTGTTGTTGTTGTTCGTGAGGGAGGGAGGGGTGATTTCTAATAACATACAAAAGCAAAATATGATTCCTATACCTTGCCATTTCATCATTTTCTGTCAGATATGATTTTTTGGATGGCAATTCTTCAACTCCTGACATAACAACATCTCTGGAAGACAAGAAAAGTAAAGCACATACATAACATGGAGAGTTTTGATTGTGTACTAACGCTGGTATTTGTACAATCAGAGAAATAATAACAAGAAATCATGTTTAAATTAAAGACATTACTCACCCTTGATCAGATAATATTGAAGAAACCTCTGACATCTCTGACAATATACCAGTAACTTGATGGACTGCTGGTGTTGACGTTGTAGGCTTATTTTTCCAGTGTGTTCTGTAAAGAGAAAAATGAACATAACTATTTCTTAAGTATTTTTGATGGTATCTGGTATTACTTGACTCATTGTCTCTTCCTGAATTTTTCAGTGAAGTCAGGATGAAAGACTTCTCTTACCTATGATCAGATAAAGCTGATGGTTGACTGGAAATTTCTGGCGGTAGTGCTGGGTCACTCAGCTGTAACATGCTTGTGGATGGGCCTGCATCAGCTACTGGTAGTGCTGCACTTGCTTTTTCTCTGTGCTTGTGGTAACTACAGATAATTTGGGACAAAAGTGATACATATGTAAAACTATGTAGAGGGATAAAGCCCAAATCATGTTTGATTGGACAAGTCTTGTACGACGAAGGTTCACAAGTGATCACGGACTATCTGATAACATTACCACACAATATTTACGTGGACTACTAGTACACGTTGGAAATTCGGTCACAGTTTACAATTCAAAGGGCCATAGGAAGAAAGCGCCTTCACTGTCACGGAGACCACGTTTATAACTGTAAAAAAAGGCCAACACTCTTTGAGCGACTAGCGACTGGGCAAACCCGTCTGATGGCAAATCGTCGAGGACGTTGGCAAAATAAGCACAATGAGCTGATACTGCGATGCCTAGCTGCAGTACAGTAGCTCGAGGTTTTGCCTGGGTATTTGGGTCGGACGGCAAAACCAGACCCCCATACGATGCCAAGCTAAACAAATACATGTCCGTAACATCACTGATCCGACAGGCATCTAATCCCTCGTCGTCGATAGCGCTTATCTTGAATTGCATTTCATATTAACCAAATTAATCTGCACTGTACATAAGCAATGATACTGGAAACACCGTACATCATGTACATATCTACGTTTCTCTGTACCCACTCACCAGTCACTCACATGATCGACTTACCTATTAATCAATAGACCAGCCAAATCAGGATTTGAAAGTCCGGTTTCTTCGAGTAGGTCTTTCCATTGTTCGATGTAGCGCCCAATATAAACTTTTATGGCGAGTAGTTAGCATATTTTGCATCTGTACCCGTCTCTTCTTCGTCGAAGAAGTCAAAGTGGGCCGTCCGCGACGCTTTTGCATGGGCGACGCCATATTTGTTTGTGAAGTATTAAATGCGCGTGCTCAGATCGTTGGCGATTCAAATCGGTTGATGACGATTATAGATTTTTCGTTTGCCCAAACAAAAAGATTTATTTCTTAATATCTTAGTGTAGGTTTAACGCTCGCTGTCGAAAAACTCCCTTTAGTCACAGTCCGGTAAGCATATTTACATACCTTGTTTTTTATTTCAAACAAGAATATCGAAAAAAAATCAAAAAAAATACAGCTATTGTGCCTTTAAATATGATTATCATCCCGGAATTGTGCCGAGCGCCTGTGACCGAGGGCATAGTAAACACCTATTGTCTGGTCATGAGGGCTATAGCGCCCGTCTATTACCCTGAGGGGCCGTGCGTTACCAGAAACAACATCGCTATTTCCCGAGGCCGTAGGCCGAGGGGTATAGCGATGTTTCGGGTAACACACGGCCACGAGGGGTAATAGACGAGCGCTATAGCCAGAATAAAGACCAGGCTATAGGTGTTTTATAACACACACACATGCTCATGTTTATTGTTATGTATAGTTTTTAATGTGTTTTGATATTTTGCACGTCAACAATCCATTGTGACAAGTTTACCGGGCGATGTTTCCACAGCGGTTTCAGTTGTACGTACGTGGTACCACTATCTTTCAAGAAATATTCTAAGCATACCTAGCGACATCTTTAGTTGCACTTTAATCTTTTCTGTCGATGAGCTGTTTAAGTTCCTACGCTGTCGGAATGTTGGAAAACGTTGGAAAATCTGTTTCAGAATGTGTCGTCACCTATCCGGACGCACATCACGTTCTAGTCACCCGCCATTGTTGCAAAGCTGCAGACGACACTACGGTATAATCAATATTTTGGTCAAGAGCACCAGCCTGAGGGCATGTGTTGTTAACTTTATTGCACCGAAAATTTGAAATCATCACAAAATCCAGTATTTGTACTGTGTGTATGTGCGCTACCAATGGCGTTCGGACGGCTTGCCGGCAAGAGGGCAATGGCAATTCAAACCACGTTATATCACACTTTTTGGGAATGTCACGTTGCGGAGTTTCATCCAATCACGAGATCAGTACTGTAGTTGAGGTGTAATATTATTATAGCTTTGTCAATACCAGTGAATTTTGTGACCTCATACCCTCAGATACTTACAGATAATGTATCCAATTATCCATCATTGCTACCAAAGATGTTTTGTACATCTTCAAAGTCAGTGACATCTCAAAAACTATAAAATAATAGCATTAATATATCCCCGTCCTCCCACAATTGACTCATCAAGCAAACTTTGCGCTCCATAATGTACTCGGCTCCGCCTTGTTGTGCAAATTTTGCTTTCGTCCATTATAAGCTGGGAGGGGTACATTATTGCTTAGGTAAATAGACGATCTGCTATATTGTTTTAAAAAAATTAATAAATGACAATACAAACCATCCATTCACATTTAGCTTATCTTTTCAATGTTTTGCCACAAAGTGGACACTGTAAAGAAAAATTCTGTAAGTTTACGTTGCCGCGCGCAGGAAGGACAATTCAAACTGGTGTCACACTTTTATTCAAAACAGCTCTGAAATGTAATATATGCGTAATAAATTCTATAGGAGTCGGCATGCCGTCGCAATGAACGGAATGTAAAGTGCTGTGTCTATTATGGGTTACCATTTGTGATAAGTCTTAAGCTATGTAGGAACTAATGTCGGCTCCCGCCCGCACCATGTGTTGTAATGGATACCGCTTATGGTCACATTCATGATGGAAAATATGTTGGCCAAATGTGCTGTACCCTTACTCTATCCTAGACTACCTTGGATCCTTAGGGCTACTGTTTCACACAAATTTGCACGGACAAAATGTCGGCTACACGTCGGCTACCCTCCGCTACCTTGTGTCTTATGGGCTATCGATTCTGTCTCCTCAAAACAATATTTTATATTAGTGGAAGTAATGTTTGAAACTTGTCCGCTACCCGTCCGCTACCCTCCGCTACCTGGTGTTCTATGCGCTACCGATTTTGAGCACATTCTGGATGGGAAAAGTGTCCGCTACCCTCCGCTACCTTGTGTTCTATGCGCTACCGATTTTGAGCATATTCTGGACGGGAAAAAATGTCCGCTACCCTCCGCTACCTTGTCTCCTATGGGCTACCGATTTTGACGCCTGCAAATTATATTTTTGTGAAAATAAGTCTAAAACTGTCCACTACCCGTCCGCTACCCTCCGCTACCTTGTATTCTATGCGCTAAACGATTTTCAGCACATTCTGGCAGAAAAAAAACGTCCGCTACCCCATCCGCTACCTCCGCTACCTTGTCTCCTATGAGGTCAGGCGACGCCTCGTGAAAAACGACAGTTGGTTTTTCAGGCGACAAGTCAATCATCATCATCATCATCATCATCATCATCATCATCATCATCATCGTCGTCATCATCGTCATCATTATTTTATTGCCATATTTAATATTCAAGAAATATAATAAAATTCAAATTCCGCAGAATACATTGACAATAAGAAGCTACGAATATAGTCTTGTGCTAGTCGAGCCTAGCCTGTTAACTCATATGTACATTGTATTGATACATGTATTGATGTATATATATTGATACATGTAATTTTGTGAAGAGAAGATGGTAACTGTGACAGTAAAAAATCCCACAAAGTTAGATGATTACAGCTAGAATTCGTTTTACCTTCGTACTTAAGCACATTAACATAGAGCAAGACATTCTCATAAAAGATTGGTTTTTTTTAACTTACACCTAGAAGTTTGATTTTTAACAAAATCAAACAATGTGTTCTATAGTTGTGCACCTGTGTAAGATATTGAAGATCGACCTGCAGATGTATACATATGCGTCATACGCATTTAATAATCTGCTAAAATTGCGTAATGGCTGTATGCATGCGTAATTTCACTTCCGCACTCGATGGATGGAAAAAACTGACTACAAAATACGATGAGCCGTTCAATAAATCTACACTACCAATTCGGATTGTACGATGTGCATGTAACATTATTTTAATGTAAACAAGATCGATGAACAACTTGAACAACTGGGCTGTGTTTAACGTAACAGCGAAGGGTATACATGCGGCCGTCAAAACACATCGGGCAACCCAAAGGTTAGAGGTATTGCAGCTAATTCAGGCACTAGCAGTGTTCGAAATTTAACATTTATATTTATACATCAAAACGTAACTATGGATATTCAGTCTTGCACTGCTCTTGGTAGCCTGGGTGTGGTTGTGGATGGAATTTTTTTGGTAACCGGTGCATTATTTTCACGGCTCACAGCTTCACTTTGGCGCTGATCCCCTGTTGTTGTATCGGCGACAACAGGACAATACGTCGTGGATTCCGACATGGGTTCAATTTCGCTGCGCTTCTCCGTATTCTCCATGTTGGGTTGCCCTGTAGTGTCTTTCGATTGATCCTCTGAATCATTTTTTCACGGACTCTTTGATCAAATTTTGGGACAGCGAGACGCGATCATCATGAACGGTTGGCATGAGTCTGCAAATAGACGAAAGTCGAAGTAATCGCATGCATTAGATCATTAATGTAAAGAAAAAAGAGTGTAGGATCAAGTATTGATCACTGAGTCCACATGCGACAGGTAATTGAACTGAATTAATACAATCTACAGACACATGTTGATGTCTCTGATAGTAAAGGATTTCCTCTCACACCATAATATAGGAGCTTTGATAAGAGGATTTCGTTGTCAATGGTATGAAAAGCCTTCGAAAAATCTGGGAAGATTCTTATTGTACTATTTTCCTGGTCAATTTGTGATGTCAGGTGCCTCAGTAAATTTATAAGAGACAACTCTGCTCTATTTTCTTACGAAAACCATACTGATGCTTATAAAATAGTCATGATTAATAAATAATTTACTAGCCGATTATTGACAGTCTTGTCCAAATTTTGCTAATAAGAGGTAACGCTGAATAGGGAAATATTTTGCAGGAATCTCTTTTGGACCTTTTTAAAGATGGGTACTACTCTAGCAACTTTAAGAGCATCTGAAAATTTACATTTGCAAAAGAAAATTGAAAACATGACAAAGTGGAGCTGCAATATGTTCGGCAGCATTGACTAAAAGCTTCGCAGAAATCTTGTCATACCAAGCATGGTGTGGGATCGCCTATTGGTATAACCAATATAGTCAATGGGCCATCACAGTCTATTGTCTCCCAAATACCATCTTCTCCTAGGCACTTCCCTCACTATGTTTTCCAGTGAGCTAGGATATTCGGTTACATAATGTGCTTGTTTGTCATTAATCTGGCGGTGGGTATGAGCGTTGGTCCTGTTGCCATGACACTGCAATAGCTAAAATCTGACATTTCCGAAAATACCATGACACTAAAGGTATATGTATTTGTTGGTATTTGAAGCTGGCAAGTTAATTGCTATCACAATATAGGTCATTGAAGGTCATGGTTATACCTACTTAGGGTCGTTGCCAGGCAGTGTCCTGCCGAAAAAACTTTTTTAGGGAAAAGGAGGAAAAGCTTTATGGCTATATCATATACCTTTGGAATAAAATGCACAAAACACAATCTAAGTATCTACAAAATAAGGCCATCTATGCAATGCTTGAGCAATACAGCGCTGTAATTTTTCAAAGTCAAAGTGCAATTTTTACTGCAGAAATTTATATTTAAGTCACTTTCCACAGGTAGAGCAGCACTCTTTATATAGCATGTTTAAGCCTGTATTACGCTATATTGAACTTTGCCGGAACACCACTCCCCCGATATACGAACACACAATATTGTCAGAAAGCTGAGTATCTGACCTTATTTCTCAGTGCAGTTGCAAGCTGAAACTCCTGAATGAGGTTTTGATCTCCGATAACTTTTCACTGCATGAAAACGCAATAATACGATAAATTCACATTATGAGTTGCCTGTATTATAGAATAATACACGTGAATTCACATGAATCCACATGAATACAGGCTTTCTGAATACAAGCAATGGATTATTAACTGTATTCACCTGTTATGCACTATTCAGCTAAAATACAGGCAATAATTCATGTTAATACAGTAAGTATTATAGCGTTTTTATGCAGTGTTTATGACATGGTCATGTTTCTTTTCAAAGATGAATCTAGGCTCTTTCCATGTAAGTCCTTAGTTTTATTTTCGGAGATATTATCACTACCAAAGTGTGATTTATCTTTCTTCTGTGGCAGCAGAGAGGTTACCAAACAAAACTACATGGCCATAGCCTGCAAGGGGTTGGGACGAAGGGTACAGCTGCCCCGCCCCCTCTTGAATTTTGGGAACAGGCAAATTTTTCGAATACACAGAGATGGCTTATAAACACTTATATTTTCCGGGGCGATTCCCAGCACGCGTGCTTTGGATTGATGAATTTATACTAACCTCCAGTGTCGCTGTACCTACACTGACTCGTCGCTGTAATTTCTATTGTTTCTATGGTTATTGTACGCTTGGTTAACTGAGTCAAGTGTTTCACCTAAATAAAGTATGTGTCATTCACACGTTAGACTCTTCGGGTCACGTGTTCATAACAACTTTGGCAAACCCAAAATGTCCAAGTTACTTTGTAATTATTTAAAAAATCACTCTGTGCATGTTACTATGTCATTATTTGGTGATTTACTGACTGATAGGCATAGGCCAGGACGGGATTTAATCGATATAACTGTCGGACATTTCTGTCAAAACTATAAAGATATTATGTAACCCCTCCCGGACCATAATTTAATCGGCTTCATATCAGACATTATTTTGTGCAGTTTCTTTTCCTTCACTATGGCCCAGGACGGGGGGAGAGTATTGAATTAATAATAATTGTCAGAAAATCATAATTAACACTTTATTTGTATATGTACCGGCATTAAATCGAGACGGTAGGGTCATTAATTCAGGGCAAGGCCACTATTTTTCATGCAGAATATTGGGGAAGGTCTCACTATTTTCCACACCACCAGAGTTGTGCCTCGTGTAACACGGTGCAGAAGTTATACATCAAATATCTGTCCCCATTCTTATTCTATTCGAATAAACCTCGAGTATAATCAAAACCCTTTGTAATATGCCAAGGTGGATCTGCAAATCGCGAATGAGATCTGCCGAGTGGTCAAGCCAAATATACTGACGTCTTCTAAGTCACCATGACGAGAGGACAGACTGACAAAATGAGATTGCGACTGTGACTGACTAAATCACTGCTACAGTGATATAACGGATCACGTTATTACACAGGCATAAAAAATCACCACAGATGACGCCCCGACGAAACAAATTGTACTCCACGATTAAGGACGAGAAACACTAAGCGTTGAATTACTTTAAGACGCAGTTATAAACTTAACGATCATGCCACGATAAAAAAGCGAGCTGTAACACATGACAATGAGACAAGTACATGAGCAATGAGGTATTTCAGTGTTTCAGGGTCGCTGACAGGAAACGGTCCCCTTTCACACTAAGAATCTCTGATAAATAATCACCTAGAAACGCATATGAACCATTTAATATTCGAAAGCTTAGATATTAACCAAGCCAACTGCGCTTATGTTGTATCAAGTGCTTACTCAAGTATCATGTTACGGAAAATATAAATAACCTTTAAAATCCTTTGTGACAATGCAACAATATTCCCGGTAAAAATTGTACACCAAATATCAAAGCTATCAGACAAGTACTTTTTAGGAAACATCTTTAGACCAAAAATGACAAAAAGTGCCCCAAAACTGAAAATTGTAGATTACGTTATAATTTGAATATCTCACATTTTGCCCATCCCTTTGAACCTGTATACCAAATATAAAAGCTGTCAGACAAGTGAATTTGGTGAAACATTTTTTTACCAAAATTGACAAAATTTACCTTAAAGGCGCCCTTCTCATCCCAGGTTCTCGCATTAGCGAATGTGTCAATAGCCCATTAACAGTTTGTCATTTATTTGTTTTCTATTGAATATTTCATCAAGTAACTGATATTTATATTAGATAAATCTGATAATTGAGTGGGGGCTTTAAAGGGACATTAGCTGTAAGTTTTGACTAATTCTTCACTACTCTGTTTCAATTATCAACTACAGAATTTTACTATAATCCGATCATCATGACCATACTCGGTGTCCTTGTTGCCAACACGGCTTGTATATGTGAAATGACCATTGTTATTGTTGATAAATGTATTGTAGTCCGGATCTAGCTGAATAAAAAATTTAAACAATAACAATGCAGATATCGATTATACTCATATAGGGTATATTTATGAGCTAAATATTAGGAATTGCCCTATGGTTTAGGGTTTAGGGATTCAAACCAGAAACTGCAGATGATACACAAACAAACAAAATTTAAAAAATGACCAAAATACAGCTAATGAGTCTTTAAAGTCTAATGTTGTGTTCCGTATACTTTCATATATGTATATATACAAGAACGTATATCGAGTATATTTTACCTTGTGAAAGTACATGAGGTAGGTAGAATACTACTACAAACCACAGGCGACGCGAATTTCCTCACAACTTTTACAAATCTGAAAAAGGCTATCCCAGGAACCTATATACCAAATGTCAAGCTATCTGATCTGCAGTCTTGAAGAAGAAGATTTTTAAAGATTTGTCGGCCAAAATGACAAAAAATTGCCTAAAAATTCCACTATGCACATTTCACCACAATTTAAACAATCTAACTAAAGGTAACCCTAAAGAACCTGCATACAAGTTTCAACAAAATTTGGTGTGTGGTTACAGAGTTTTAATTAGCAATTCGCAGGATTTCCCTTTTTCTACCTCATTTGCATATATTTGATACTGACATGTTCATGTGAACAAATTCACATCTCCACCCTCGCGTGCACCTGTACACCAAGTAAAAAGATGGTAGGTGATGTGGTTTTGGAGTTTTTGATGTAGATGGACACACATCCGCACATACTATAATACATACATACTTACACACACATACATACATACATACATACGTACATACATACATACATACATACATACATACATACATACATACATACATGCATGCATGCATGCATGCATGCATACATACATACATACATACATACATACATACATACATACATACATACATACATACATACATACATACATACATACATACATACATACATACGTACTGTTATGTAGGTCATTTCTCCCACACTCATCATGACCTGAGTTCAATTAGTCTAGAACATTCTCAAGGTCACTGCCCTTTAATGACCTCACAACCTTGAATTCAATTAGTCATGTTTGGAATGTTCTAGAAATTTAGTTAGTCTGTGTAAGAGAGATAATATTAGAACAGTAATTAGCATGTCAATAAAAGTTCTAGATTGTTCTTATATGCTTATGTAAGCAAATGAGTATAAAACTGGACAGCAGGCTTGCAGTCAGACTTTTGGGATCGTGTCTCTTGTGTGTTACTACATGTGTTTGAAACCCAGCAGTAGTCATTCTCAAGACTTTTCAAGACCTTCACTGCCAACGCTGGATTTACTCTGTG
This sequence comes from Ptychodera flava, assembly GCF_041260155.1. Taxonomy (NCBI): domain Eukaryota; kingdom Metazoa; phylum Hemichordata; class Enteropneusta; family Ptychoderidae; genus Ptychodera; species Ptychodera flava. Next base: position 4,224,266 of record NC_091929.1, read on the forward strand.
GACTTTGTGCAGCTTCAAGCCTGCAAGCCGAAGGACTGTTCATTCATCCGACTGACTGTTACAACTCTGAGACTGGAGCTTTGCCGTCCCAGCTGAGATAAGTAGTCTGTACACTTTTAAAGCTTGTACTCTATCCCTGACTTAGCAATTAGTTTTATTTTCGTAATAAATTTTGTTTAAACGTTAACTGCTGAGTTCACCCTTTTGTTCGTTTTCTCTGCACGTAACAAATTGGGGCTTGTCCGGGATACGAATATTTTGAGCCGTTTGACAACATTTGCTAGCCTTTTCAAAACTACTGTATACTGTGAACTCAGCGAAATTCAATCATGGCGGAATTCAAGCCAGACGAATTTATGGATGACCTTGATCAGGACACATTAATTCCCTCAGAAAAGACAACCTCATAGCACTGGCAAATTTCTTTAAAGTAGATGTCAAAAGATCTATGCGCAAGCGAGAAATACAGTTCAAGATTGCAAAACATTAGTTAATTCTGGTCATTTGAGGAGTCTGCCTTAAAAGATTATGAGCCTGAGTCTTCCTTCGAACTCAAAAATTAGAATTAGAAATACAGGCAGATTTGGAGCTTAAGAAATTGGAATTAGAAAAGGAAAATTCAAATGAAAGAAAGGGAAAGGCAGGAAGAATTACAAATGGAAAAAGAGAGACAGGCATTAGAAAAGGAAAAGTTACAAATGGAAGAAAGACAGAGGGAAAAAGAATTGCGATAGAAGAACAGCGATTACAGGTAGAAATAAAACGTTTAGAGCTTGGACAGTCAGGAAAATTCTTCCCTTCAGACAGTTTTGACATCACTAAGCATTTCAGGTTAGTTCCCCTTTCCGAGAAAAGGATGTTGATAAATATTTCCTTCATTTTGAGAAAATTGCTCAGAGTCTGAATTGGCCTAAGGAGTCCTGGTCTATGCTTTTGCAGAGTGCTTTGGTGGGTAAAGCCAGAGAAATTTACATTCAGTTTTCAGTAGAGCAGGCTTCAGATTATGATTCTGTGAAGGAATTAATTCTCAAGGGCTATGAGTTGGTGCCTGAAGCTTACCGTCAGAAATTTAGGGATTGTGAGAAGGTGAAAGGTCAAACTTATGTTGAATTTGCTCGAACAAAAGAACAACTGTTTGATCGTTGGTGTTCTTCTGAAAAGGTAGTCAGAATTATGACAAATTACGACAACTTGTTTTGATTGAGGAATTTAAAAGGTGCATCCGGAGTGACATCAAGACGTTTATCAATGAACAAAAGGCAGATACATTAGAGGTTGCTGCACGTTTGGCCGATGATTATTCATTGACCCACAAATCTTCATTTCTCAGCAAACCATCCCAGTCCTTTTCATACAGAAACAATGCAGGTAAATTTAACTCCTCCTTTTCATCCAAGAATTTCTCAAAGGACAGTAGAAAATCAAATGACAACAGTTCACAAGAGTTCAAGTAACACTCCCACATCATCAGATCCCAAGTCTCAATCTCCTTCTGACAAACAGTTTGGTACACTTTCTTGTAATTATTGTAAGAAAGACGGCCATTTAATGTCAGAGTGTTTCAAATTGAAAGAAAACGTGAAGGTCAAAGTGGTCAAAGTGGATCTAAGCCAACCGGCTTTATTTCTTCATCAACTCAATTAGAGTCTAATAATGTGTGCAACACATTTTCTGAGGTTAAACCCCTCTCATCCCCAATTAATAAGGTCAAGGTCAATTCTTCTCAAGATAGCATTATGGGTATTTTCGAACCATTTATTCATGATGGTTTTATATTAGCTTTCTAGTGATTTTTCTTCCGCTACCCCTAGGGGGTAGATTGCAATGACTTCATTCCTGTTCCTCTCCATAATGTCTATTTGTCTTCGGACTTTGTTTCTGGACCTGTGACTTTAGGTATTAGGCCTTTTTTGCCTTTTGAAGGGATTCACCTTCTTCTTGGAAACGACCTTGCTGGGGACAAGGTCATTACTAATCCACTTGTGACTGATAATCCTAGTTTAGATCAGGATCCAGAGCCAATTGAACAAGAGAAATCCCGGTTTTTTCCTTCATGTGCTATTACTCGAGCCATGTCAAAGAAAACTTCTGAGAATCAAAATACTCTCAAAAATAATGTCACAGATGTTGACTTAAATGACACCTTTCTCAGTCAGGTGTTTGACACGGATCATTCCGTTATCCCTCGTGGATTTGAAACTTCCAGTAAAACTTCTGCTGACCAAAGTCAGACATTTTCTAGATCAAATCTCATTGCAGAACAACACAAAGACCCAGATATTTTGTCTTTGTTTGACAGGGTAGATGATGAAGGTGAAACTTCAGATAGCTCTGTTCCCTATATACTAAAGTGTGGTATTCTCATGCGTAAATGGAGACCTCCACATGTCTTGGTTGATGACGATTGGGCTATAAAACATCAAATTGTAGTTCCAAAACCCTATCATGCTGAAATATTGCGCCTTGTCCGTGAAATCCCCTTGGCTGGTCACTTAGGTGTCAGGAAAACGTATCACAAAATTGTCAGTCACTTTTATTGGCCAAATCTCAGGCAGAGTGTAGCACATTTCTGTAAAACTTGTCACACATGTCAGATGGTAGGAAGGCCGAATCAGAACATTCCAAAGGCCCCTTTACAGCCAATTGCTGCATTTCAAGAACCATTCAGTAGGATACTAATAGACTGTGTTGGGCCCCTACCAAAAACAAGATCAGGAAATGAGTACATGTTGACAATTATGTGTACATCAACTCGGTTCCCAGAAGCCATACCACTGAGAAACATAAAGACAAAGACTATAGTGAGAGCTTTAGTCAAATTTTTCACTTTATTTGGCCTCCCTAAATGTGTCCAGTCCGATCAAGGCTCCAACTTTATGTCTGGTATTTTTCAACAAGTAATGGATCAGCTAGGCATTAAACAGTACAGGTCATCCGCCTATCATCCAGAAAGTCAGGGTGCTCTTGAGCGATTTCATCAAACTTTGAAAAATATGATTAGGACCTACTGTTTTGACACAGAAAAGCAGTGGGATGAAGGAATTCATTTTCTGCTCTTTGCTGTTAGAGAGTCAATTCAAGAGTCTCTTGGTTTTAGCCCATTTGAGCTTGTATTTGGACATACAGTCCGTGGCCCACTTAAGCTCGTTAAAGAGAAATTCCTATCAGACGATGATGATTGTCTGAATATTTTGCAATATGTGTCAGATTTTCGTACAAAACTCTCTAAAGCATGTGAATTAGCCAGAGAAAATCTTGAGTCATCTCAGCAGTCAATGAAAATCAAATATGATAAAAGCACCTCAAAACGGAAGTTTGAACCAGGTCAAAAAGTTCTTGTTCTACTTCCGGTTCCTGGCAAACCACTCCATGCTCGTTACTTTGGGCCATACCTAATTGATAAGAAATTGAGTGATTTAAATTACATCATAATAACACCTGACAGGCGAAAACAAAAACTGATGTCACATAAATATGCTTAAGCAATATTTGGATAGGGATAATCCTACTATAACTCAGCCTGTCAGTACAGTCAGTTCTGGCCATTATGAAGATAGTGATACTGAAACTGACTTGAGTGAAAATACTCTAAACTCAAAGCTGGGCTCGGTCAAGCTTCAGAACTCAGAAATCCTGGAGAAGCTGGAGTCTACAAAGTTGGCACACCTCCGGCCAGAACAACAATAACAGGTGAAAGAACTGCTCCACGAATATAAACACCTGTTTCAAGATGTTCCAACCAGGACAAACGTCATCTATCACGACGTTGATGTTGGGGACAGTAAGCCTTATAAAACAACATCCATACAGACTGAATCCAACGAAAGCGAAATATCTCCAGGAAGAAGTCAAATACTTGCTGGACAATGACTTTATTGAACCCAGTAAAAGTAACTGGAGTTCGCCGTGCATACTTGTTCCCAATCAGACCACAGTTATCGTATGTTCACGGACTTTAGGAAGGTCAACACTTTAACAAAGACAGACACTTTCCCAATCTCGAGGATTGATGACTGCAACGACCGAGTGGGAAAAGCCAAGTATGTGACGAAATTTGACCTACTGAAGGGATTTTGGCAAGTCCCCCTGACGGATCGTGCTCGTGAAATATCCGCCTTTGTTACACCAGACGGATTGTTCCAGTACAAGGTGATGCCATTCAGAATGAAGAACTCTCCGGCAACGTTCCAACGGATGATCAACGACGTCATATCCGGGCTAGACGGGTGTGCAGCTTACGTTGACGACGTCGTCCTGTATAGTGACACCTGGGAGAAACACATCAAGCTCATGCGGAAGTTCTTTGAGAGACTGAGCAAAGCAATGTTGACTGTCAACCTTGCCAAATCTGAGTTTGGTTGGAAGAGGGTAACTTACCTCGGACATACTGTAGGACAGGGTGAGGTAAAACCTGTTGATGCCAAAATCACTGCCATTTCAAGTTTTCCCATACCAAACTGCAAACGACAACTGATGCGTTTTCTCGTATGGCTGGTTACTACAGAAAATTCTGTCCAAATTTCTCCACAATTACTGAGCCTTTGACTAACTTACTTGAAAAGAAAGTAAAGTTTGTTTGGTCAGAGCAATGCCAACAGGCATTTGATACACTTAAAGGCATACTGCAAAGTGCTCCAGTGTTGTCTGCACCAGATTTCACTTTGCCATTCAAATTAGCTGTAGATGCTAGTGATACGGCTGCTGGTGCTGTTTTATTGCAAGAGGATAGTCATGGTGTAGATCATCCTGTTTGCTATTTTTCACGCAAATTTAACAAATCCCAGAGAAACTACTCAACAATTGAAAACGAGTGTTTATCTTTGATATTAGCTTTACAGCATTTTGAAGTTTATGTTACTTCTTCAAATCAGCCAATAGTGGTTTATATTGATCACAACCCTCTTGTTTTTCTGCAGAACTTTAAAGCAAAAATCAGAGATTGCTAAGATGGAGGAGTTTAGTGTTACAGGAGTTTAATCTTGACATTAGACATATCAAAGTCAGAGACAATTTAATTGCAGACTGTCTCTCTCGTATTTAGAGTTTATTGTCGTTCACACTTTTAAGATTACATTTGTAAAAGAAAGATTTTTCTTTGAAAAATTTTCTTTTTTGAAGAGGGGGTGTGTTATGTAGGTCATTTCCCCCACACTCATCATGACCTGAGTTCAATTAGTCTAGAACATTCTCAAGGTCACTACCCTTAATGACCTCACAACCTTGAATTCAATTAGTCATGTTTGGAATGTTCTGGAAATTTAGTTAGCTGTTTAAGAGAGATAATTTTAGAACAGTAATTAGCATGTCAATAAAAGTTCTAGATTGTTCTTATATGCTTATGTAAGCACATGAGTATAAATACTGGGACAGCAGGCTTGCAGTCAGACTTTTGGGATCGTGTCTCTTGTGTGTTACTACATGTGTTTGGAAACCCAGCAGTAGTCATTCTCAAGACTTTTCAAGACCTTCACTGCCAACGCTGGATTTACTCTGTGGACTTTGTGCAACTTCAAGCCTGCAAGCCGAAGGACTGTTCATTCATCCGACTGACTGTTACAACTCTGAGACTGGAGCTTTGCCGTCCCAGCTGAGATAAGTAGTCTGTACACTTTTAAAGCTTGTACTCTATCCCTGACTTAGCAATTAGTTTTATTTTCGTAATAAATTTTGTTTAAACGTTAACTGCTGAGTTCACCCTTTTGTTCGTTTTCTCTGCACGTAACAACATACATACATACATACTACATACATACATACAAACATATATACATACATACATACAAACATACATACATACATACATACATACATACATACATACATACATACATACATACATACATACATACATACATATATACATAATTATAGAGTCTGACATACAGACGCTACCAACTCACCATATAAGTTCTCTTTGGTATATATATATATATACATACCGAAATGTGAGCTAATAACTTCAAAAAGATCTACATTCTGCAAACATTGTTTGAGCCAGTCACAAATTTAACGTTACAACTAGAAAGCATTTGCAAGCAAAAGCGAAGTTCCAGAGACCAGAGCAGCGGAAGAAACAAGAGAATGTGTGACAAAGATAGGTGCAGAATGAAAGAGTGCTTTGGATTTTAATATGTAAGCACATACCCATAGTTAGGGCTGATAGCAGTAAACAACAGAATACTACTAAAAGCAAGGCAGTCCGGGGAATTACTGTACACAGATTACAAAGGCCTACATGTACGGTAAAAACGCAACAGATACATATGGGGGCGACAACGCACGGAAATGTATATCAGACGACATTCTTGCGAGCCAGAGCAATAATTTTTGCTCAGCTGACCTACGCAAAAATCAATCTCTTGACGGGTAGCGCTGAGTTGTTGGCTGTAAAGAGGCGCGTTGTTTACGACGATGACCAAACGAGAGGAAACATCGGACCTAGGCCGTTGAAATTGAAAACCGAGGCCACATGCATTTTCATTTGATTAAAAGCACTGACTAAAACAATGTTCAATGCTATGTCGCTGTTTTCTCAAGAAACTGACCGATTGATCTTGGAAAAATGAGTTGCTTTTACGTGCAGCCAATGCATGCCGGGTGGTGTGACAGACAGTTCACTATGCTGTGCCTAGCTCTACATGGCAGGGCTGTGTGTTACCGGCGTTAACAGCCTCCCACCACAGCCCTGCAGACTGATATAGAAAAAGCCGCTGGTGGCTCCTCAGAAATACGGCGGGCAGTTTTTCCCGCCGAAAACAGCCGATTTTGAATCCAAAACTTGCATTGATCTTCGTTTTTGAGCACATCCACCTCGCCTAGGTACACGATGTGCCCAGCCGCGCTTGTAAACTTACGCAAAGCCTACTTTTCTCTCTCTATGCGAGGGAAGCGTTTGTATCCGTCGCCATTGTTAATCTCATTTAACCCATGAGCACTCGGGCGAAAACCAGTGGTCTAAACCAGGCCTGGGTCTCACATGGAAGGCGTATGACATAACAGTATAGCGCCACGTACGGCGAGTATTTAGAGAAAAATAAAATCAAAAAGCAACCAAAAACAAAGTGAAAGAAAGCTGGAATTATTAATAGCTGAACGCAATATGATAGTTGAGCAATGCAAAATAAAAAATAAATAAATAAACAAACAAGAAATGCCCGTAAAACCCGTCCGAGCTGAGCGATGACGTCATAAGCGTGTCGCAATGCATTCTGGGTAATTAAGGTAAAATTGTGTATAGCATGTTCTATGGTAGTAATACCGGAAATAGAGAAAGAAAGAAAGAAAGAAAGAAAGAAAGAAAGAAGGAAAGAGAGCAAAAACTAACAGTTCCAGCGCTGGTCTCTGGAGCTAATTACTGGGTGGAGTAAGTGAGAGTATGTTCTGAGTGAAAAGCGAGACTATACGTATACTGAGAGTAATATAGTACAAAGTAAGACCTTGCAAGAAAAGTTGTATTTAACTAAGGATTAAGAAAAAAGAGATACTTCAAGAGGATTTACACTATGCAATTGATTGAAGAATCATACTCTGAGATAAGTCATACAAGTAGAATGTTTTCAAACTTGCTCTTCTCACTCAGCTCGCTCTTGTGCTGACAAATAAAGGGCAAGCACTGTTGATATTTCAGGGGAAATTTCCTACGTTCACAAAGATTTCATGTTGAGTACTTTCGAATTGTTGAGTGCAGCATCTATTGCTTGCACAATAAGAACCAGTGCTAAATTCAACCATCCACTCTAAAGTGAATTCAGTATTAATTGTGATTGTTGGTCATGATTTTCAGTAATTTTGTTCAGTGTTTCAAGTTTGGATTTCTATTTCCTACTGCACTATGAAAAACCTATTCTTTAGTATCTCACACAGCGACCATATTAGTAATTACCTTTTTTATTGTTGTCAAATTCAAGTCCACATTTCAATCCAATTTGTTAGTGATACCAGTGCTGATTGTACACACTGTGTTGTGAAGACAAATTCTCCGGATTTCGTTATCTTCAGGGAATTGAAAAAGACACTGTATCTGTCACAAGGAATAAAAATGCTAAAAAATAGTCCAAAAAAATAATCGCAATCATACCAATCCATAATCCAATAACACTAGGTCAAAATTTGTAAGACAATAGTTGTAAACATAGACACAAAACAGCACAGAACAGACAGTAAATAGACGGTACACAAACAAAGTCATATTCATGAAAGAAAGATATATGGACCTCTGGCCAGAAGACCAAGAAGTGATGTCAGGTGTTTCATGATATCAGGGTTTTTTATTTAAGAAATTATATGTACAGATGAACAAGTTGTTAAATACATTTGCTTTACTTAAAAAAATGCAAAACTAACAGAATTAACCATGCTGTTCACACAATTTGCTGAATGAGGAAAAACAGACACTTATAATTGATGAATCAAAGTGAGACTTATGTGGGTCACTATGTTCAATGGGCATGCATTTGAAAGATATGGTGTGGTGCACATCTTGAAAGGTATGACTGTGATCTGAAAAGTCACTGCACATGAAATCTTGTTGAGCAAATCCTGAAAAATGGCATATGTGCTTCACAAACCATCCTTATACTATTAGTATACGGTGATATTTTAATTTTGGTAATTATTAATTTTGGCGGAAAAAAGACAATCATTAAAGATACAAATGGACAGTTATATAGCAAGCTATGCACTCAAAACTGTACGTATAGTGAACACCTATTACCTGGCCATGAGGGCTATAGCACCCGTCTATTACCCCGAGGGGCCGTGTATTACCAGAAACACATCGCTATTCCCCGAGGCCGTAGGCGTGTTTCTGATAACACACGGCCGCGAGGGGTAATGAACGGGTGCTATAGCCCAAATAAAGACCAGGCTATAAGTGTTTATAACACACCACACGCTCATGTTGTATTTTAGTTTTTAATGTGCTTTGATATTTTGCACCGCAACAATCCATTGTGACAAGTTTACTTGGCGATATTTCCATAGCGCTTACAGTTGTACGTGGTACCACTTTCTTTCAAAAATATCCTAAGCATATCTAGCAATAATCTTTTGTTACACTTGAATCTTTTTCGACGTTGAGCTGTTCAAGTCCTACGCTGTTGGAATGTTGGAAAATGTTGGAAAATCTGTTTTAGAGAGAGGCTCGTCGCTCATCCCGGACGCACATCACCTTCTAATCACCTGCCATTGTTGCAAAGTTGCAGACGACACTACGGTCACGTGACGGGCACTTTTCCAAATTTGGTCTGAACTATTTCCCTAGGGAAATAGCTTTTCAAAAAATACCCTCTGACGTCACTTTTGTCGATTCAATGGGGACTAGACGTATCTATTTTCTCGTCACGTGACGTATTCTGGCGAATCGCGACACGGAATGAGCATGTGGTGTGTTATAATACTATTTACTACAGTATTATGAGAGTTCATGTGAAATGCAAGGTTACCTCGATGTTGAAGACACCTTTGACCAGTGGATAGGGTAATGAACTCACTATCTGAGGATGGTGAGTTCGAGACGCGGTTCAAGAGCGGGTAGGCCAAAAGTAAATGACTCACTGTTGGGGGACGGTGAGTTCAAGACAATGACACAGCGTTGTGCTCATCCTGTAATTGGCTAACGCCCGTTGGATGATAGACTGATAAAAAAAGGTGAAACAATTCTGGAGATATAGCCCAAAGAATGGATATTCAAATGACCAAATAATCAACAAGCACTGCTCATGAGACAAGTGTTAATGCACCTTATGTCACAGCAGACCATATCTGAACTGATCACATGTTTCATTATATATTGCAGTTTGCGTAATTTAATCTTTTGCCACATGTTTGCAACTTCATTGAAAGTTTTTCATGATCAACATCATGAATAATATTCACCACATATTAATTCTAAAGGTCATTAAGTATACAAATGTGTAATTAGCTGAAATAAAAATACTTTCTTGGACTTCTCTCATTGTATCATCACTTTATATGGCAAGTGTAATTGCCTTTGGTCAAGTCCTTTATGTTCTGTATGCCAAACTATGCAAGCTCATAAGATATGCAAATTAGATGACATAAAAATGCGAAATGACTTTCAATATTGTTTTAACCGTTTTTTATCAATTACATAGCATGTTTCACCTACTTTGATCAAGTAATCCTGGTAACTATCCATAATTAGGAAAGTTCATTAAGTGTGCAGATTAGGAACTGGTTGAAGTAAAATTGCTAAATGACTTTTAATATTATTTTATCATAGTATCTTCAATGTACATAGCAAGTTTCAACAACTTTGGTGAGTCAATAAAGATATAGATCCTTAATAGGAAAGTTCATTAAAGATGCAAATTAGGAATCGGCTGATTTAAAAATGTTTAACTTGCAATAATGTTGTATCACAGTATCTTTAATGTAGAAGGCAAGTTTTGTAAACTTCGGGGGTCAATTCAGATAAATATCCCTAATTTGGAAAGTTCATTAAACATGCAAATTAGATATTGCCTGAAGTAAAAATGCTTAATGACTTTGAATATTTTTGAATCATAGTATTTTCAGCGTATGTAGTAAGTTTCATCCAACTTTGGTCAAGTCAATCAAGATATATATCCCTAATTAGACAAGCGACCTAGCGGCCGATATAGCTCCGCTGTGTTTGTGTAGAGAATAACCATTTTTGACACATGTTGATGAAGAAGGTGGAAATCATTGATAGCTCATTTCAGTGGACCAGAAAAAAATGATAAAATAGCTGCTAAAATACATAATTGGAAATTTCATCATACTTTGAATATATCACATCAGATCATCCCTAGGAACATGCCAACTAAAGTATCTGATGAGTTTTTTTGAGAATAAATTTTCTGACCAAAAATGGCAACAATTGACCCCAAAAAGAGAGATTGCAGATGTCATCATAATTTCAATCAATATCATTGAGTTCATCTATAGGAACCTGTATACCAAATTTCAAGCTATAGATGAGTAGTTTTGGAAATACACATTTTTGACCAAAAATGGCAAAAATTGCCCCAAAAATACAAAATTACAGATTTCATCAGAAATTCAATACGTATTACTTAGTTCATCTATAGAAACCTGTATACCAAATTTCAAAACTATCAGACCAGTACTTTTTGAGAAATACATTTTTTGACCAAAAATGGCAAAAATTGCCTTAAAAATGCAAATTTGCATATTTCTGCACAATTTGAACAAATCTGAAATAGATCATCCCAAGGGACATATGTACCAAATATCAAAGCTATCTGACTGGTAGTTTTGTAGAAGGAGATTTTTAATTTTTTTTTATCCAAAAATGACAAAAATTGCCTTAAAAATACAAATATGCAAATTTCACCACGATTTGAACAAATCTGACTAAAGTCTCCCTGAGTAAAGTGCATATCAAATCAAGAATCCTACGACTATTTTCTCAAACAAATTGTGGAGAAATAACCAACATTCATCAAAGATACAACAGACTTTACACGGAAAATTGAGACAATAAAAGTTCCGGCAAATGCGACATTGGAAACACTACACATAGTGTAAATGTACATTGCTGTAGTACACCACATAATGTGACGATAGAATCAGTCGGCAAAACATTAAATCAGGAGAGATCATCATATTACATAATCAAACAATCAACAACAAAATACATGATAGCTTTACTGAAAATTATCTTTAAAAAATAGCGCGTTTGACTTCAACAATGAGTTTTTCCGTCAGATATACGTGGGTGCAGTATGGAATCTCAAGCTTCACCAGAAATACCCGAAATTACATTTCACGAGACAATATGAGAATAATTCAGCATGCGACGCTCAGAACAAATATTATTCCTCTGAGTGAGATTCACAGATGATGCATGATTTTCATTGAAAAGATTTCAGTGTGGCCGTACTGAAAAAGATCCGTAGTAAAAGCACCATCCGAGAGAGAGACTGAAGAACTCGAAATCATACAATATTTCGACTATGTCAAAGAAGGACAAATAACTATGTTGGCTGTGTTTTGCCCCAGTTGTTCCTAGCATTGTCCTCACTCAACAGTGTGTTCGCACCTTTGCTCAAACTCTTTGTTTCACTTTGACGCCTCCCTTTGTCATTGTCCATTACCCACAATGCATTTGGCCTTTTGCTTCTTTGTCAATTCTGCAAGTACATCTTATGAGGGAGACTTTGTCTCCGAAAGCTAATGTTACAGTAAAACAGTTAATCAACAGTGTGCTACCCTCAACAATATTGATATCTACATGAAAAGTAATGCCACATTTACCCTGTGTAGGAAAGTCACCACTCTGCACACTAGCTAAGGGAGCATTCGTTATTTACGGGGAGGGGGCCGGTGGAAATCAGGGGGGGGGTTGACTTTTACAAAACCGCTTTTTAGGGGGGGGGCAAATTTTACAATCAATGATTGAAGGGGGGGTCAAATTTTACAAAGGTTTGTATTGAGTTATGGAAAACAAAATTGACTTTGGAATTTCACCGAAATGTTGCTTGTGTAACCGATGTTTCAAGACGGCAGAATGATAACCAACCGAAGCTCAGCCAAATTTATTTCTCTAGCAGGGCCAACAAGTCCGAGACTGGCGTTAACCTCTCTAGAGCAGCAACAGAGCATGTAGCCCTGAGTACAGGTCTGTGTGTTCCTGGCGTATACGGCCTCCACCACAGCCCTGCAACGGTCTGTGGAGATAACTGGGGTCTCTGCAGCGAGATTCAAAATGGGGATCTCCATGGGTAAACAACTGTCGAGTATGTTATGTTTCAGAAAATGAGCGGTTTTGGACGTTAGGAGAAGTCAATCGCATCTTTTCTTGGATTGGTTAGGAGGTAAAGGTAGGCAGGGAAAGGATTTGCCCCAATAGAGCAGAATTTCGGCCAAAAAGACCGTTTAGTCTTCATTGCGGTCCAGATCCAGGCCGCAGAGACCTCAAGTCTGTTCAAAGACCATTGCAGGGCTGTGGTAGAGGCCATATAATGCTGGGAACACACGTGCACACACCTGTACGCAGGGCTACACAGCATGGGGCATGAAATGAGGAACCAACACACAGTCATATAATGTAACAAACAACTTCTGTATATTACTATATCGTGTCAAATATCGGGGTCTACATATAAAATAGTAAAACCGTACTTCAAAACTATAAATATTACTCCATGGTAACAATAACCGTACTGATCGACCTCCCGACGGCAGGAGTCGAACACACTTTCAGAACAAAAACTCTGTTCAAACCCTTTCTAAATGCTTAACAATTTCTATGGAAAACTTAACGTTACCGCAGAGGTACCTCAGACTTGACCACGCGGCTGGGAAACACAAATAGTTCACACGCGACTTTAACTAATGTTCGATGATGAGCACCATTGTAAGTCCCGTGTAATGTCTGCACATGAAAGTCGGCAACAACACACGCAATTCACTGCTAAGCAGCGTCCAGTTCAGCTACCACGGGAGCAGCCATCTTAGATCTTTTGTTTACTTCCGGTCTGGACATGCCGAACTAATCAGAAGTCTTATTCCTCTGCTAACTCCACGCATCGACAAAAGTTCAGTGGAACAATCATAAATAATGTTCTCATGACAATCTCAGACATCTGACTGAACTCATAAACGGAATAAAGTTCACAGTTAACACACAATTTGCTGCAGAAAGATCAGCTTTCAACTTGTGGTGATATCATCATCTCAGCGTGCAGTGCGTATATTGCAAATATACGGCACGGCTTTCACTTGTGTGAGCAATGTTCGTTCCATCGACTAAAGTAGAGGATGGTGTAGGGTTTAAATAAACAGTCCGATCCGCATAAAATTCGATCTCTGCCACTCACCGGTTTCTTTACATATCTGCTGACTTGAGTAAGACTCAAAATAGAGAAATATCTGACTTAAAAAGCACACGCTGACACTCAAACCTTCCAGTGCCAGTGCAGCATGCAACGTAAAACACTCTCTGGAAAGTTCCCGTCTTGGACTCCCTAGGTATACAGTGATAACACACAAGAACTCCCAGGCAAAATAGAAAATACACAGGTCCTCCATACATAATCTATGAGAAGCTATGAATAATTTCTTTTAATACAAAACTAGCTAAATCTAGTATTATAGACTCTTGATTATTGATATTAATATACTTGATAAGACTAGGGTAGTTACCAGTGCATGTGTGAGCAAGAAATTTGATTTGGAATTTCACCGAATTGTTAATTCACTATCTTGTCAGAGGAAACTATGAATAATTTTTTCCATTACAAAACTAGTTAAATCTGTGTATTTATGTACGCTTGATTATTGATAATAATTTACTTGATTAGACTAGGGTGGTAACAAGTGGATGTTTGTGCAAGAAATTTGATTTTGGAATGTCACCGAAATGTTGATTCACTATCTTGTCTATATGGAAACTATGAATAATTTTTTTCCAATATAAAACTAGGTAAATCTGTGTATTTATGTACTCTTGATTATTGATATTAGTGTACTTGATTAGACTAGAGCGATTACAAGTTCATGTGTGTGCAAAAAATTTGATTTTGGCATTTCACCAAAAATGTTGATTCTCTAGTATGTGAGGAAACTTTTTCAGCCCGGGGCCACAGGGTGCGAAGGGTTAATGAATCAAACCTGATGAAATTTTTTTTTCATGGGGGGGGGGGGTCACATTTTACAATTGATTAATTGAGGGGGGGGGGTCAAATTTTAGAAATTTGATTTGGAGGGGGTCGCTTTTTACGTTTCATTTGTCGCTCAAATTCCACCGCCCCCCTCCCCGTAAATAACGAATGCTCCCTAAATCAAAAGGGTAGCTGCACACAATAACGCTCTGTAGAAAGGTCACCACTCAAAACACCGACTACATCAAAAGTAATGCCATATTCACCCTCTGTAGAAAGGTCACCACTCAACACACCAACTACATCAAAAGTAATGCCATATTTACCTACGTACCTTGGTGGGCTTTGTGGGTGAACAGCTTTGGATGTTCATGAGAGTGCTTTTATTCTACACAGTGAATAGACTGACAGTAAGATGAGAATATTAGGCAAAAAGAGTATCCCGAAGTCTCTTCAGAAACACTGAAAAGTCTTTGGCTTCAGCATTGATCTATATTGGTACAGCCTGCGGAGAAGCACACAGACATATCCTCAAGCAAACACTGGCAAAAGGCTAATGTGCGTGCTACTATACTGCACTGTCCTGGGTTTTGTACTTTTTGAAGAGGATGGACTTCATAAATGTGTTCCAAGACCAAGAAGAAAGTGAATAGCAACGTTATCTGAACTAATACTGGGTATTAAAGCTTATATATGACACAGAGAGGAGGTACATATTTCAAGCGCAAAGAGGTTTGCATTAAAAGCTATTAATCTTTACGGCCCTGACACAGCTTTTGTGCCCCCGAGATCGTAAGGGCCCGAGCGTGCGAGGGCCCGTACGCCATACGATCAAGGGCCGCAAAAAGCAGTATCAGGACCATAAAGGTTTTATCATATACCGTACGGAATGATAAATGTGTAATGTACAGAATATTCAACATTGTTTAGGCTATATAAATTGCGTGGGATATCAAAATTCTTCGTCATTTGAGTCAATTTTTTCTAAAACTCACAAAGCAATACGCGTACTAGTACGTGACCAACAGAGATCAAGGCTGAAATCGAGGTGTAAAAAGGACAAAAACTTGATGTACTTTTGTAGAGAACAGTATTTAGATATACTAGATAACAAATTCAGAAATTGCTTATGTCGCTTTAGAATCTCAGCACACTCACTACGTATCGAAACTGACAGACATTTACACAATGAACGTTCAGAGAGGATTTGTATCCTTTGTGATGCAAAGAATTTAGAGGATGAATGTCACTTTGTCTGGTATGTCCCTTTTACAAAGGGCTCAGAGAAAAATACCTACCTCGCAATATTTATCAATTTTCCTCCTTTGAAAAATTTGTAATGTTATTGCAATCTAACAATGCTGTATTGTTGCGAAATTTATCAAAATACATTTTCAATGCAATGAAAAAACGTTTAAATGCATCTTCACAGTGATGTAAATATTTTTCAATTTATAGTCATGTTACATGTTATATACAATGGCTGATTTTGAGATTTTCTTATACAGCTGCCTTTCCAAGAGAATTTTAACTTATTTTGTGTACATCAAGGCCGGTGGCCTACTGTATGTGAATAATCAAATGAAAATGAGATATGAATGTCGCGATTGAATGTACAATTTACGATCGACTCACTTCGACATTTTTAATAGCAAAGTATGTTTAAGAGGTTCGTATTTCATTCATACAAGGACGACAAACATGATCTTTTGGTGCATATTATCGCATTTTAAACTGTCTAATATTTTCTTGAACTGATGACATGTAAAGCTGTCATATTCCATGTATTATATATATATTATATATATATATATATATATATGTGTGTGTGTGTGTGTGTGTGTGTGTAGTAAAGGGAAAGTAACTCGATACGTCGTTCATATATTGGTGGTTTTGCGTTTAATGTATAGTTGTATGTATTTTTGGTTGACTGTCTTGTGTATCAAGCCGATTAGGCACAGCGAGACAAAGCGGCTGTACTCTGCGTGTCAGTGCAGTCTGTGCTCCAGAGTGGAGAGACTGTGTGAGACACTACGATTCTTTGACGCTGTATTTCGAAAGTTTGCCAGACTTTCTGGATATTGCCTCAGTTCGTCTTCATTGGATAAATTGTGTGGTATATTGGTAGATTGTATGTATTCCTATTTGTTCCCACTGGAAGTTTGTTCTTCTATTCTGGAAGCTAGGATGTCTAATTGTGTTCTATTGTGTTCAAGATCCTGTTCGTATTGTGTTTACTAGATTGAGAGATAGATATATGTGATCGTCTACATGTTTAATGTTGTGAGTTTCTGTCAAAATGCAGGAATTTTATGTGTTATAAGTTGTCTGACATTTAAAGCTTTCATATTTCATCAAATTGCATGTATATAAATAAATATATATATATATATATACATACATACATTATATATATATATATATATATATATATATATATATATATATATATATATATATATATATATATCATACTTAAAGACACTTGTCAGCACATTAACTTGTCACCTGTAAAACTCTGCGACATTATCATGTTGTAATAGTGTATTTTGTCTAACGATGTATGATTTTATTCTTAAGTCAAAAACAACATTCAGCCAAGTTTTTTTGCGATTCTAGTGTTTATACGTAACGCATACATTTTGAACACTTTAGTTATAGACTGAACGATTAAATGATAATGACTATTGTGAACATTATACAGGTCAATATATTTATATAATGAGAAAAAGTGCATATATACAAATTTGTGTACTTCTAATAGTTTTTCTTCATTATATTGTGTATTTCTAATAGGTTTTTTTCGTTATAAACGAATTGTATAGTGTACTCTTAATGTGGCGTATTGTAAGAAACAATGATATTCACTTATTTACCATAGTCACTGTTTAATACATAGACGTGTGTCTTAAAGCCTCTTCGCTGGCCTGTTCTTTTATTATTGTTACGATTACAGATGTTAATCAGATTACTTTTAATGTGTTTCCTTAGATGTATTTCCGATGTGAGTGCTGTATGTTTTATTTTATTTTCATTCTCATGTTAAAAACTACCTACTGTTGATTGACCAATCAGAGTGCTCAATCAGAGTGTTTTATTTACTCGTAAAGCCTTGGTCACCAAATTCCAGAAACGAATGACAGCGCCATAGTAAACTACTGTCCAATCAAAAGTGAACATGTCATATTCTGTAGACATCTGGTACGTTTTAATATTCAAATTTGGTAACAAAGCGGAAAACCAGCGCAACACAAAATCTGGTGTGCCCTACAGCATTTATATTAAGGCCAAAAAAAAAGCAAATGTTTCTGGTCAGCGCGCGCGTCACTTGAACAACAGCGCGTCACCCTTTTTTTTCCTGGTTTGTGGCCGGCGGCTGTGGCAAACTACATACTGATTACTATAACACCAAACCAAAACGGCTGAAGAGAAAGAGAAAATTCTTTGGGGCACATGATCAGTGGCTGCATGAACAGTTTAAATGTTACTATATTGATAAAACTGTAAAACTCAGTGTTCTCCCCAGACCATAGTGGTCCCGCTACGCTTTCGCCCTCCCCTTACGCTTTGATTCTCCCCGTTACGCTTTCAAATAGTCCCGCCATCCTTTAGTTCACACGCTCTGCGTAGCTACCAGCTGATGCATGCATTGTCTACACATTAGCGCTCACAACTTTCAACCTGGTGGAAGGTGTGAAGTATATATGGTATGCATCAGATAAGTTGTCCGTAAGTGTTGAGAGGAACGTTAAAACAATAGAAGAATCGGCTGGGTTGTTCACAAATTTTCATTCCAGAACGACTATTACGACAAACAAATACAGTGTACATCGCGGACAAGTGTTCACAGAGGTAGGCGGTGTAGCACTTGCAGGGCCTTTGATCACATTCCCATACTTTGATCAACGAAATGGATCGCAAAAGAAACAAGAGTTAATTGGTGAGGTTGATTATGATTGTACAACGATGAGTTTTGTCCTAGTACGATCACGATCGCGATCGAGTTCACATTGCATAAAATTTCAATATGGCGGCGGCCATGTTGGTCGACGGGTTTATAACGTGTTGACATTGATACTGGCGTCGCGTGTGGTGCCACTCTGACACGTCCTCTGAAAGATTTTACACCTGATTTTCGAGGGATTCTAGTCGTACTTAGTTCATGTCTTGTGATCATCTTGGTGGTATTTTTAAAATCAAGAATCGAACGACGATGTCCAGTGGCAGTCAGGGCAGTATAAGCTAGGGGGGGGGGGGGGGGGGGGCGCTGGTTGAAATCTATCCCCGTGATGAAAAATTATTCGCGGGATTCTAGTCGTACTTAGTTCATGTCTTGTGATCATCTTGGGGGTATTTTTAAAATCTAGATCGAACGGACGATGTTCAATGGCAGTCAGGGCAGTAGAAGCTATGGGGGGGGGGGGGGGGCGCTGATTGCAATCTATCCCCGTCATGAAAAATTATTCCCGGTGTTTTGGTCGTTCAAGAATGGATATAAACTCAATTACATTTGAATTGTGCAAAGCTTAAAGCCCCAGTATTTGTAACTTTTAAACTTTTTATGTTCGAAATTACATATTATTCTCTTACATCCATCGTGAAATGATGTTCAGTAAAGAAATAAGCCAAATTTGTGCTCCTGTAGTGACATACAAACGCTAAATATTGCCCGATCGAGTTGGATTGCCGCGCGGGTTTGTTGACAATTTGTAGGCTGTGCACGTGATCGAGAACGCCGATACTGATGACATCATCGAGCCTGCAACATTCCTGGGGCCTTGCCATGCCACGCCACACGGCCCGGGTAATCGACCATGGTCGCCGTCTGAATGACCTGCGAAGGGTTTTATTCTGTTCTTCTCCGTTCAAATACGTAGTGCTACTGTGTGTCAGAGGATACAGAACTTTGGCAGAGGAGGCTGAACATTATATTCTGGTACCGTGTGCGTTATATACGGATTATTCAAACTGCAGTCGGCAGTGCACCGATGCGCACCCTGCAGTTGGTCACTTAGAACTCCGGGTACCGATGTAAAATCAAGACGACACTATATACACTTGGCTTTCTTCTTTAGGCAAATAGCTATCAAAATTGAGTAACTTGAAGTAATAAATTTCAGCTGATTGTGCTTTAGCGGCAAGGTGATTGCGAAATCGAAGCAACATAGTTTGGCAATGTATGGTAGTCTGTCGAATGCAGTGAACGCGATGGCCTTGGCAGCAAGTAAGGGAACCGTCAGTATTTACGACCTGGGGGTCATTCAAAAATTGAAAGTTATAAGGGGGTGCTCAAAATGTTTTTTCTTTGTCTTACTCTGTCCTCAATGACATAATGATTAGTTGATTATATATATTTTACTCTGATACATATTAAATAAAAAGAAAATAAATACTCTAACAGTACAAATAAATATCAACTAGATGAAGCAAGGCAAAAAACTACAAGTAGGTGCTACTACTAGCAATACTTATTATGAAAGAGAAGATAGTGACGATGAGAATGATATCGTTGTTCATGTACGCAATGGCACCAGCGACATTAAAGATGAGGATCAACAGTGGTGATGATGATGTCACACAGTAGTTTTCTGCAGTCGTTACCAGGGTTGGAAGGAGAGGCTGGGTCATGGAGAAATGTTCTCGACAGATATCACTATAAGTGCACAGGATCTAGGACAAAACTGAACTGTTGTGAATTCATCCTTTACATTATCATAGAAATGTATATGTTAGTTTACTTGAGTTCAACAACCATTTGGACATTTAACCATACCATAATGACATGCTACCCATCCAAATTTAACAATACTATATGGTCGGAGACTGCTTATTAGGTGAGCTTTTATATCTACATATTATTACATGGGCTCAGGTAAGCCAAACTTTCTGTTAGAGAGGGGGTTACTCAAAGTCATCATGGTTGGCTGGGGTGCGACTCAAAATTTCGGAGTTTCTAATGTAATTCCTCCGACCCCCAGATCGTAAATAATGACGGCTCCCTAAACAGCTGTGAACGCCTGAGTCAGAACGATCGGGACCAGTATACGCACTGCTGTATCTCAGCGAAAATTTAGAAAAAAACAATGGAGCTACTGCTAAGAAATTTACAGACTCTTGGCTCTTGATGCATCAGTTACTGAGCTTTATACTGGTAAAAAGGCATTCTGAATACAGCGGTAAATTTCCTCCCAAACGACAAAGGATAACACGCGGGCATTCTGCAATGGACGCTGTCAATTTACCTTGCTGCAGGCCCCACACCAATCTCGGCCCGGCCCCGCTGCACTTGTACAGTCTACTACCTCCATGTAGTACAGCCTTACAGGTCTAGTAGTCATGCCAAACACACAAAAAACAACGTCGCAGTGTAAATTCCGCAGGTCAGAACCTGTTGATCATAAATTTTCAGAACCAGTGCTGTTTAAAAGTTTTGTATTGATCACTTCATTTAGGTTTATGTGAATGACTTTCTCATCGAGCTGCGTCCATAATTGTCCCGCCGGGCATTGTCCATGCAAATTTGGGGCCTGCCTTAGCTCCCTCCGATCGTCTGTAGACTACAGCCTGAGCATTTTGTACAGTTGTGAAAGTCAGATATGTATCATGAATTTTATACAAAAATATAAACAACAGAATCAAACCAAGAGGTTAGTTTGCTGTCGGGCCGGGTGCGCAGGGGACGACTTTGCAGTGAGGCCGGGATCTCTCTTGTGTTCGAACTTCCATCGCATCGCAGCTAGCCGATACTTGTTGTACTACTGTAGTCCTTGTGAGGATTAGATACCCGTTACGTTCGATATATTTTGAAATACTTTTAAATTTAATAAGTAAGACTTTTGTACTGCATTCAAGATATAATTTTCCTTTCTGAGCGTTTTCAATTACGGCAACGATATGCGAAGTTGATAGGCTGTGTTGCCTGCAGCGTAGCCTGGCCGTACACAAAACTTCGTTTGAGTAGACGGAGCAGAATCAGTCCCGTCATTTATTTTCAACGAAATTTTCATTATACTCCATAATGGAAGAAACGACTAGTTCAATGATTACAATGGTGAAGTGTTGAATTTTTATTCATATATGTTTTTCTCTCTCAATTCATTCAGCAAACTTGATCTCCGTACCATCGGTCACAACGTGCAGTGCCTTGCATGAAGCTTACAATCGACTGCCTCCGTCGTTAGTTTAGCTGTTCAAGACGTTTGTTTGCACGGCTCATTATAGTCGAACAATCTGTAAACACTTACATATTTATATCTTTCCGGTATTTCACCCAACTTTCGCGCGTTTTTAGCTGAGTCTCCAGTTTCGATGGACCAGACCTTTCGAAGAGCGTATGGTTTCTACGGACGCCACAGTAAAACTTGCGTAGATGTGGTTGAGCATGCGCGGTGGTGTGATTACGTTTCGTTTCGTGTGTCAACAAAGCTGACTTCTGGTCCGGACAAGAAGTCATTTTTCACTCCTTTTACTGTTAATCGTGAGGCGGGCTGGGCATGCAAACCATGCGATTCAGTATTAATTATGGTCTACTTTCACATACTGAGGATGTCATTTTAATCAAAATATGAAAAAATTGTTAAACAGTTACAAATACTGGGGCTTTAACTTTGTGAGTTTTCGTCTTTGTGGGCAAGTTTTGACAATTTATTAGCAATATATGTCTTAATGAAACTCCAATCAGACGAACCATTTCTTGCTCTCAAAGTTTCAATCTGAATCTTCTGTTTTAATTGTAATTGTAATAACAATACTGTGATGATTTATTTAAGTGTAATAAAGAGTTTCCATGATGTTCAAACTGCACACTTGTGTGTTACCATTGCATTTTGTTGTGAGTGTACATGTATGTGTGGATGCATGTGCAAGGTTACATCCATATGCAAATATAAATTAATGATATGCAAACGATTATGCAAATTAGCCGCTACGCTTTGGCGCTTTAACTGACCCTCCTCCCTCCCTGGAGAAGGAGAAAAAAAAAATCCGCGTCGCCGCACCATTTTTTAAAGAAAGGCCTGACCAGAAACATTTCTTTTTTATTTGGCCTAATGTGCCCTAGGGCATTTATAGGATGTTCCATTACATTGGAAGGCTATTTCACAAATAAAAGTTTTAATTCATATCCTAAACATGTTACATTGACAAAGGTGACGGTCGACGTAAACACATTGAAAACGAAAATATATCAGTTAGGGGCGATAGTTTTAAGTCGGATAAAACCCTCGTACTCGGGCTCTTCTGGTATATAAATTCCAAACCTACGATAAAATGTCTCGGCCTGCGGCCTCGAGATTTATCGTTGGGTTGGACTTTATATACCAGAAGAGTCCTCGTACTCGGGCTTTATCCTATACTTTAAGTTTCGTACACTTATACATTCGCATCTTTAAAGATATACGGTCACCTGTTTTTTAATTGCCAAACACAGATTTTACACGGGTGGCCACTTTATAAAAAGGGCGCCTCCACACGACCAGCCATGGCATACTTAGCAGCGTCGTCTGCATGTTCTTTGACGTACCAAATATGGAGGACCGACAGCTACAGGTGTTACGGGGTAGTACGCTAAGCCCCGCCCCTTTACCATATATGGAATATGCAAATTTAGGTGACCGTGTACCTTTAATTACAGTGTGCAGGAAAATTCTTTAATTTATTGCTTTTTGTAGGTAAGTGTAGAATGCAAAAATGCAGACGTCACAGATTCAATGGTCAAACCAAGGGAGCTTATGAATAGCCCCATAAAGATAACAAAGAATACTGCTTTTAAACATCTCTGCGGGACAAAGGGACCCTATTTTGTTCAACAATAGTTTCATACAACTTTTCGCCACCACATACAACCAGTAAGCGTAAAAAGAGTCAAATCGACTTCCGCGCAATATTGAAAATTTTGCCGAATTTCCTTGCTGCACAACTAAATATTGTTGAATGAGGTAGCAGAATCCATTTCCTTTTATGTTGTTACATATATTTAGGCAATTTTTTCATGGAGGAGGACGTCTGAAAACACATCAACAATAATTTTCATAATCAAAAATATGTCACCGCAAAAAACACAGCCAAAAGGCACACGATCTCGAACTCGGCTTTTCACAAAAATGAGGAAAACTAATAAAATATATATATATAAATATAACGATTGAGTATTAGTTACCTTCATGAGATGTGTAATCTGAAATATTGTAAGAAATAAAAAGCGAAATGGAAAGGTAAACAACTCTTTTTTCTGACATTTTTTAATCATAAGGGGAACGCTCCATTAACTTAGAAGTACCCGAGTAACCCGAGTTGGTTATCAGAGGATTAATCTCTATGTCAACATATGCGAACAGATTATCTTTTAGTGTAAACAAAACATTAGCACTGCCGGAACTACTTTTAGCATGGCCCACGCCGGTCGGCGCTTAACTTGATGACGGCTCTTGTCCGGCACTCAGGATTTCCGACCAGCGTTAAAAGTGCCGTCCAGCACTTGCTGTTACTTTGACATCGTTTAGTTCATAAAATTGCATGAAGAGTTTACAAAAACAATGGTACTATAGAATCGCTTTCAATAAAATGCTGTTTAAACAATACCAGCAGTTAATTAACGTACGCTGATTTTGCATACGAAAAGCTATTTAAGCTGGTTGAGGGTACGTTCACAAAGATCATTGCCCTTTGTCATCACACAATATCTCTGTACGATCGAAAGGAGACAAACTGACGATTTTTTGCTTTGTATGAATGTTTATAACCCTATAAAAGAAAGTACGGTGGCGAAAATCGGCACAACAAAATGCTGAAACGTACTCTTTCAATTTCAGTTCAGACTCTATGAGTGGCATTGCAGAAAGGTGCATGCAATGCAATGAAAGTCACGAGCAAACTTTGGTGTCAACGGATCCAGTCTTTGAATTATCAATGAACACTCACTTATTTTTCTGGTCAAAAAGCCAAAGGCTACTTGTCCATCGCAACAAGCCTCTCTGTTTGCAGGGTGTTCATTTTTTGCCGGATGCCGGCCAAATTGACCGGCTACTTCCGTATTTTGGCCGGCTACTTTTCAGCAATGTTTCGCTCTCTAGCCCCGAAATTCTGGTTTTGATGATAATATTTTGATATTTTTGTTGTCTTGCAAGCCGGAGATAACATTTCAGAAGTGCCGATGTGGCTATATGTAGTCTAGCAATTTATGCGGTGAACTTGTTGCTATCTAGTATCAGCCTGTAGTACCGCGATCTGCGAACGTGTACTGTACTGGGAATCGCTCTCGAGGTCAACCTTGCTTTCCCGACTACAGGCCGAATTATTCCGACGTTCACATCGGGTGTAGCTTACCATTGGACTGACGTGACGCCCACGAATAGCCGACCATTGCCGAATAAAGCTGACGTTTGTTTCTCTCAAACGCGAAGGAGAAGAAAGTCAAACGCGGAAGAGAAAGTCGACGCTTGAGAGCTTTGGTTTTCTGCGTAAGATTAGGGCCTTGTCTGATGGGTTTGGTAGGTTTTTGATCAAATGTAAACCGACCAAAAGTAACTGAGTCTCATTTTTCTCATACTTTTGAAACGCCACGTCAATCCATCCATGGTCGATCATAGTGTCAATATTCAAGTCGATCAACATCGCGTTTTGTGGAGGGGCCGTGGTTAAGCGGAAGGGAAAGTCTACGCTTGAAAACTTTGATTTTCTGCGTAAGAGTAGGACTTTGTCTGTTGGTTGCCGGAGGTTTTAGATCAAATCTAAATAAACAATTAAACAATTACTTGGTCTAATTTTTCGTACTTTTGAAACGCTACGTCGATCACAGTGTCAAATTTCAGGTCGACCGATATTGCATTGTGTGTAAGCTTACTGTGTCACAATCGACTAGTCGACTGCAGGTGCGTTTTACACATACAGTGTCGTACAGGTTGGCGTTAGGTGTCGTCAATTTGGGATTTTATCAAACATGAACAATCAATATTACTCGAGCTACCGTCCACTGACCGGCCTCGTCAACTGCCTCTACTATTTCTCCTTTCTTATATGTAAGAGTGGCCATACTGTTTACAAACGGATCCGGCTAGCAATTCATTGATTTCGCTCTATAGGAGATGTCATGTCACAGGATACGCGCAGCTCTTGGAGTCCTTACTCCAACGTTACGTTGTTTGTATGTCCATGAAAAAGCTCGACACGTGGAAAGAACGTTCCATGTTGTTCTGATTACATTTGCATATATGATCAATGCGCGTTACTGAAGTGAAGCGTCCGAAAATAGGACACTTGAATGAAAATGAACGAAGAACAATATTTTGTTTCACTATATTTCTAAAACTTAGTTTAGAGCCTAAATTAAAGAAGAAATTAGATTACTTGCAATGAAAAGAGGGTAGTTCACTTTTTCCTGTCAACATAGTTCCATGTGCAAGCATATGTGTGTGCCCGTGGTATTGAGTGAGTCGTTACAGCCCTGACGTTCCTATCATAGCACCAGCTGGATAAGATAAACGCAACAATGGAACATTAACACCTTTGGGGATTAAAGTCTTCTGTTTGTCACCCGAGTTGACAAAGAGCAACTCGGGTTTCAGGTACCATCCAAGTTAATGGAGCCTTCCCGTAATGTTACGATGTCGCTTATACCCTCGATTTCCCATAGAAAATAATGTCATCTAATGTACTGTACAGAATGCTTACGCCTCGCAGATTCAAATTCCTTATCACTTAACCAATGATAGTGAAAATAGCACAATGATCTTTAGAGTCATATACGTAAATCCTACCATTTAAATTTTAAAATTTTCTCACAAAACTGTTTACTTGCATTTTGTATATTCTGATAACCGCAGTACACTAGTACCCGCGAAAGTGGCCGTCTGACAGTGTTTACCTAAGCACAACATGAGTCCTGAAGTATTTTAATCAGTACGCGTCTCTTAAGTTGTACAGACCAAATACATGTCATGTTGTTGTCTTTAATACAAATTTTTTGGCGAACATGAACGGTGGAAATTGCGGTAAATCAGAAAAATAACTCCAAACGGAGGCAGACGGATGCAGAGTCTCAATGCAATATATAGTGAATATCTATAAATCTATATTCTTTTAACGCAAAATTGATAGAATGTTGAGTTCCTCAATCGCATATCGTTCGGCCGCTTGACAACGTTGTCTGCTATTGCGCCAAACTTGCTGAAAATGCGCTAAAATATGCTGTAACATACAAGCACCATTGAAACTAAAAGAAACTGCGTGCGTATCACTTATAGTACAAAACGAAAATTGTTGATACTTTCATGTAATCGACTATAATGAACTTATAGGATTGGTGTAAGAATATTTATGACGCAGATGAACACCCACTAGCGTTATGAATAATAATAAGTCGATTGCCACTGAGCCCTCCAGGCGTTCAGCTTAAGTAGTAACGTCTTAATCTCGGATGGAATATGTAATCACAAATAAAAAAACCTTTCCTTGCTTTGTAGAAGAATTATATGTACCAGTCAAATCCAATTGATGATATTCTGCGATAATTATTCAATATTTGATTCGATATTTTTAATTGAAACATTTGATTTTGGACATACGTCGCGAGATCATGATTTGCTGAACATATTATTCTACAAATGAATCAAGAATCGTTCAGAATAAAATATAACAAAACTTGTTCTTGCCATGCTTGTTCTACTATCATGTATATTTCCTCTTTCCTAGGATTGACTTCACTTACATTCAATAAAAGACTCTAGTGAATGAATGACACTGAAGTAAGCTAGCAATAGCAATAGATTCAACATAGGGAAATTGAATAGGAATAGAGTTCACATGCGTTTCCCCAATATGGATTAAATTTGATGGACGCCATATTGGAAAGGCGCCCTTTATGGTCACTTTGAGAAATGGTACCAGCATTAAATATATAAATACCTACTGAGAACAGTGCTTTTCATGTAACTTATTGAAATTTGCTCAGCAAACCATGGAACTGACATTCAAAATTGATTCCATGTATGTAAATTTCTATTTCTCATAAAGAGTTTAATTGCATAGTTTGTTACTGTTGATATTTTAAGAATAATTTTTACAAAATATATCATGCAGTGAGCACATACACACACCTGTTACATCTGTCATACAAGAAAGCACATTAGACAAGACAATATAGATATATTTATGTCCTTTAATACATTAAAACATTTTCTATTTCCACACAATCAACGTTTATCAACTTTATTTACATGCCACATTTACTTTCTGTATTCTTGACGACATCGCTATGATGGGATGGATGTATTTAATGTGATGGTCTTTCATCAATAATTCAATTTTCTTCCGGTCATCATCGGGTACACATTGGTAGTTACGCATTGAATCCTTGAATCTATGGTGAACGCAGTCAATCCCCTGTGCAGATAATAAGCCCGACCCTCGATTATTTTTTTATCCTTTCCAATACATGGCATTCCAAGACATGCAATTAGGGAAAAAAATTATTGTGGGAAAGTTGACCTGTAGTGGCTTAGAAGGACAAAAATACTGTTCCCGAAAGATAAAAACAAAGGAAATTTTGTATATAAAATCACATCAGCATCTCCATTTAATACATTTTCTGTCAGCACTGGAAAGAGTAACACATTTCACAAAAATATAAACATGCAACAAACAAAATGTGATATGCAACAATACTTATCTTCATTTTGAGTCATATGTAAGTAAAACATCTGCACAAATCTGAACAAAAACAATAACAAACGAGTAAGGTACAAAAATACAAAAATCTTATAATAAGTAACCCTTTCATAAGTAAGCATGCAAATATAGGTGTCTTGTCTATGTAGGCCAATGTTAACGGAACAACTGGATTGAGAAAATAAGATGTAAATGCTGCATCTGACAAATCATGTACATACCCAACCTATTGACTTCCTCATATGAAAACTCTCTCTTGACAGAGTAGATGTTATGACATATTGAAAATTGTGTGACAAGTGGTAGGTACTTCAACACAATTTGTCTGGCATTATTAAGTAGCTTGGGGCACATTCTCTTCTCGAGTACGTTAAGGCGAGGCTCTAGAAATGTCTTATGAATATGCAAATTTGCACTCATAAATATTCATGTTTCCACGAGCGCGCGCGCTCAGCATGATTCAACTGGATCGCGGACATGTATGACCATATGGTGTGCGAGTACTCGCGAGTGTAGCCTTCGAGGCTTCAGCTCACGTGGGCAAAAGACCCAAACGGGACATTTGGAACGGCTATTTATGTCAGCCAACTTTACCATTTCGGTCTTTAGCATATCAAGAGCCAACGAAGACGTATACATATTGAAATGAACGCAGTTTGACAAAGGACATTGTGGCTACTCCATCATGGTTGCCGCCCGGGGTTGCCGCCGTGCACATGTTCATTCCTGATGTGGCCCGTCACTTGTTTTTGCCATCATTCATCAAGGACAGACAGGGGTGTTTTGCAACAACTGGTTGTCACTACTCACGACATGTACAAATCAAAGTGAGACTTGAGTGGACACCGTGGGTCATCAGTATGTATTAGGGAGATGGTGCAGTGGCAAAGAATGTGAAATTTGACTAAACTTGAATAGCATAGTCACGCGACAGTGTAATCATCCCATAACTTATAGCACGATATAGACAATTGCCATCACCTCTGATTGAGACAAATCTCATATTGGCTTTTTGGGGAGACCTTCGGCTCTCCATGTATAATGTCTTTGCAAGGTTTGATGCTTTTTGACTTTTCTTTTTTGTTTTGATATTTGTCAGTGTATTTCTAAAATGTCAAGTTCAATTAAATATATAAAGCACGTAAATATTAAATGTTTATTGTCAATGCCTTCACTATCAATGATAGTTCAAAATACTTGCAAAGGTGAACTATGAAAAGCTCAGTATTTCTAGAGAGTATTCAGAAGGTACTGTAATTGGATATTTCAGAAGATTACTTTCAGAATGTGCTTTGGAATACAATTCAGAATAACAGACACTCACTATGTGAGATAATATTCTTTATCATACATGCTATGCCTGTATTGCCATTCTTCTATTGTTCAGACGGTACTGATATGAGCCCATATTTTAACTAGTGAAAATACGAATTATATTTTCACTGTAACCGAACTACTTACAGCGACGCGGACGCGTGACCTTCGCTGTATACATGACCTTCGTTGGTATATGTACATATAAAACAGCTGAGCGAATAAGACAAATGACAATCCGAAACGTCATTATGATTATGGTCAAAATTCTGTTGTTTGCAGTCACTTCATGGGCATTGCCCTTAGGCACAAGTACAGTTGTACCAAAAACATACAAACAAACGTATTGAAAATTTGTATAATTTGCCAACACCTGTCAATTCACGGCCGGTCCCGTGGCGGTGCACGGTGCAGTGTTTTCGTGTCGTCTACGCTGCTGAATATTTACACCATGGAAGTATCATTACAGCACGTAAAGATATCAGTTGACAGAGCATCCTGATAGAATCGGTTTACGACAATTTTCCTGTTGATGAGCTTAAAGTATCTGGGCGGTGAATTACATCGTTTACAGTTGTAAATGAGCCACGAAAATCCAACCGCACTGAAAATACTCGCGACAGACAAGGTTGAAGGTGCACATGATATTTCCGATTTGTACCTGTCAGTTCACAGGTCATGATCGTGTCTGGTGGCACCGATGCGGTGCGGGTTTCAGATACAATGTGCCATCTAGGGAAAGTCAAACTTTCGCTTCGGTTGTTAAAGGAAGTTTAGTTCTATTTTGGCAAGCCAGGAAGGAAAATATACGAGCAGACGACGGAAATACCTTTGAAATGTACTTTTATTCGTACAGCAACAAAATCACAAACGAGTTACGACACTACAGCTTACAGTGTACTCACTTCATGTTTTCACTAATCCGCTTACTGAGATGGTAAATTCGGCATATTTGACGTCTGGGAACATGTATAATTCTTCGAGATAAACTGACTGGTACGGGTATTATATCCACTGTATGTGCATTCATAGATGTCGCAGAGCTGCTTGCTCTGTGCATGCTCTCAGCTGTTCATACTCGATAAGAGTTTGAGCGTGGCGCGAGTATTTTGACCCGATTTTGGCGGCCTCATAACTTTCACGCAGGGATGAGGTTATGTATTAAAACACGAAAACACACCCATTTTGTGGACTCCCGCCTATGTTTTACATCCACCGTCATTTTAAACTAAAAATAAATCTTCTTCAAATTGTGAAAACCTGTGTCGACATCGTAATATTTAAATTGTTTGCTGTAAAAGTGCTCCATAAACCCTCCTTTGCAGTGGAATGGCCCAATAGCGGAATAATATCAAGAAGTGATACGGTTGTCATCACTCCTTAGCAACCAACTTTTTATAAGTACAGCCTGGAGGAAGCAAGGTCGATTTCAAGTTGATTTCGTTGCTAATTTCAGAGCGTCTGTAGGAAAACAGTCGTAACCAAAGCAACTCGTCAAAATACGGACACATCACTCGAATACGACGCGGTATCGCCCAAACTTCGTGTAATAACCCCTAAGTATATTCCAGAACAGTACTTTCAGAATGTGCTTTGGAATACAATTCAGAATAATATTCAGACACTCACACTGTACCAAAAAGCACATTTAACAGGGTAGGCAAAGTACCAGGCAAAATATGTCAAAGTAGCATCTTTGAACACATAATACTTCCTGCTTCTCTGTTCACATTAGTACCTTTTTCACATCTTTGACTACCTACGTGCAGGAGATATAAGTACCACTTTTGCTTATTATTGAAAAGGTAAGAAATATGTGAATATGTGTCTTACTTTCTTTCAGCTTTCACATACAGGCAAATTGTCCTATCTTTAAGTACTTATACTACTCCACAAAGGAACTGATGGTATGAGATTTATATAGGCATAAAATGTTGGATAAAGGAAGTCCTATACCTAGCATATTCATGGCATAATCCAACCCTGTAAAAGTAGTACTTGTAACTTTATACACAGAGCGAACAAGTATGGACAAATGTGGTCATTTATTTGTCATGTTTTAGCCTAGATAAATGTTGTCAAAATTAAAACATTTGTCAGCATATAGAAAGCAGCTACTTTCAGTGTTCTACATTAGGGGGGTTTAATTTGGGCAAAGATGGTCATTTATTCTTTGTATTTTAGCCTAGACAAATGTTGTCAAAATTAAGACATTTGTCAGCATATAGAAAGCAGCTACTTTCAGTGTTCTACATTAGGGGGGTTTAATTTGGGCAAAGATGGTCATTTATTCCTTGTATTTTAGCCTAGACAAATGTTGTCAAAATTAAGACATTTGTCAGCATATAGAAAGCAGCTACTTTCAGTGTTCTACATCAGGGGGGTTTAATTTGGGCAAAGATGGTCATTTATTCTTGTATTTTAGCCTAGACAAATGTTTGTCAAAATTAAGACATTTGTCAGCATATAGAAAGCAGCTACTTCAGTGTTCTACATAGGGGGGTTTAATTTGGGCAAAGATGGTCATTTATTCCTTGTATTTTAGCCTAGACAAATGTTGTCAAATTAGGACATTTGTAGGCATATAGAAAGCAGCTACTTTCAGTGTTCTACCTTAGGGGGGTTTAATTTGGCAAAGATGGTCATTTATTCTCTGTATTTTAGCCTAGACAAATGTTGTCAAAATTAGGACATTTGTAGGCATATAGAAAGCAGCTACTTTCAGTGTTCTACTTAGGGGGGTTTAATTTGGGCAAAGATGGTCATTTATTCTCTGTATTTTAGCCTAGACAAATGTTGTCAAAATTAAGACATTTGTCAGCATATAGAAAGCAGCTACTTTCAGTGTTCTACATCAGGGGGGTTTAATTTGGGCAAAGGTGGTCATTTATTCTCTGTATTTTAGCCCAGACAAATGTTGTCAAAATTAAGACATTTGTCAGCATATAGAAAGCAGCTGCTTTCAGTGTTCTACATCAGGGGGGTTTAATTGGGCAAAGATGGTCATTTATTCCTTGTATTTTAGCCTAGACAAATGTTGTAAAATTAAGACATTTGTCAGCATATAGAAAGCAGCTACTTTCAGTGTTCTACATCAGGGGGGTTTAATTTGGGCAAAGATGGTCATTTATTACTTGTATTTTAGCCTAGACAAATGTTGTCAAAATTAAGACATTTGTCAGCATATAGAAAGCAGCTACTTTCAGTGTTCTACATCAGGGGGGTTTAATTTGGGCAAAGATGGTCATTTATTCTTTGTATTTTAGCCTAGACAAATGTTGTCAAAATTAAGACATTTGTCAGCATATAGAAAGCAGCTACTTTCAGTGTTCTACATCAGGGGGGTTTAATTTGGGCAAAGATGGTCATTTATTCTTTGTATTTTAGCCTAGACAAATGTTGTCAAAATTAAGACATTTGTCAGCCATATAGAAAGCATCTACTTACAGTGTTCTACATCAGGGGGGTTTAATTTGGGCAAAGATGGTCATTTATTCTCTGTATTTTAGCCTAGACAAATGTTGTCAAAATTAAGACATTTGTCAGCATTCCATTAGCAGCTTCTGGTGGTCAGCTGATACCTCAGATAAATGTCAAACTTGTCACAATATATATCATCATCCCAATAGCAGCTACTTTCAACCTCTGCATTGGCCAAGGGAAATGTTACGAGCAATCCTGGGAAATTTGGGGGAAAAGTTTGTTAACTCTAAAAGTCACCCATAAGCCAGCACTGCACGTGGAAACTCCCATCCATCAGACATACTCACTACCAGGCAAAAGAAAATTAAATCAATGTAAAAAATTTAATTCAAAGAAAAATCATTGGCAATCTTATTACAGAAATCGTTTGACAAATAAATTATGGCATTAAAAAATGCTCAGTAAAAAAGGTTAGGCAATAAATAAATAAACACGAATAAAGCGAAACAGCAACACCAAGAAGGGGGCCGTGGTGATCAAAATTAGCCAACATACGACTCTTTCACTGCCCAAGCAGGTGCACCATCAGGCACCGGCCTGCTTGAAGCTGTCCCATCCCTCCTATCGTGAATGAACCCACCCCCCATTTTAGTTAATCTTCTTTCGTGACGCTTGTCAAGCAGTGTGAAGGCTTCGTTGACAAATTTGATCGCCACAGCAGTTGCCTCCTTCTCAATGGCTTGGCTTTCCTGGAGACAGCAGGTCATCATCTGAAGAAGAAAACTCAGCAAATGAGTCAGTGTCCTCGCTTGACATATAAAGAGTACTCATAACCACTTTGAGCTTTTCTTTCTTTTCTTCCTCTATTGATGAGCACTTTTTGAGAACCTCACGTCGCCTTATTAATTTCTGGAAGAAAAAAATATATATATATATAAATCACTATTCCTGATTAGTTGTTTATTATCATCTGATGATCACAAACCAGCATGAAACTTGAGTAATGAGGTTGAAGGTACAATTTGAAACTGTAATTATTATTCTGTACAGACAGCTTGAATTCCCTACGTAGACAACACAATAATGTATGGCAGTAAAACTTTATATATCATTCCAAAAGTAAGACTGGCTTCGGATACAAGATAACTAAAATGCGCACAAACAATAAAATGTCTACCTAAGTACATTACCACTTTGGAATTCTCATCATTGACAGAGATTTCAAATTGTTAGCATTTGTACTTTGAATCCATGTTACTAATGCCAATAAGAAAAATAAATTGTCTCATTACCTGCTGCTTTCTTTGCCTTCTGGCTTGTTTGACTCTAAATGTGGCAGCCTTGCCTGAGGTCTCTCTCTTCTTTTCTTTTCTTTTCGTGAAAAAGTATGTCCTCATGGCAACTAAGAAGAGTTGAGACAACTGGATTAATACAAGGGAAACATACATTTTGAATATGACACTGTGATATAATGTCAACTGAAGACCCCATCTATATTGAATACCCTTTTCAAAGCAGCACAATAAAATTATGCATGAAATAAATATGGTGAGAACATAGTATTTGTAAGACCATGAAATTGCATATTCAATCCCGGGCTTTGTGATCCATGCAGCAACTGCAACATCCTTGATCCCAACAAGGTGAATGGTTTATTGATGGTCATAACATACAACAGCGATGATACAAAGGTATTTCTCCAATTTATTTGATGTAGCCTGACTACTCGCAAATATCATAAGAGTAAACTCACCCTGAATAACTGCTTCATCATCATTTAGTTGACTTTTAACGGCTTTCTTTATTTCTTCGTTCACGTCTCTATTAACTGGGTGACCAAACCTGAAAGAAATAATTGGCAACAGTCAGACCCTTCCAAACAGTACTAAAACAAAACATATCAAGCTACATTCCATTCTTTAGTGGTAAGATCATTCATTTTGGTGGCATTTCACAACTTTACATCTCTATAGTTTATATTTATAGTCAATGATACTTGCATATGTTAGCAAATTGTTTGGCAAACACATGAGGGACATCATGATTAAAATACTTACGGTTTACTTGTGTCCCACTTCTGTTCATTTTCAACAAGAGCATTGTACACATCGTGAACCGCTTTCTGCAAAAAAAAAACAACAGACATGAGACTTCAGTTCAACAGGATTGACTTCTTCACACATGCTAATCAAAGACAATGTATTCGCCAGCAACAAATGTCAAGGGTCTAAAAAAACAACAGGATTGGATGAAATATGTAAATAATCAGCTGTTTATTCTTCACACATGATAATCATCACAATAAACATTCCCAGGCAATATGTTCGCCAGCACAGTAAGTGTCAAGGGTCATGTCTGGAATTAGTCGAATTCTGTAAGGGTTCTAGACGTTTCGGCACCAAGACGTTTCGGCCTCCCAAGTCCTTCCGGCACTGCTCAGAGATATCTGAGGGAACTAGTGCTGGAGCGCAATGTTGCACATCCAAGCACTAAAAAGTAGTGTCAAATAAAATTCTTGTATATCATGCTTCACTTTGTGAGAATATAGTAAGAGACCGTAAGAAAAAAACCTTCATATCATTTTCAAATCTGTGACACAAGTTTATCGATAGCAATAGCCGCCGACACGGCAAATGTTTAAGAGCGGTGCCAAAACAGCACGGCAAATGTCACACAAATGCACATAAAAGTACTGGTCAGAACGCAAAGGTCACGCTTACGATTATGACGGGTCAGTCAATTACTAAATAGTTTGAAAATCGAAACAGGGATGCCGAAAGGTTTTGGGTTACGGTGCCGAAATGACTTTGGGCCGAAAGTTGTGAGGCCGAAACAACCAGTTACCTTCTGAAATTATTCACGGTATGTTTGGTGGTTTGAGATTAATGCTCCAAGGTACGGAACATACTGATATCGGTGATTTATTCTGACGCTTGCGTACCCTACTGCAACTGTAGCAAAAATAACAGGCGACCACTAATTTGTACAAGGAAAAACAGGGTTACTCAGAATGACCAGTTGCCCATAGCAATGTCCCACATTATAAAGTAAACTTTATCACGTAAATTCCTACCTTCACTTTCACGGATGGCCGTATCTTCCTTCTAGAGTTAGTTTCGTTTGCAAGTTTTTCTTCTAGCAGCTGTTGCTTCTTCAACATCTCTTCCTGGTTTTTTAAAAGTCGTTGAAATTCGCTTCTGCTGATCGTCATCAGTTCGTCTTCCATACGATCGCAGCTACGACTTGGTGAAGACGACGTCGACTCGCTGGTAACTTGTGGTGACGGCATGTTGTTTGCGGAGATAACAGTTGTACACGATGTCTGCAGAACTGATTATTTGTATTTCCCGCATCGTCGGCGCTGCTTTTATAGAAAAAATCGCGCAATGACTTATGGGTATACCCTCGTACCAAAGATTATTTCTGTATATACTTACAAAAATTGTGAAAATGTGACCTCATCTTCATTGTTTTGGTTCCAAATACAATAATTTAACTATGTTGTAAATTCATAATTTATATAAAATCTGGAGTACCTCCACAGCATACTCTTGTGTAACTTTTTATGAGTGAGTCTTTCTGGCAGTGATCGAGGATGAATGGTTGGGTACTTCCGGTATCTGCCAACGCAACGACGGTCGTACAACGCTCGCTCTGCAAACTCGGACCCGCCAAGTCACTTGTCGTCGCCAGTCAAATTGTTACCACCTCGATTTTCAAACCGGCTCTCTCTTGTTAATAAACGTCATGCATTTAGGTAAGCTATTAACTGTTCATGAACTCTATTGTCTAGTTGTACTGTAGTGTACATTAAGTGAGTGACTGCTCTGTGACTTGTGTTTTTTTCTGGTCAGAAATGGGTGACATTCATGCCGTAGCAAACCCCCGGTTGTACCAGACCAAAAATCGAAAAGGGTTGTTGAGAAACATACTCATTTATGTTTTGAGAACGGTCGTTCTGAACAATTTATGATCGTTACCACTTGTCGGACATTTCCGTAGCTGTAGCCAAAATGTACATGTATTTCCGTTGTGTGTGTTCCGCCCTTGCGACGTCGAGCTGGCTCTGCGCGACAGGGCTGTGTGTTGTTGTTGTCGGCGAGGCATGGCACTGAACAACACACAGCCCTGCCTCGCAGAGCTAACCTCGAGGGAACATTGAACACTGACCAGACAGGGAATAACACCTCATGCATGGCATCTTTACCTAGTCTCGCAACTATGGCGATAGTGGTCAATAGTCCGGCTTTTGCTTCGACGCCTCCGAACTTTACTTTTCGTACACCCAGGACCGGGCAATGGGCATACCGGGCATGCATGTAGCAGCACGGAATGCCTTTGGTTGGCTTGACCGTGCATAGTAAAACAAAGTTTGAGAATTAGACAAATTCAGTTTTTTTTAAGGGAGAATCGTTGTCGCTATTGCGTATTAGCTTTAGTGATATTGTTGTATTTTGTTGTATTGTGTTTGCATTTTCAAATTGTCACGAGTCTGGTAATACTGTTTGCAAACCTGTAACGTTTATTTGCCCAGTAGGAAACATCTCTATGTTGTGACTGCTGGACAGACCAGTCATAGAATTTGAAATTTCCAGTCACGTTTCAAATTAAATTTTGCAAACATTCCAATAATGCAGTACAGAACTGTACCTCACATTTAAAAAATTCATAAATGTTGGCTTAACTTCATTACAAGCATTTCTTGTGTGCATGTTGCTTAGGCCAAAGTAATGAAATTCTTTGTTTTGCGTCCCCACCCGCGTAGGTTTTTAAGGTTTCATGAAAAACACACACAATGTATTTGAATAGGAAATTTTAGGACATGACCGCTTAGCTTTTCTGAAATAAAATTTTGTTACAATTTTTTATTTGCTGCAATCAAATTACATTGTGTTAATTTTCTTGTGTGTGTTTTTCAGCCGCTTAGACGCGTACATTTTCCCATTTTGAGTGGACGCAAAACAAAGATTTAATTACTTTGGCCTTACATATAAAGTTCTGATATGAATGGTTGTTGCATAATTTAGTTTTTTTTTTCTTTCAGCGAGATCCATGTGATCAACCAGCATTTCCAGTGAGGTGATCAGCTGACTTGTCTTCAATTCTAAGCACTATCAAGTAGGTAAGTATACATGTTCATTTAGAAACCACAGTTATGGTTTGGTAAAATAATATTTTGCACACGGGAGATTGTCCTGGCCCTGTTGAGACCCTTAGAGTTGAAGTTACCCAGTACTTTGAAATCAGGACTCTCTTTTGACTTGTGCTATCTCAGGTGGACAACTTCCTGTCATGTTTGTCAACTCATCAAAGGTGTTATGCATATCAATGTATAGATGACTTTGCTTAGATCAGAAAAGAATGATCTCTTATTTCATACTCTAAAGCCTATAAGTGGCCACCTCTGAATACTCATGGCATCGTACATTGTAATAAAATTTTGTAAGCTGTGTTCTTGTGAACGGTGCAAAATCATCCATGCACCAAATACTTCAGGGTTCCTGAAAGACAATGCATACCTAGGGCAAGCCGCAAGGCAGTTTGATTTGTTTGTTGTAATGTGTGGCCTGAAGTTATTTTGTGTTAAACTGAAATGATGCATGAATTTTACAGAAACTACGAGCCAAAAAATTGATTTATTTGTGAGGTTGTAGTGTAACAATTTCAATTCAGTGTTTCATTGATATTTATATGTGTACATTGTGTATAGATAAAATTCTAATGAAAATAGCTGTTTCCTGATTTCCTTTTTTTTCAATTTCTTTCAGTGAGATCCATGTGAACAACCAGCATTTCCAGTGAGGTATTGTGCCGACATTTGTCTTCAATCCTAAGCACTATCAAATAGGTAAGTAAACATGTTCATTTAGAAACCACAGTTATGGTTTGGTGAGGTAAATTTTTGCAGATGGGAGATTGCCCTGTTGTTGAGCCCCTTTGAGTTGAAATTACTCAATCTTTGCAATCAGGACCTCTGTTGACTTGTATAATCTCAGGTGGGCACCTTCCTGTCATGTTTGTCAACACCTCAAAGGTGTCAAATGGTATATTGAAAAAATGCATATAAATGAACAAGATAAGCTATGGCCTGCATTCTTGATGACTTTGTTCAGATCAGAAGAGAATAATCTCTAATTTCATACTCTTATTTGTGAGTTTGTTGTGTAACAATTTCAATTCAGTGTTTCATTGATATTTATATGTGTACATTGTGTATAGATAAAATTCTAATGAAAATAGCTGTTTCCTGATTTCCTTTTTTTTCAATTTCTTTCAGTGAGATCCATGTGAACAACCAGCATTTCCAGTGAGGTATTGTGCCGACATTTGTCTTCAATCCTAAGCACTATCAAATAGGTAAGTAAACATGTTCATTTAGAAACCACAGTTATGGTTTGGTGAGGTAAATTTTTGCAGATGGGAGATTGCCCTGTTGTTGAGCCCCTTTGAGTTGAAATTACTCAATTTTTGCAATCAGGACTCTCTGTTGACTTGTATAATCTCAGGTGGGCACCTTCCTGTCATGTTTGTCAACACCTCAAAGGTGTCAAATGGTATATTGAAAAAATGCATATAAATGAACAAGATAAGCTATGGCCTGCATTCTTGATGACTTTGTTCAGATCAGAAGAGAATAATCTCTAATTTCATACTCTTATTTGTGAGTTTGTTGTGTAACAATTTCAATTCAGTGTTCCATTCATATTTATGTGTGTACATTGTGTATAGGTAAAATTCTAATGAAAATAGCTGTTTCCTGATTTATTCATTTTTTCATTTCTTTCAGTGAGATCCATGTGAACAACCAGCATTTCCAGTGAGGTGATCTACTGACATTTGTCTTCAATTCTAAGCACTATCAAATAGGTAAGTAAACATGTCCGTTTATAAACCACAGTTATGGTTTGGTGAGGTAAATTTTTGCAGATGGGAGATTGCCCTGTTGTTGAGCCCCTTTGAGTTGAAATTACTCAATTTTTGCAATCAGGACTCTCTGTTGACTTGTATAATCTCAGGTGGGCACCTTCCTGTCATGTTTGTCAACACCTCAAAGGTGTCAAATGGTGTATTGAAAAAATGCATATAAATGAACAAGATAAGCTGTGGCCTGCATTCTTGATGACTTTGTTCAGATCAGAAGAGAATAATCTCTAATTTCATACTCTTATTTGTGAGTTTGTTGTGTAACAATTTCAATTCAGTGTTTCATTCATATTTATGTGTGAAAATTGTGTAAAGGTAAAATTCTAATGAAATTAGCTGTTTCCTGATTTTTTTTTTCATTTCTTTCAGTGAGATCCATGTGAACAACCAGCATTTCCAGTGAGGTGATCTGCTGACATTTGTCTTCAATTCTAAGCACTATCAAATAGGTAAGTAAACATGTTCATTTAGAAACCACTAAGGGTTTGGTGAGGTAAATTTTTGCAGATGGGAGACTGTCCCTGTTGAGCCCCTTAGAGTTGAATGTATACACATGTAGGCAGTGGTTGCCCACTGGGAAAGTATGGATAGCTTCCTGTGATCTCCGTCAACACCTGAAAGGTGTCAAATGACAAACTGCATTATTAGCAAGAGAGGTATGGGATATACATGGCTTTGTTCAGATCAGAAAAGAATATTTATTTGTTAATACTAAAGTAACCTTCGGTGGCCATGCACTTCTGGTATTTGGTCAATATATGTCTTAGGGGCTTAATCAGTGGCTAAGCAGCTCCACATTGTTAAAAGCTTGTGAGCTGCTTCTCTGCAAAACTTGTCCAACCTGGAAATACCTTCCACTTTTTAGCTCCACTGTCAGCAATGCAGAGCTTTTCAGATAGGCTGGTTGTCCGTTTGTCATCCATCAACAATTTCAAAATTGCCACCTTCTCTGAAACCTTTTGTCCAATTGTTTTGAAATTTGATGTGCAGGTCAATAGGGGGACCTTAGTTAGGTTTTGTCAAATGGTGATGAAATTTGTATATGTTTATTTGAAGGGCAATTTTTGCAGTTTTTAGTAAAAAAAAACGTTTTCTCTGAAACCGCTTGTTCGAATGCTTTGACATTTGATGTGCATCTCTGAGGGGTAACCTGGGGGAGATTTGTTGAAATTGCAGTGAAATTTGCATATTTGTATTTTTTTTGGAAATTGTTTCCTATTTGAGTCAAAAACAAAATTATTTTGCGCAAAATTGCTTGTACAATTGTTTTGACATTTGCTGTGTAAGTTTCTATGGTTAACATAGGTAAGATTTGTTTAAATCATGGTTAAAATTGCATGTTTGTTATTTGAGGGCAATTTTGTGTGTGTAAAAATAATTCTTGTTATGAAAACACTGGTCAGCCATTTCAATTGATTGAAATGTAACTACTCATGCAATCATCTATACAAGTGGCAAGTATTTGCAAAACAGACAAGTTTGTTTAATTTATGTGAATTGCCATCACATTTTACATGGTAGTCAACCTGACTACCATTTTTGTGCATCTGATAGTCAGAACAAAGAAGTTGGTAGTCAGTGGGCCTCTGACTACTGATAATTTTGAGTTCAGGCTGCAACAAACTGATTATGAATCCACCTCTCTTGGCCCATTTGGACTTATTGAGAGCCAGTGATTGTTTGATTCATCTTTGAAATTCATAAAGACTGCCAAATCTGACCACAGAACAAAGTAGTTCAAACCAGTGGCACACCTCTGAATTTTCACTTGATATGCATATTCAAATAATAATATGACAGTAGAAAACTTGATAATGCACAATAGATGTCCATAAATCTCCCAACTTTCTACATAATCTGTGTTCAATCATTGTCATGATTAGATAAATGTGTATGCTCTTTTGCATTCACCAACCCTCAGTCACGTCCAATCCCGGGGATTGAGATATATATGTCTTTAATTAAATTTATGTTGCTTCAGTATCCACACAATCTACAGAATGCCATCTATAATTGTGCAATGTCAAAAATGTTAAATTCGTGTTCAGGAAAACACCCTAATTAGTTTATGTTCAAAATGAACTCATCTATGAAAGGGAAAGAGCCTCCACAGCTCACATCAGTGTTTATGGTGCATAACTTTTTTTTCATTATGGATATGTGTTCACAGTCATGCTTGTAAGGGGAATCAGGGCTCGAAAATTCTCGCCGCCCGACGCCCGTGACAAGTGAATTTTGAGTCCGGGCAAGTGAAAACAACATTCTCCCAGCCCGACGGACAAGTGAATTTCAATGAGGCCACTGTACGTACGCGCTGCCACTCTCTCTAGTTCTTTGAGTGTACCGCTTTCGATATGGCCGGCTGATAAAATAACTCTGTTCTGCTTGGTTACAAAATGGCAAAATATTGACGTCTTTGCACGCTTTTATGTTTTTTCTTCTCATGAAATCATGTCACGATGCCTCCTCAATAGAAAACTACAGCTTTACAATAAAATGTTATAAGGTGTTGAAACAATTTACCCTCCTTCCTACAAAGTTGCAATGTATTGAACAATTTACTCTCTACAAAGTTACAAATTCCCTGGTACGTGAAAAAACATTGTTGCTGTTCAATACTGCAATCAGGGTCCCTCTCAGTCCCTCATGGACGGACCATACTACAATACATCATGGATGTATAGCGACCGTGAATACACTGAGGCTTGGCTTTGCCTGTGTGAGTCCCGCGTACCAAAGTCCTTTTTAGTCCAAGTTTTACCTACATTGCTTGAATGAAAATTTGGCCTGCAATTACTCAGTTTGATAGTAAAAACCATTATTTTAAAGGAAACTTTCACAAACAGAGTCAGAATACAAGGGAAAAGGAGAAAAACTTGAGGTTTTCTGAAAGGTCAAATCTGGGTCATCTTATGTGATGTCATGATGAAGCCCCTTAAGTACACAATTATGGTGAAAAAGAAACCACCTAGGGAGGTCTAATAGGTACAATCTTATGATAAAAGGTAATTTCTTGCTTTCCAATTTAATGGCATTTAGCTTGACTACCAGTTTTAAATTAAATTTTATTAACAGTTATGGCAAAGGGAAATTGTCAACAGTAGTTGCAGTAAGCATATCCATTTCAAATCATCACATTAATATTTCTGCAGATTCCTCCAGTTTAATGATGTAACAGTGAACATCACCAGACATTTCTTGATGATATCAAAATATCAAATGAAAATGTTCCTGGGCTACAATGTTATCATTATCATTAAAACTATTACTACTCTTTAAAACATTGGGAAATGAATTGAACAATATCATTGTGTCTTGTTTTCAAGGATTTTGACCTGACCCTTTTTGTCTCAAGAAAAATACTTATGCTGAAGATGCTATTGAGCCTGCTTGATCACAACTATGACACAACACCACAATACTTGTATCTACACTGTCACAATGCTACCAAATACTTTCTTCTGCATAGAAAATTTGTATTTGTGTGGCTAACAAAACCTCATAAGGAGCTTGTAGTGTATATGTATGATAAGTTGTCATACTGTGAACACTGACTCAATGCTGCAGAAGTATTCTGTATCTGTGGTAATATACACTTCACATTGCTACCTGATTTTTAGAATTGCCCCCTAATTATTTCTTGTGGCAAAAGTTTACCACTAGAAATGAATAAGTATTTCAATCCCTTCAATGTCATAAAAACACAGATAATTAATGTAATAAAACTAAACAAATATTTCTTTAATGTAAAAACTATCATGAACAACATACAAAACATCTTGATTTGTAAAATTAGAAACTCCTGAATGCCGAGAAAGCTGTTGCTACACTTGAGATCATAAACTGTTTAAAAGTTGCTCAAAGTGGCTACAAGAGATTTGGCTAATGAGTTGGCTAATCATTTTGGTGACTTAGGGGAACCCTGCAGTTTATGCACA
Organism: Ptychodera flava; assembly: GCF_041260155.1. NCBI lineage: Eukaryota > Metazoa > Hemichordata > Enteropneusta > Ptychoderidae > Ptychodera > Ptychodera flava. The sequence continues at coordinate 4,268,139 of NC_091929.1, forward strand.
TACCACGTGGTAGCAATAAACTAAATGATACTGAAAGTTTTACATGGGCACAATTTGACACAACACCGTTGGCCTATATACTTACCCTTGGTGCACCTACCTGACTTGCCTATTTAACACAAGGTACCAGGTCATGATGACACACAATGACAATGTACCGGTGTTGTTTTATTGAAATACATTACATGTCCCCCCAAAATTTAATTTGTCCCCATTAAGACCTACTATGGGTCACTGTGTCCCCATGCTAGCAAAAGCTGGCTGAAACACTGTGCATGTATACGTTACATAAGATATTATTTTTGATACACAGACTAAGGACACAAATTTATCAGTAAGTTACAGCTACTGTTTCTTTACAATGACATGAATAAAACTGTACACATCTACTCCTTAAATCAACTGAAATTCAGGGCAAGTGAATTTTTCTTCCGGACAAGTGAAATTGAAAATTCACTTGCCCTATGGCAAGTGAATTTTTAAAAAATTTTTCGAGCCCTGGGAATACTTTTGTGCATCAGACATTAACGGATGTGTGCTTTTTATGATTTGATACCCATATTTAGTGTTATAGGAAAGCTATGATGAGAAATTTTGGCATAGTACACATTATATTCTTAACTTGCATACGTAAATAGTGTGTAATGTGTAATAAATGCACTCTCAGCCAAATGACAACCCCAATCAAGTATGGCAGAACACAGAATTATTTTGTGTAGTCAGTGTTTTGCTCTCATAAGGCACTGTTTCTCTTTGCTATCAGATGGCACTGTTACTCATTGATTTCAAATGAAGAAATGCAGACTCCTTTCCCTGTTACAAAGTATTTGAAATGCCAGCTTGTACAATAGTACAATTTGGCATCTAGCGGTCAATATGTTAGTAAATTTGCAAAAAAATTGTCCAAATTACGATAAAATTATATTATATTATGATGTTACTTAGTATCAGCTTGTAATCCTCACATTTAACTTACATGTTTTTTTTTCTTATATAGTGATCGAATGGATTCTAAAAGAAAACACTGTCCACACTGTGATGAGGAGTTGGTAGCAAAAGTCTTTAAGCGCCACCGCAGACAGTTCTTCAATGAAATGTCGAACACTTGGACAACAGTTGGTGATATTAAACAAGAAGAAGATGAATCACTAGATGTTGGTGACATTTTATGTGATATCACTGACTATGGTGACCACAACATCTCTGATTGCAATATCTTTGAGTCTTGCATGGAAAAGAACTCAGAAAGGCCAATTCAAGAAGAGAGCATTAATGCTTTCTTGGAAACCTTAGAAGATGAAGATCAAGCATACTTCTGTGAGCCTAGTGAGGAAGAGGAGAGGGATTCCTTGAGCAATCAAAGTAATTTTGAGATTTGGGACACTGTAAAGGACAATGAACTGAATGAAGATTTTGTTGAACAATTGGACTCATCAAATCTCTTTACTGCCGTTTTAGAAGAGGAGTCACATGACCCAAGGTTATTGACTCTTGCCAATTGGTTCTGTCTGTTTTTATCTTACCTATGGTACTTCCACAATTTGACAGAGACATGCATGTTATTGATACTTGGTTTTTTCAGAATGATGTTCTGTTTTCTAGGGCAAATATTCCCATGCATGGCTGACTTTTCTGTTCTTTTGCCAGAGAGTCTATACAAACTGAAAAAAAGAATGGGGTTAAATGAAGATAAATTCACGAAATTTGTTGTTTGCCAAAAATGCAGTTCAATTTACAAGTTTGATGATTGTTACAAAAAAGTTGGAAGTCAAAACATACCAGTTAAGTGCAAATTTCAAGAATTTCCTGCGCACAAACAGAAAAAGTTCAGGCAAGCATGTGGAGCACCTCTACTGAAAGAGGTAGAAATCCAACTTAAGAAACGTTTGTACCCATTTAAGGTTTACTGTTACAAATCTGTCCTGCAATCATTGTCAGACCTTGTTAAACGAGATGGTTTTGTTGAAAAATGTGAATTGTGGCGAAATCGCAGACCATCTCCTGGTGTTTTGTCTGATGTGTATGATGGGAGAATTTGGAAGGAGTTTCAAAGTGTAGAGGGCCAGCCATTCTTAAGTGTTCCCAAAAATTATGCAATGCAGTTGAATTTAGATTGGTTTTGCCCATTCAAACATCTTCCACAAGTGTTGGAGCATTATATTTGATCATTCTCAATTTGCCACGAGCAGAAAGGTACAAAAAAGAAAATGTGATTCTTGTTGGGTTAATACCTGGTCCACGGGAGCCTACATTGAATATTAATTCATTTCTTGAACCTCTGATTGAAGAACTGAAATTACTGTGGTATGAAGGCTTATCTTGTTCTGTAATAGAGTCTGGAAAACAGGTGGTATGTAAATTTCATGCTGCCTTGGTAAATGTTGTGTCAGATGTTCCCGCAACAAGAAAACTGTGTGGTTTCGTAGGGCATATGGCAAAAAAGGGGTGCTCTAAATGTGAGAAGGAGTTCATCACAGGAAGCTTTGGGGAAAAAGTCAACTATGGTGGTTTTGAACCAGCAAACAACAGACACAATGCACGTCATCGTAAACAAGCAGAGGAGACTGATCAACAAATGTCAAAAAAAGATAGGGATTCAGTTGTGTCAGAGTATGGTGTACGGTATACATTATTGATGAAACTAACCTATTTTGACTGTGTTAGATTTCATGTGATTGATCCCCTTCACAACTTGTTTCTGGGTACTGGCAAGTACATAATGAAAAATGTATGGCTAAACAAGGACAAACCAAGAATATCAAAATCTCAACTTGAGATCATCCAACAAAAGATTGACAGTACCAAAGTTCCTTCAGAAATGGGAAGAATGCCGTTAAAAATTGCTTCAAATTTTGGTGGGTTTACTGCTGATCAGTGGAAACACTGGATCACCCTTTTTTCAGTATTTTCACTTAAGGGCATTTTGTCGGCAAAAGAGATGGAAATGTGGCGCTTTTTTGTAATGGCTTGTCGACTTCTGTGTTCTCCTGTGATAACTTTAAGCAATGTTGCGAAAGGCCATTCTTATTTAATGAAGTTCTGTCGCCAATTTGAAAAGATATATGGCTCAGAAAAGGTGACACCAAATATGCACTACCACACCCATTTGGTTGATTGCATTTTAGATTATGGACCAGTTTATTCTTTCTGGACCTTTCCATATGAACGTTATAACGGAATACTTTCCGATTATTGTGCCAATCATAGATCTATTGAGATAGAAATTACGCGGAAATTTCTGAATGAAAAGCTCTTACACAATATGCTGAAACCAGCAGATTACCAGGATTTCAACTCTTATTTTCCACTATCTTGTCAGGAAACTCCATCTGTAAAGTCTAATACCCAAAGAGATATTGATAATGAAGATTCAGTGGGACTACTAGGTCAAATCTCAATGGGACACGCTGATTTTAATTTGTCAAATGCACTGAAAACAATGCATTTATTCAACATAGTTGGACCTATTTGTATGGACTTCCTAGAACCGTCATGGGTCAATCTAAAAGAGATGTACAGGGTAGTGCTTGGAGAATCTGTCCTGCAAACTGTGAGTGGTTACATTAAGCGATCTGCAGCAATTAAAGTAGCTGATAATGTACTAGGTTCTGAAGACTCACGTTACAGGAGATCTTCACTTGTTTTAGCACGGTGGTGTACACTGGGTGGCAAAATTGACTTTGACAATGGCCAACTTAGACCAGGCATAGTTGAGTACTACTTTTCACAGTGTGTAACTGTTGGTGGTAAACCAGAAGTGTTTATTTCAGCCAAGGTGCGATGGTTTCAGCGACACCACAAAAGAGATTACTACGGTGAACCGGTGGAGGTTTGGTGTAGGGGAGCCTATGAAATGTCTGGTCCTGCATCTTTTATTCCAGTCCAAAAAATTCAAAGTAAATTCATAGCAGGTTTTGATACTATAAACAGAGAGAAAGTGATGTGTGTCATTCCACATCCAGTAAAACTCTACATGTAGTAACAATGAAATATGTAACCTTTGCAGTGTTTTACTGCAGTCAAATTAAACATGTATGGAGGTGATTGAACTCTAATGTTTAAATTTCTTGTAGCTAAAACTAGTAAAAAGAAGGTAATTTGCCATGTAAATCTATTTTCATGTATATATACTACTATTTTTGTTATGAAATAAATGGTCCTCTAAAGTTGTACTGAAATTATTGTGTTACATGTTTTTCTTGTGTGTGTGTGTGTTTAAATTTAGAGATTAATTGCTGATTAAAGGGACAAAGTTTCTCTTTTTTACCCTTTTCATGTATTTTGTTTGATATCAAGAGATGCTCCTGTTGTTTGACTACTTTAAACATGCTGATATATTGGCATACTGTACAAATCTCTTTTCTGCTAATAGACAGACAACATCTAACCATTCACTGAGAAATAAAAGGTCTGTACCAGATATCCCATTGTAGGATATACTTTCATCAATGGATGAGACTGGATAGGCAACGTTACATGATGTTTATTCCACATATGGCTTGTAATGAGATCTCAGAGTGTGGATATCTTTCATGTAGATAGGATAATGACTGTTATGTACACTGCTGTGGCAGTGTTCATTTGTCAAAGGAAACACACTTTGGCATTGAGAAATTTCATTAAATCATGATGTCACACACAAAATCACTTTTCATACAGCAAAGGGGTAATTTCTGACAGTTTTGGGATTCTTTACAGACATCATTCTGCACATTGAATGATTTTATGCAAAATAATCCCTGTATTCATGATATCACAAAAAGGTCAAAAACAGAGACTTTGTCTGGGGATGACTTTGAAGGGGGCGTTTCTTCTTGATAGGTCCATGATTAGTGTGCTGCATCTTGTATTGTCAAAAGGAAAGCAATTAACCATTGAGTAAAGCAAAGCTGTAAGGCACATGTCATGCCTTCTATGCACAATTCGCCCCCACCTGCAGTAGAAACATTAACGCCCTTGCTTTAGCTGCTTGGAGTGAGATCAAATGTTGAGGTCGTGGACTAGTCCTACCGTTTATTAATACGCCGAGTGTCCGTTAATTGCTTTTTTCTACAGCAGCATTAGTAAATTTCCCTCTGACAAACTCTATTTCCAACAATACACATTTTCAATATACCAAATGTCCAATTTTCCCATTTCATTTGGGGCGTGCCAAGTATTTTTTTTCATTACTAGGTCGGAAATAACTGTATCGAATTGGAATTAAGGATGTACGATCGGTAAAATTAAAAGTAATGTCATTTCTCTAAATTGTCGATTTTTGGATTCTCCTTTGTAAGTATTATCAAAATGTGTGATAAAATATAGGGGTCACCGCGCTCGTTTTTGAGATACATGACCATGAATTTTGCCATTTATGAAAAAATGCTGAGTCAGCATTTTTTCACCAATGCATTTTCTATGGACGAAATAATTCAATGCTGTTTATCTCAAAAGTTAGCGCGGTGACCATATCATTTTATTTGATCACTATTATTTATTTCTCTAGACTGAGCTTTGTGCAAATTTTCATGAAAATGACAATAGTAGAAATTGATTTTCCAGCAAATTCCAATGTAATCTTATGGGAAGTGACAAATTCCACGCGCGCGTACCGCTCGTACATCCTTAAGGTGTAACATTTATCGCAGTGTGACCAAATATACTGGGGGGCTGGTTATGATAATTCGTACAAAATGCTTTTAAAAATTGGCGGGAATGAGGAACTGGTCAGTTTCTTTGGCCTAGGAGGCCGGTGAATTCATGGGTCACCCTGTTTTTTCACTTTGGTGATGGGGTCACCTATTTTGAAATGCCCAATTGGGTCAGTGTGTTTTTAAATTTTGACGCGGGCTCATACTTGCCTAAAATGCATTTCAGATTCTTACTTCTATGAGAAAAGTCGCACGTCTTTCAATATTTCAACACATATTTCTTTTCTTAAATAAAATACGCCTAAACCCAGAGATAATCATATTCGTTCATTATAATATTACTATGTCAGATTTCCGTCTAGAAATGGTTTGGCTTAATAAATAAGTTTTCAACGTGCTTGGAGAAGTGGTCCAGTGCGCCGAACGGCTTGTACCCTTGCCTTGAAAAGAAGAAATAGCATCTTACGATATTGCCAAAGTCCCCGATATTAGGCGCCTTGGCGATCAAATCCAAGTGAAAAACGTTTGGAGATTAATGTTCCCATAAACATAAACCCCACATAAACCCCACAGTACCCCCAGGAGAGCTTTTTTTGTCGCAAGTGGCCGATGAATCCACCAAATACAGTTTAATATTTGTGTGTGTGTGTGGGGGGGGGGGGTAGGAACAGATTTTTGCATTTACTGAAAGAGACTTACAAAATTGCCGTTGGGGTACACTGTATGCCTGAAAAGAGAACACAAATTTTGTTCAGTAACCTCATTACATGCAGTTGCTTATAGCATAACTTCATGCCTCATTCGCCACTTATATAGTGATCAATGTGAAAGTAGTGCCGCAACAGGAAATTAAGCTGATTTTAAGCCAGATTATGGCCTATTGCTGTGCAAATGTGAAAAAAGTCAAGCTGCTGGTCAGATGAACTGTATACTAGCCGTGTAACATTACCTTTTTATGGTATACACGCTCTGCTTTCAAGTGTAGTAATGACATCACTGCCCATCCATGTCCCTGTTGCAAAAGTGCGTATTTTTTGAACGTCACGGTAAAAATGAAAGACAGTCAAATTATGGCAGTAATTACGTTCACATTTGAATGAATCTTTTAATAAATCAGACATTTGAATGAGTTGAGAAGGGTTTAAAAATAAATATAGTAGTAACCATATTGACTGCACAGGTTCAAATGACGATGAGGCTCTTTGTCTGTGCATGGGGGTAGGAGGAGACCTACCTCCATGGATATCAGTTTGCAAGGGAAATATTTTCATAACCTAAGTACCAACCATACATGTGACGGTGTCTCCATCATCAGATCATTTGTAATTCAAGTTGTCATCGCCATCTTTCTGTTTCCTATACCGTCAAAGTAAGCTTAAATGTTTTAATCTGTTCTATAGCACTACTGTGGTAGAACCATGACAATAATATCGGAGTCCACTGGAAAATTACACAACCCATACTGAGACTAAGTACGCAATTTAATCATAAACCCTGGACTAATGTGTCTCGATCAAGAAATTCCTTTACATCCATGGTATAACATTTCTCCTGTCATATGTGTTTCCCCAGTCGTTGCAAAGTAAAAGTGTAAGTGTGTAGGAGTTCTGTGGTAGAATCACAAACATTTTATGTTTCCCACTGGGAAAGTTTTAAAAGCCAAATTTAAAATGTACATGACTTGTCACATAGACCTTCGAAAATAAATAGTATCAAGCTAATTATCCGACATATCGTTTGCAAAAACATTTATCGCCGATAAATATCTGGTTAAGTATCGGCTATTTCACAAACCCAGCATCACGACGCACAAGTCAAGTCATCCTTGTATCGTATAGTATCGATCTTTGAGTCCCGAAATTGTCGATATGTCAAACTTCGATATTTTTCGGCGATTGGGGGACTCTAATATCGATACTAGACAATACTAGCATGACTTGCCTCTGCCTCGGCACGCCGGATCTGTGAAATCAAGGCCTGACTCAAGCTTCGATACTAGACGATACTAGATTCAGTCAAATCGCAAGTAAATATCCGATATATATCGGAGATTTCACCACCTCAGAGTTCTGGCCAAACCCGACTTCCAAGGACTGACTCTAGCTTCGATACTAGACGATACTAGATTCAGTCAAATCGCAAGTAGGATCCGATATATATCTGAGATTTCACCACCTCAGAGTTCTGGTCAAACCCGACTTCCAGAACTGACTCTAGCTTCGATACTAGACGTTACTAGATTTAGAGAAATCGCAAGTAAATATCCGATATATATCGGAGATTTCAGCCCTTATAGATCTGGTTAAGCCAATCTAACTTCGATATTGTATAGTCTAGTAGCCGTAAATATCGGATATCATATAAAAGTGCAATGTCGCGGTGTCCTCGAGGCGGGTGTCAGGCATTCAGACTCTTTACAATTATCATCTGATATACCAGATGTGGGGGTTCATTTTAAAGCTCTTGGTGAAAGAAAACTTTTCACTGGCTTAGTTTTACGAAATTCAAACATTTTCATTTTTTCTCCATAGAGTTAACCCATAGACATTGGAGGAGGACTACTGTCTATGGTTAACCACAGTCCCTCTATCCACATGGATAGAGGGACTATGAGTTTAACACAGGGATGGCGACCATTTTGAATTTCTAACATCGGTAAATCTTTCGTAATTTGTTTCTCTAGTACCAAAATTTGCATGATGACCCTATTTTACTTTTTGATTTTGAAAGAGAAGGATTGAAAGATTATTGGATGAAAGATAGTAAAAGTTTAAGTCTTTAACTTTCAGGTGCATACTGTATACCTTAAGTACCGACTCATAGAGATTTAAAATATTTCTAAGTATCAGAGGCACAGGAAACTGCCGAAAGGGATATCAAGGGGAAAGGGGGAGCTATCCGTCTAGACATATCGACTGACAGACAACAGACAGACATACAGTCGTAAAAGAAGCAAGATGACGGCGGCGCTCATAATGCAATGTGCCTCTCTTTTATACATCCATGCTGGAGCTAGAAATCATTAGCAACACGGGGCGAGATGTCAAGAAAATCTGGCTTTTTACAGTGTTTAATTAAATAAAAATCAACGCTCGATTCCAATGCTTAGTTTTCAAATCGAAGATCATTAACACCTACTTTTCATCGATTTTGTTTAAAAGTTTGACGGCAACATTTGTGCTTCTATTTTTACATCCTTGATTTGTGTAAACCACATGTAAACTCCAGGTGCGTGTGTATCCAAATCTGAGTTGCTTCTGTACACATTTCCATACAATACTCTTACGCTTACTCACAATAGCAAAGATGCAGTGTCACAGAAAATGGCGCAAATTAACATTTATTTTCGGACTGCTAGAAGGGAAGTAAAATCATGCATTTTTTTGTTTGTCATGTTTCAATCTTATTAATATCGATATGTTACTTTGAAACGTCCTTTACTCTTAGATTACACGATACACTTTCGGTTTGGAGATATATGCCGAGTGCAATTTCGGTCATGTAGAAACTCCTTTTCGAGACTCAGCATTTTCTAGGACTGCGAGCTTGATTCCGATAGACAATACCGAATGTTGGACCCCTGGACCCTGCTACAAGGTTTCCTGTACATGTGTTCGATTTCTTTCAAGTACACCAAAAGGTGCTAAACAGTTGGAATAAATTTGTGTGACAGCGATAAGGCCATTTAAAGAAAATTCTTTGTTTGCCGTCCGTGGATTTTTGAATAATGTACCATACAGCAAACGCAGGCAAGAAACACAAGTGTATTAATATAAGTTCGAATTATATTTGGTTTCCTTTGGAAAATAATATTTTTTTGTCAATAACATTGTGTTTGTTTCTTTAAGTTGCTCTGAAAACCTACCAGAACGCGGACGGGGAACAAAGAATTTTATTTACAGCGCCCGAAGGAAATTTTCCACTGAAACTGTCCCAATTGTTTGAATAGGCAGAGTAGATACTAAGGGACTGGACATAAATTACAGGGGGGGGGGTGGGCCGGTGTTTTTCGAAAAACCGCTGCGTAAAAAATAGTGACCCTTCAAAAGTTCATGCACAAAAATTAGTGACCCTCCCCCTTATCCGTGCATGAAAATAAGTGACCCTCCCCTGTTACTCCATACCCCCCAAAAAACCCGCAATGTGTTAAAGACCCCCTTCTGACTTGCTATACTTTTAAGTCGCCCTCCCGAAAGGAAGGCAAAATGTGGCCGATATAAGCGTTGTCCAAGAAATATCAAATCATATGTTGTGATATTCATGTAAATGTACTTTGCTTGAAGTGGCAGGTAAAAAGTGCATGCCTGTACAAAAAATGAAATTTTAGATTTTATCGATAATGTTGATTCACTATACATGTAGTCGACTATAAGAAAACTACGAACGTGTATTTTCCAGTATAAAACTAGCTATATCTGTTCATATACAGATGTTTAATAACTGATATAGATATACTTGATGAGCATGGGTTGTTTACAAGTGCACATGTGAACAAGATATTTGATTTTGGAATTTCTGTCAAAATGTTGATCCACTATACATGGGAGTCTATGACAAAACTATACATGGGAGTCTATGACAACACTGTCAAAAATTTTCAGAATTAAAAATTTGCACTATTTGTGCATATATGGACCCTCAATAATTGACATAATTGTGCTTGATTAGAAGAGGTGGTAAAATGTGCATCTGTGTACATTAACTTTGTTTTTGGAATTTCGCATAAAATGTTGATCCACTATACATGGGAGTCTATGACAAAACTGTAAAAAAAAATTTCAGAATTAAAAAAATTTTCAGAATTAAAAATATGCACTATTTGTGTATATATGACCCTGAATAATTGACATAATTGTGCTTGATTAGAAGAGGGTGGTAACACGTGCATCTGTGTACAATAACTTTGTTTTGGAATTTCGCATGAAATGTGGATCCATTATACATTGTAGTCTATGACAAAACTATGAATAATTTTTATAAATACAAAACTTGGCAAATCTGTGTATTTATGTATACTTGATTATTGATATTTATGTTCTTGATTAGACTAGAGTGGTTACAAGTCCATGTGTGTTTAAGAAATTTGATTTGGAATTTCACCGAAATGTTGATTCACTATACATGGCAGTCTATGGTGAAACCCTATGAATAATTTTTTTCCAATACAAAAATAGGTAAATCTGTGCATTTATGTACACTGAATTATTGGTACTAATGTTCATGATAGACTAGAGTGTTTCAAGTCAATGGTTGTGCAAGAAATTTGATTTTGGCATATCACTTAAATGTTGATTCACGATATATGGCAGTCTATGATGAAACTATGAATAATTTTTTTCCAATAAAAAAATAGGAAAATCTGTGCATTTATGTACACTTGATTATTGGTATTAATGTTCATGATTAGACTAGAGTGGTTCCAAGTCAATGGGTGTGCAAGAAATTTGATTTAGGAATTTCACTGAAATGTCCATTCACTATACATGGCAGTCTATGATGAAACTATGAATATTTTTTTCCAATAAAAAAATAGGAAAATCTGTGCATTTATGTACACTTGATTATTGGTATTAATGTTCATGATTAGACTAGAGTAGTTTCAAGTCAATGGGTGTGCAAGAAATTTGATTTTGGAATTTCACTGAAATGTCCATTCACTATACATGGCAGTCTATGATGAAACTGTGAATAATTTTTTTCCATAAAAAAATAGGAAAATCTGTGCATTTATGTACACCTAATTATTAGTATTAATATTCATGATTAGACTAGAGTGGTTTCAAGTCAATGGTTGTGCAAGAAATTTGATTTTGGAATTTCACCAAAATGTTGATTCACTATACATCGTAGGCTATGAGGAAACTACAAATAACTCATAGGTTATCTGATCCTAAATTGTTATTCAAAAGTTGTTCGACCTGAAGCTTCCAGTTGTTATTGATGACACTATGCACTATTCTGAACAGTTTGTATTCTGTCAATGTCCTCAAAAAATTAAAAATGTACATACAGCGACATGAACGTTTCACACCGACCTATACCCAATGTATTGTCAATGGGCGAATGATGTCAAATAAGTAATCTCCCAAATTGTTATTGAAAGAGTTATTATAGGGGACAGTTATGCACAATAGTGTTGAATAAGTAGAAATCATGACAACTTAAATCAATGTGGCTGCTTGGATCATCAATACATTGTTTATTATACCTGAAATTTGCGCCCGAGGCGCGCCGAAAATGGTAATGGCAGAAAATGAAAGTGCCAGGAGGTATTTTTTCTTTTTTCAGTATTCCATAACATGCACATGCAATTTCAGCTTTGATGCATGAAAAAAGGTGACCCTCCCCCATAGGCTTGCACAAAATTTTATGACCCTTCAAAAATGCTTGCGCGAAAAATAGCGACCCACCCCAAAAAACACCGGCCCACCCCCCCTGTAATTTGTGTCCAGTCCCTAATCCGAAGTCTTTGATTCTGGACGACGATCTTGAGATGAGGTCACGGGCTCAATTCTATCATGGATATGAAAACATCGAGTTAGGTGCGGAATTGTGTCTCTCGCCGTGTTCCTGTTCTAAACTCTGTGTATTGTCAATGGGAGCTAAATAAGCTAAACACAATAAAACACAGCTAAACACAGCTAAATTACGATATTTAGCCCGATCTAAAAAGTGTTCTAAACTTTCTAATATAGCTGGAGTTTAGCTCGGCTTTGAAGAGTCAAAAATTCTTTCCAGTGAAATAACCGATAATTACGATAATTATCCTGATCTAAATAGCGTTCTAAACTTTCTAATTTAGCTGGAGTTTAGCTCGGCTGTGAGGGGTAAAAACTTTTTTCCAGCGATATATCCGATAATTGCGATATTAAGCCCGATCTAAATAGCGTTGTAAACTTTCTAATTTAGCTGGAATTTAGATCTACTCTGAGGAGCAAAAAGTAATTTCAGCAATGTATCCGAATAATTACACCGCTAATTTTCCAACTTGTTCTGTGATGTGAAATATTGGTAACGAGTGTTTCAAACTTGAAGATGGATGGGTTCGAAGACGACATATTGTAGGACCAAGAAAATTATATAAAATACTAGGAGGACAAACAAAAATTCTTGACTTAAATTTAAAAATGGGACCAATTTCTGAAGATAGCCCCAGAACACAGGTAATTCTCTGTTCCGATTTGTTCATAGATGTGATATATTGGTAACGACTGCGTTTCAGAGAATGATACAGTACGAAGACGGCATGTTGTAGAACCCAGAAAATTATATAAAATATAGGAGGGCGACCAAATTAACTTGTACGCTGCTCGATAGTTGATGTGTTATGCGGTAAAAATAGCGGTTGTTGGTTTGTTTCCGATTTGAACTCTCTATGAATTGTCCCCTGTACCACGCTCGCTGACATATTCGCTGATCAGTTCCCACCTCTTTTGGCGTTCGTTCAAGGAAGTGACGGGCAGGGTCTACAATACCAAGAACTTGTTGAACCGAGATAAAAATACCCAGTATGTTAAAGTTTACCCAGTGATGTACTGCTTTGTCACGTCAACTGGCGTCAGATTTTTTGCGAGGAAATCTACTTAGTAGATTACAATTTCAATGGAAAACAAAAGGCTATGACATTCTTTTGTGCGCTTACTGACTAGAACAAACTTGATCCCAGGGAACGCCAGGTTTAGTGTGGTCGAGCATATTTGTGTGGCCGTGCCAAGTGATGTAATAATTTGGCAATCGTCAGATTAAAATGTGTTAATTGTTCTTATCAACAGACTTTGTTTCTGTGAGCCAAGATCGTGGGAAAGAAGGTTATTACACCTGTCAGTCGAAATGCCAGAACAGACAGTAAACCAAGTACACGAACTATTAAACAAAATGTACGGGAACAAACACATCGACCATGATACTTGTAAGTATCTTGATCCAATAAACACAATCCGTACCCCGCAGTGGTATTTCCTTAAAATTCACAAACCTCCGCAAAAATCTAAAAGACACACTGGTCAAAAAAAAATTTACTGAAGTAAAGAAACATAGAACAAACAAACTGAACCACTAAAAGGACTCATAACGAGACCAAAATTAATATACTTGCCTCGCTACTCGAAGAGCAAGACCACTAAAATGCATTAAAATAAATTTTCACAAACACAAACTAAGGAAAGAATCTACACTGCGACTGATGAAAAACCCCACTCGGGTTTCAAACGCAAGCGTCAAAGGGCCACTCTATAAACATTGTAACACCATAGGCCCGGCTGCGTCTCGCCATAAGCTTTCCCCACACAAACAAAACATTACCAAAGACACTAATCCAAACTTCCCTACAGATATCCGAAGCGAAACAAACAATCGGATAAGAATGTAGGAACACATATTCGAAACGAATCAAACACAAACTCGACACAAAAACATTTTGATAGTTAGGTGGGGAGCCGCTTTCACATTTTTACATTCCTCATTAGGACCTGTCTCTTTTACGTACAGGAAATATACTATTTCTAATGAATTGTCTTTGTACTACACTAGTCCAAAAAGTTCCTGCAGGCGCTATTGGAGTGGCAGCCGATTTCATTTTTTTCTCAAACAGCTGTGACTTTTAACATTTCTGAATTGTTTTACTCGTTTCTTTTCTCTTTTCTGAAACTGAAGTACCCCTTTTCTTACATTAGACCGGGTAGCAGGTTTCACCATGCTTTAACGAGCCAGGTAACTTGTTTGAGAATGATTCTGAATGCAGGGGGGATGCAGATACAGCCTAGTCTGATACTTGTCGGCTATGCAACGTATAGATCGCCAATAAGCCACAAATCGTGATAGCTGAAAGTGCCGGTTGCGCGGCATAGAAACATGTACATGTTGCCCGGTTCATCTTACGGTTACAATACACGGTAATACGTAACAGCTAATGACGGGAAACGTATGGCATGAGACCATCAGGTAACCGGTACTTTATTATAGGTCTACCTTAAACTCATCCTTCATGCAGTGACATCATGTCTTGATGGAACCCTTAAATCACACAACGGAATAAAAGTTATTCAAAGACACTTTCATGAAGGCGCGACTTTGCACAATTTTTAAATATCGGATATTTACAATCTAGTATCGAAGTTTGACATATCGACGTTTTCGGGACTAGTATCGATACTAGACGATACTAGAATGAAATGCCGTCGTTCCATGGGAAGCCGTTGGGGACTCTAATATCGATACTAGACGATACTATGATGACTAGCCTTGTACCTCGGCACACCGGATCTGTGAAATCTCCGATATTTACCCGATATTTATCGGCGATTTGGGGACTCTAATATCGATACTAGACGATACTAGAATGACTTGCCTCGTGCCCCGGCACGCCGGATCTGTGCAATCTCCGATATTTACCCGATATTTATCGGCGATTTGGGGACTCTAATATCGATACTAGACGATACTAGAATACTTGCCTTGTACCTCGGCACGCCGGATCTGTGAAATCTCCGATATTTACCCGATATTTATCGGCGATTTGGGGACTCTAATATCAATATATCAATATATTTGAGTCTGTTAAATCGCAAGTAAATATCCGATATATATCGGAGATTTCACAACCTCACCGTTCAGGCCAAGCCCGACTTCCGAGGACTGGCTCTAGCATCGATACTAGACGATACTAGAGTCTGTCAAATCGCAAGTAAATATCCGATATATATCGGAGATTTCACAACCTCACCGTTCTGGCCAAGCCCGACTTCCAGGGACTGACTCTAGCATCGATACTAGACGATACTAGAGTCTGTCAAATCGCAAGTAAATATCCGATATATATCGGAGATTTCACAACCTCAGAGTTCTGGCCAAGCCCGACTACCATGGACTGACTCTGGCATCGATACTAGACGATACTAGAGTCTGTCAAATCGCAAGTAAATATCCGATATATATCGGAGATTTCACAACCTCAGAGTTCTGGCCAAGACCGACTTCCATGGACTGACTCTAGCATCGATACTAGACGATACTAGAGTCTTTCAAATCGCAAGTAAATATCCGATATATATCGGAGATTTCACAACCTCACCGTTCTGGCCAAGCCCGACTTCCAGGGACTGACTCTAGCATCGATACTAGACGATACTAGAGTCTGTCAAATCGCAAGTAAATATCCGATATATATCGGAGATTTCACAACCTCACCGTTCTGGCCAAGCCCGACTTCCAAGGACTGACTCTAGCATCGATACTAGACGATACTAGAGTCCGTCAAATCGCAAGTAAATATCCGATATATATCGGAGATTTCACAACCTCACCGTTCTGGCCAAGCCCGACTTCCAGGGACTGACTCTAGCATCGATACTAGACGATACTAGAGTCCGTCAAATCGCAAGTAAATATCCGATATATATCGGAGATTTCACAACCTCACCTTTCTGGCCAAGCCCGACTTCCAGGGACTGACTCTAGCATCGATACTAGACGATACTAGAGTCTGTCAAATCGCAAGTAAATATCCGATATATATCGGAGATTTCACAACCTCACCGTTCTGGCCAAGCCCGACTTCCAGGGACTGACTCTAGCATCGATACTAGACGATACTAGAGTCCGTCAAATCGCAAGTAAATATCCGATATATATCGGAGATTTCACAACCTCACCGTTCTGGCCATGCCCGACTTCCAGGGACTGACTCTAGCATCGATACTAGACGATACTAGAGTCCGTCAAATCGCAAGTAAATATCCGATATATATCGGAGATTTCACAACCTCACCGTTCTGGCCAAGCCCGACTTCCAGGGACTGACTCTAGCATCGATACTAGACGATACTAGAGTCTGTCAAATCGCAAGTAAATATCCGATATATATCGGAGATTTCACAACCTCACCGTTCTGGCCAAGCCCGACTTCCAGGGACTGACTCTAGCAACGATACTAGACGATACTAGAGTCTGTCAAATCTCAAGTAAATATCCGATATATATCGGAGATTTCACAACCTCACCGTTCTGGCCAAGCCCGACTTCCAAGGACTGACTCTAGCATCGATACTAGACGATACTAGAGTCTGTCAAATCGCAAGTAAATATCCGATATATATCGGAGATTTCACAACCTCACCGTTCTAGCCAAGTAAAGATTTCACCACCTCATCGTTCAATCTAAGTTCGATATTGTAGAATCTAGTAGCCGTAAATATCGGATATCATATAAAAGTGCAATGTCGCGGTGTCCTCGACACTTTGACAACGCGGTTGTATTTGACGAAAACTAGCTACATTTCACCATGCTTTACCATAATCATTATGGGAGTAAAGATAAGCATTTGTCACAAACTGTAGTAGCCCTGGCTTTACCGACTCTTTGCACAGCCAGAGTATATCAAGGAAACATCGTTGCTTTTTACCATGGCGTTTAATCACATATTCACATGTTTTTCTACCTGGTTAACTACAAAATAACAGGTATATTTTAACATTGGAAACACAACCAAATTTATTTTTGTAAATCATGGTGACAAAGCATTTCAAACAATAGACTTTTACAAGATATTGAAAGTTCTAAGTTGAACTTTATTTTACAGTGAGGTACGGCCATCTGTAAATTTAGTTCTATAGCCAAGTGGTCAAACTACAACATTTACCATCATACGTTTCATGAAAATAATAAGGGAAAATAGATACTTTGGTCTACTTTCCTCAGGTGTAAGAGTAAGCAACACTTAAGTATACTGCAGCGTTATCACAAGTAAAAATGTGTTCACAGTTGTCCGTTTCAGCATGTTCTACCACTACAGTAAAATGAAATAAATATTCAATGATATCAACACCTGGTCAACGCTTGCCCCAAATATTTCACCATACTAAACCCACCCGGCAAAGTGGAGCAAATTAGATATTTTTTACACAGTGTTGTAGCAGTGTATTTCACAGTCCTTTGATAACCTGCGCACACAAAGGAAAAAATTCGTTGTTTATCACTTAGCTAAATAAACACATACGCACACATTTGCCCCATTAAAAACCATGATATCATTAGGCTGTTATAACAAGGGAAATATCACCGCCTGTAACTTTACAATGTCATATTGTCAAAGTATTAAAAAAGGATAGACTTATTGTGGCTCGTGAAAGTTCCGACTTGACTTTACTTTGCAGTAGTGAGAAAGAATGTG
This sequence comes from Ptychodera flava, assembly GCF_041260155.1. Lineage (NCBI taxonomy): Eukaryota > Metazoa > Hemichordata > Enteropneusta > Ptychoderidae > Ptychodera > Ptychodera flava. Next base: position 4,285,939 of record NC_091929.1, read on the forward strand.
TAAATAGTCTACTTTGTACAATTGACACCCCACTGACTTTGTCCTTCTGCAAGGGGTGTGAATGTACTACAGTCTTTTCCAAAGGTAAAACATGGTCAAAGTTAATAGTTTTCACATGTTATGTACCAGCTATAAGATGATAGAAATAGACAGTACTGTGTTACCCAGTCAAAGTTTGCCCCCAATATTTTACCCTACTTTACCCACCCGGAAAAGAGCGGCAAATTAGCCACTTTCTACATAGTGATAATGCAGTGCATTTATCAATCCTTTGATAACCAGAATAAACAATGGGGAAACTTTATTGTTTGACACTACGATGTATGATCAAATACGCACGCCTTTATCACCAGTATAAACTATAACATAACAAATCACTTTTAACAACGGAAAACAGAGCCGAATTTTACCCTGCAATACCTTACCGTTAAAGGCTTTACAAATTAAAGCCTTGTTCGGCTAGGAAATTTTAACTGAGCAAAACTTTAAAGGGATGAGAAATTATGTGTAAACTGACTACTTTTACACTAGTGTCAAACTACTGCCTTTGTCATATACTTTAAGGCTCATGAATAATAAAGTCAAAGGTGCTACTTTCTTTGCCTGCGACCCCGGGTCGAAAGCCAGGCAAAATTGCATGTACTACACTGTCATCACAAGGTAAAACATGGTCAAAGTTACTAGTTTTTGCATGTTATGTACCAGCTATAAGATGATAGAAATAAACAGTACTGTGTTTACCCAGTCAAAGTTTGCCCCCAATATTTTACCCTACTTTACCCACCCCGGCAAAGAGCGGCAAATTAGCCACTTTCTACATAGTGATAATGCAGTGCATTTATCAATCCTTTGATAACCAGAGTAAACAATGGGGAAACTTTATTGTTTGACACTACGATGTATGATCAAATACGCACGCCTTTATCACCCGTATAAACTATAACATAACAAGTCACTTTTAACAACGGAAAACAGAGCCGAATTTTACCCTGCAATACCTTGCCGTTAAAGGATTTACAAATTAAAGCCTTTTTTCGGCTAGGAAATTTTTAACTGAGCAATACTTTGAAGGGATGAGAAATTATGTGTAAACTGACTGCTTTTACACTAGTGTCAAACTACTGCCTTTGTCATACTGTAAGGCTCATGAATAATAAAGTCAAAGGTGCTACTTTCCTTGCCTGCGACCCCGGGTCGAAAGCCAGGCAAAATTGCATGTACTACACTGTCATCACAAGGTAAAACATGGTCAAAGTTACTAGTTTTTGCATGTTATGTACCAGCTATAAGATGATAGAAATAGACAGTACTGTGTTTACCCGGTCAAAGTTTGCCCCCAATATTTTACCCTACTTTACCCACCCCGGCAAAGAGCGGCAAATTAGCCACTTTCTACATAGTGATAATGCAGTGCATTTATCAATCCTTTGATAACCAGAGTAAACAATGGGGAAACTTTATTGTTTGACACTACGATGTATGATCAAATACGCACGCCTTTATCACCCGTATAAACTATAACATAACAAGTCACTTTTAACAACGGAAAACAGAGCCAAATTTTACTCTGCAATACCGTACCGTTAAAGGATTTACAAATTAAAGCCTTTTTTCGGCTAGGAAATTTTTAACTGAGTAATACTTTGAAGGGATGAGAAATTATGTGTGAAGTGACTGCTTTTACACTAGTGTCAAACTACTGCCTTTGTCATACTGCATTGCCAATGAAGTATTTAGACAAAGGTGGTACTTTAGTTGCCTGCGACCCCAGATCAAAAGCCAGGCAAAATTGCATGTACTACACTGTCAATACAAGGTAAAACATGGTTAAAGATACGAGTTTTTTCATGTTATGATACCGCAGTGAAATGATAGAAGTAGACAGTACTGTGTTTACCCGGTCAAAGTTTGCCCCCAATATTTCACCCTACTTTACCCACCCCGGCAAAGAGAGGCAAATTAGCTTTTTGGTACAGTGTCACTTTGTGAGATAATATTCTGTATATTCTAGAACTAGCAAGCTCTGCTTGTTAGTATGTATTGTCAATGTCACTGTTGGATGTTGTTGTCAAATGTCTGTGTACTAAGTGTGTGTATTCTGATTTATTTTGGCTCTTTTTTTAATTAGCAGCTGCAGTAAAGACACAGTGAATACCAGTAGGCCTACTGCAAAAGAAAGAAAAATATGTCAGAGATAGGTTGTCCAGCTATGATTCACTAAAATGATTGAAATTTCATATTAAATATTTTGATTTTACATTCAATGCACATTATGCATTTCCTCTGCGAACAACATTCTCCCAATAGCCACTGTAAAACTGAAATCAGATGGGATTCTTGATCAGTGTCATTATTCTAATTCAGCACAGATTTGTGCAATTCTGACATATAAATCCAATAGGAAACTAATACACCATTATCAGTTGATGTTTCAATTGCAGCTGGACTGCACAAAATTTACAATCTTTGTACGAAGTACCAACTATGTTATCATCACCACAAATATATGCATCTGAAATATCATCAGAATAATTTGCAAATTGTTCAGAAATTTTAGAACACTGCTAACAAAATATGGACTAAAGAAATAAAAAAATACACACTAAAGATGGGCTAAATTATTGAAATGAAATAACATACCAGTAATAAATATGCATATGTTGAAACAAACTGTGGACTACACTTCATTTTTCAACATTTTAAACTGAAATGTTTAGCCATAATTTGAACGCCACACTATGACACAGAGGGTTAATTTTAAAATTCGTTTTACAACCGAATGAAATTCATCGACCGTCATATCTTGAACACAGAAATGCCTTGCTATATTGTGAATATTTCCGGTGGCGATAGCCCACTGTCCGTGCACCGCCGTACAATGGTCGGAAAGAAAAATGCGCCAGTTACATTTTGCAACACATGGGTTATAAACGTTTGATAATTGTTGTTTATTTAGAAGTGTTAAATGTCTTTTGGCAAGTTTCACGATATCAGTGAAAATACAAGATTAGTAATTTAGATAGTAATTTACTAAAGTGAAACCAGGAGGCCAGGTTATTTGTTTTCAGACTCGGTATGCTAAAATGAAAATATATCCTAGTTTGAACCATGTAAACACCACATTTCGCTTACTCCGCTATGTCCGTGACGGCACAACCTTACAGGGCCCCCCGACTCGTACTCCACAAATGTTACGATGCCCAAAAACAACCAAAAATTCTCGCAAATCGGGGTTGAACTTTCAGTTTCCACTATAAGAATCATTTCAATCGAAGTGTGGTAGAAATCAGGGGAACGGTTGTTTTTAATGCACGCCCAAGCCCTAATTGTAAAACAATGGCGTCGTCATCACGCGACTAACATTTTTCGAATGAACTCCGTGAATATTGAAAACACTATTACAGTCGATCCCTCGTAAATTTAGATACTTTTAAACTAGACCATAATTAGGGCCCATACTGTATACTCGATGTGTGGTGAGAATGAGATGTTGCTACACGTTTTGACACGACTTATCAGTGACGTGCTTTGGATAACCTTCGAGGACGTTTCTTTCCGCACACAGCTTCTCACCTCTCATTCACTCCCAGATATTATCGGTACACGCAAAGTTAACACATGCTCTTAATACGGATACAAAATAAACCTCTTACCGAATGTCGTACTGGCTCCACTGGTGTGACTGTAGATAGACGTAGCAGGAACTGAATCTCGTAGCTACACACAGAAAGTATGGCTGCTCGATGCATGAGAGCGAGGTCAACAGGCCTTAACGATGCTGAAGTTGGACTCAGTTTCGGATTCGGTTTCGGATTCGACTTCGGATTCGAATAACAGAGAATAGTTTTATTTCCAGCTTATGTTATTATTTTTTCGAAGGATATGATAGCTACTGATACACAAGGAGATATTTTAACTAGATCACCCTACTCAGTAGCATGTATTTCATGACATAAGTGTTTCGCACATAATCATTATTTATACAGTTAAAAAACAAAACACTTTAGGCAGTAGAGTAAGAAACTATAGTGCATAAATACACCAGAAAAACTGCTGAAAAATAGTCAAAGTTACAACTTTGAGCAATATGGGCATTATGCAGTTTGGACTATTCAAGCTAACAGTACTTCGCACAATACAATGAAATGCATTCAATGCAATCTTTATTATACAACATATTAACTGATAGTTTAGTCCGGGAGTTTAGTATGGTACATTCAAAATGAAATCTATGGAGAACAACATCAATCAAAACATCAAAGTATTACAGCACATTAGCATCATACCATGTGACACACATTGTGACATATAAATATAAATATTTTTGTAAATGTCATTTTCCTTGCTCGACTCTTCCTTTCAATTTCAAATTAAAGTGCTTTGAAGTTTTCTGTAATTTCTATTTTTTGACTATTTTAATTGTGAACATACTCACACAATTTATACTTTAAAATTTGCACAACTTAAGGCAGCAGTTATTCCAGTAAAAACTTGCTTTTGACGACAAGTATTTATCTTTGCATACGAAAGCACTGCGGACTATTTTATTTTCACTGGAATTTATTTTAGCTGAAAACAGATTGCTTGTGTCTTATTTTCACTTCGTCTAGTCTGATTGGATTTTATTATAGCTGAAAAAAGTCCAGCGAAAGTAACGAAAATAAATTCCAAGTGAAAATAAAGTATTCCACAGTATAACTTAATCGGCTGAAAATATAAAATTTCTTTCAGTCACTCGAATCCGAAACCGAATCCGAAACCGAATCCGAAACCGAGTCTAACTTCAGCATCGTAAGGCCTTACTGGTTCTGACCACTAGATGGCGCCGCAAACACAACTTTACGAACCCCTTACTGCTAACGTACACTCCTATGAGAAAACCCACTGAACACATTTTTTATTTTATTGAAAAAAAATAATCACACATAAAACAGTATTCATGGTGTAGCATTATTTTAAAAATAATTGTTTCTTAACTATGATGTTTCTACAAGCTGATAAAAGTATGGCCATCACATTTGCTTAAAAAGTTCTTGAGTATACTGGTAGTCTTATTACAAAAATTCATTAAATATGCAAATTAGAATTAATTAACCAAACTTACTAAACTTTTCCCATAGTTATGCTATAGGGTAACTAAGTATAGTGTACAGTCACATCAAATTTGGTTCAATATTTCTTGAGATATAGCCCTATGGCAAAAAAGTCATAAAATATGCAAATGAGCAATTAATTAATAAGCCACACCCACCAAAATCTAATCAGATCTAAGTCTCATCATGATAATACCAAATACCAAATTGCATGACATTGGACCTAAGGGTTCTTAAGTTATGAGTGGAACAAAATCTGTCTACGGACGGACGGACAGACGGACGGACGGACAGACGGACGGACAGACGGACGGACGGACAGACGGACACACACACACAGACATTGTGGTGACAAAGGACACCTTTGGTGCTTCGCACCACGGTGTCCAAAACCGTCAGAAACAAAAGCGAGGTTAAGTATTTCATCGATCTCCAGAACTGCTCTCGCACCGACCCAATTGCTGAATGCGTGCGGCAATGGACGCGACTGCCTCCTTACTAGGATACTGTCAGCTGTCTCTACCCATAAAGCATTGTGTGTGGTCCCTGGATGGGCTTCCCAAGGGGCCTGCATAGGGATTCCCAAATTACGACAAGAAAAATGCCAAAATCAAGACGCTAAACTTGTTATTTTTTTAAAATCGCTGATTTGAATATTATGTTGACATGTTTGTCAATATCATGCCGACAAATCTTTATCCGAGAAAGCAAGTGCAGGCACAGTTTGACCCCAATTACGCTCGTACTGGAGGTCGTCCATCAAGGGTCAGCTGATATTTTGTGGCGAGTCATTAATACGGGGACGAAATGTCTTACAGTATAGGTCGCACTAGTGATGGAAAGTGGGGTCAACGCGGACAGTGTGGGGATATGGGGGAGTCTACCGGCTGGATTCTGTGCTCGAACAGACAATACCATTTTCGTACCAAAATACCGTTATTTAGTGAAATTAACAATTATTTCGGGGATTTGATCAACATAATACTATTTGCGGAGTAGTTTTTTATAAAATACATATACAAGTTTGACTTATACGGAGGAATGTACCGATTTCGCCAGTAAAACCGACACGCACTCGTCGATAGAGGACGCCCTTGCGGGAGCCGTGCCTTAACATACTCGAGTTTGTCTGTTAGACCACACTATTACAGAGAATGGTTACATTCTTGGCTGAAAATGGGAAGCACAGTAGTAAAGAACAATCCTATGACATAATATTAATACTAACCTTGAACTTGTCATACATTGCTAGAAAACAAGAAGCATATTTAAACATATAACCAATGGCCATGGGCTGTGCCAGGGTGTGTCACGGGGATGATATTTTTGACTCTGTATACCTACAAACAGTTATATAAAATACAAAATACAAAACAGAATTGCATACATATATCAAAATGGTACAGTAATAACATGCATATGCTTAAGTATGTCAACCGTTGATATATGCATATTAAACAAATAAATGTATAATTAACTGTAAGCGAGATTTTCATATCGACACATTGCCTTTTTCAGAACATATAGAAATGAAAGTTAAAAATGAATAAATATATCTTCTTCTGTCATTGTTTTCGAAAAATCTACCTAAATAAACAAATTAAAAATAGTAATCAAAAATATTTCATATGCTTACAAAGAAATTATAAACTGTTCATTACGAGGTTCGGATACCTTACAACATCTGTCCGCATGATTTCCTACAATAGCCTGACTATGGTAATCCTGCAGGTGCACATTAATGTTGCACGGAGTAACATCGGCAGAGTCGCAACGCTTGCATGCCTTTTGTTCCATGGTCGTCTCGGTAGACTATTGGCTTTTCATATTAAAATGAGCTCCAAAGGTGTTAAACTTTTCAGAGGCTTTTTTTGTGGTTGATAATTACACGAGATTATGCGAAAAATACGACGATATGGCATCGTACTGCCAGTCGCGTAGCAACCATAGTTACTTTGTGAGCTCTCAGGCCAGAAACACTGCTTCACGCCAATCAAAACATAACACGCCAGCAGTTTCATGAACATGTCCTTCCTTGAAGCACTTGTAAAAGAGGGTACGACTGACCGTAAACCATTGAGTAAAACCAGACAGTATCGATAAAAGACTTTCAAATTTGGTTCAAACACACTCATTATATATTCATAAAAATATGAGAGGAATTTTTAAAACGGTAAAACTCATTTTCCTGAAGCTCAAAACACTCCCGTTTTCGCCAGCACGTCAATTCTGCTCAGCACCACACGACAACAACAACACAAACTTTGCCGAACATACTTTCCCTTAACAATTGGCGAAAATCCGAAAATTACCGTCGGCACTCTTCGGAAAAGAGAGGCGAGAGCAACCTGAGGCGAGGCGAACATGGATGGGTTACGTAACTGCTTTACGCCTTAAACAATACCCGTTGCCACTCTATCTATGTTTCTCTATGATTGTTGCAAGGGCTGCCTCTAACCTAGGTCAGCAATTACTTCAGCCTGCAAAACAAAGTAACATGAGTATTCCTGTGAACTGAAAGGATTATGTATTAGTAAATAGACAAATTAAATTTCAAGTACAACATCTAAAGTATTAACATTTTTCTTGACCTTATCCTGTAAGTCTCAACATTCCTTTTCCGTTTGTTTCAATTTAAACAGAGAAGGTTGAGCATTATCTTCATCATCATCATCATTATCATCGTCATTATCATCATTTTCGAACATGACACTTTCAATGTAGCACCAAGGATTTCACTTCTGGCCTCCTCACTAACACCAGTTCCTCTTTCACAATTTGACCAATGATCGTGATATACACATCAAATGAACCACTTGTCAGTACCGCCTCATCTAACTCGTCATCCTTGGTAAGTACATGAGTACATCCACATCATGCTTTTGACATGAATTCTGAAGCATTTTAAACCAGCGATGGAAAATCCCTAGCAAAATGTGTAAAACTGGCAAAGCTACCTACATTATGATAAAACGTTCAAGATCATTTAACATTGAATATCCAGGCAAACCTATGTAGAATTAAAGAATAATCAAATTAGATCAGAAATGATGTAGACAGTGAAAATAGCTGGCAAGTTCACTAACCCTTGAAAGTGGAATGTCAAAGAAAGACTGGCGAATACAATTGTGGAACTCCTTGGCATCTCTAAGCTTTGATCATCTTTCGGAAAATTGGAATTGTCCTTTAAAATCATGTCAAGGGTTCTCTCTAGAATGACAGGTCTATTCTCAGGTGCCGTGAGTGATTCTCCCTGGTGATAAGACACCACAGACAGAAGAACTTTCTTGTAAAAACAATAACAGAGTTTATCACAACCATCTAAAGACGCTAGTTGCATGATCACGATGAATTACCTTTCAGCTGATATGTGATGAGGCCAGAAAGTGTACATACCACTTGCTCCAGACAAGCCATGGATCTTCAATAGATGTATATAGCCACCAAACAACCATACATGGAGCAACGTTTCCCTGTAGTGATTTAGAAATGGTGTCGCTAAGTTTCAGAAATGATCTCATTGTAATTGTTGCAGTGGTAAACACACGCATCAAATATATCATAATTATCAAAACAAAACATAACAATATATGAGTTACTCCCCTTGGGCAGAATATTTTGGAATATTCTGACAGATATAGAAATAGTCTACTTGCTGCAGTGACAATGGTTATAGTGTTCCACATATGGAAACCATGAAGACAAGCAGAAAACAGGAAATCTTAGCATTTGAGTAAAACGTTGATACAAGAAACAGAAATACATACTGGCAAATTGCCTACACTTATAGCAAATTTCATTTCAACTTACCTCCATTTATGACCATGCAGTTGATTCACCTGTCCTGTATTTACATACATTGCTGTGCGGAGATTCTTATCAGAATCACTAACAAGGAAAATGTTCCAAACCACAGCATTCTAAACACTGTTTGGCTTTTCTATATTTAAGATCTGAAATGCAGACTTCATGGATCCACCACCATGGTCGCTTCCAACCTTTACCCTCTCATTGGTTGGTATTTCCTTGCAGGGAACAAGATTTAGTGTACTTGTTAAAGAAAAATAAAAACAATACTCACTGCTCCTATCTGGATAGCTAACATTGAAATGTAAGAATAATGTATTTGAGGTTCCTGCAAAACAAATAAACAACAGTCATTGAAACAGTACTTATCCAGGGCAATTAGTCTGCTCGTCACTGCATCACTCGGCTTGGTACTGCAATGCATGGTGCCAGTCTGACCTCGCTCCCCATCACTACCTCTCACTGGAAATGTAAAAGCTAGTTTCTGTGAGGTCAACTCTAGCCTCAATGGTCAGCCAGCTCTCTCTCTCTCTTAATTCTCTCATTGGATAGGACGGTTCCATTGTCGCAGCAATCTACATAGTTGTATGTAAAATAAACAAATACATGTAATGAGACATTGACTCAATGATTTACAAATGTAAACAGCCACATGCATGTAAATGCTGCAAGTACTACTACATTTTGTTCTAGTTACTGTCTGGATAAGAGTTTTTGCTGTGATTTGTTAAAGAGAATGTAAGCACGCATTGCCTGGGTATGTAATCAAACAAAATTGATGGCTAAGGGAGGCTATGATTCCTCGGTCTAATTTGCTTTGAAAATGATGAATATAGTAAGATTTGACCGAGTTTTAACTCAAAACACGGCACCCACTCACATAGTGAAGATACCACAGTCAAAATTGCTCAGCCAAATGAATATGTTGCATATTTTGAGATACCAAAAATAACTAATTGTGACATGCAATTGAATAAATTTGAAACAACTTTCGTAACTCGATTTGGTACAATCCGCTCCATATAGCACTCGCCTCTCTGCTCGTGCTATATGTCGCTCATTGTACCAAAATCTCGTGTATGCCCTCCTGCGGCGGGGGTTATTGCTTACATGCTGTATTTTGAAGTAAATTATGCCTCAAAATAAGGCTATGTGATGTTTGTTTACTTACCTGTCGCCCTCTCGTAAATTTGACAGTTTTGTCCCTGGTCATGTTAAGTTTTCCCTTGACGATGGTAGTGGCAATCATTTCAAATTTTCGTGCCCCTGTATTCACAAATATTGCCCAGCAATGTAGTGGCAGCTGTTTCTGTTGTACTTGAAGCAGTTTGTTGTTGTTTCTTGATGTCAGTAGTAGAAATTTATTCCTCTCTGAGACAAATAAGAACATTTACACACATTTTATCCATTTTAGCTATAGGGAGGGAAAATCTCCTCCAGTAGCTAAAAGCAGTGAGTCATAGCCAGCGCATTGCGCAAATCCCCTTCGGAACGCTACGGAGTCCGAATGTCCTATATATGAACTCAGTGGGAGAACTTCGTATCGGGTATTGCAATATTCTCACATGTAAGTATTACAACAGCGTTCTCCTATCTGGACAGAAGGGAGATCATTTGTCCTCGTTTTCTCCTACGAACGGACTCTACTCTAGCTGTGATGTAAGTATAAAAATTTTGGTACATGTGTTAGCTCTTCTGACTGTGATGTAAGTATATAGATGTGAATTTTTAACCCCCTTAGGAATGCTACGGAGTCGTCATTAGCGTTAGTATTTTCCCCTATAGAGTCTATTCACCGTGTTTTGCGCAATACTGTACCAGTAGGGCTTTCACAATATCGTACCGGTAGGGCTTTTGCAGTGTTGCTTAGCAGCCCCTGTGGAGTCTGTGATGTCATGACGAAGGTCTGATATTCTGCAGTTTTCATGAAAAATTTCTACAGAGTTTTCTCTGAACTCGGGAGTTAACTTTTATTTCACCTTCGGAACGTTTGCTCGATCGATAGATAAAATTCTTGAAATTTCCTCTGAACTTAAAATGTGCGGGAACACTATTACTTCAAACAAAATGAGACGTTTTAGATAAATGGTACTGATATCTAAAGTGTTTACCCTATTGTCTTCACGTACAAATATAGTTCCGGAGTCGTTCTCTACTCTATTCCCACCAACAAAATATTCAATATTTATATCATTGCGATCTTTATCGATACTTATGATAATATTACAAGATGTTCTGTTGTCTGTTTTCATAGCGTAAAATCCAACCAAATCATCAAACTCGTCTCCTGTAGCTAACTTTATGCATCTAATGAGGACTGTACCATGCTGAAGTATTTTCATATTGTCTGACATCTGTTGATTTGATGACTGTAAAGTTAATACACCTGGCGCTTGAGCATCCCCGTCACTCTTTAGACCAAGTTTCTGCAAAGTTGTGTCCCAAAATAATCTTACTGGACCCCCGCTAGCAGAATATGAGCAAAAATTTTCACCAGAATTAATCCATCTTTGCAGTGTACTACTCTTCATGATTACAGTATTAGGACTAATCTTGAGATGAAACGGTAAACCGAGTAATATGGTGTATGGATTCTTAGGCGTAAGCCAATGGCGAAAATCTCGCAACTTATATTTGTTAACATTACTGTCAAAATAAAACACATTTGGAGTCCCCGACGGTTCACTCACCCCACCTGCAATTTCACTATCCAATATTTCTACGATGTTACGCGGCACATTATACGGTCTTAATTTCTGACTAGACCCATCCCATGTCAGAGCAAAGGGAGTAGGATCATACTTTCATACTATATCTTTCAGTTCGGAGAAGTTTAGAGTGTGCTCTGAGGCAGCGGCTAAAACAAAATATTTCTCCCTGTCTTTATATCGAAGGACGTAATCTTTATTATGGTTACCTGAGATCTTAGTATTATTGTTAACTTTAACATCACGAAGATTTTTAAGACCAAGATTTAGTCCATAATTTACACCTAGACCAAAAACAGGACCAGCTGACATTATTGTAGTATATACAGTAAAAAATTAAATAATTCCTTGTAATAATATACAACGCTTAAGGATGATCATTTGGATTGAAAGCAAAACGGGTGAACCCGTTACTGTTAATTTTAACCCTTGCATTGACATAACAGGGTTTACTAAAATAAGACTGCTAGAGTGTGTACTCTATAATTCATGGCATAACATAACATTGTCGAACAATGTACTAAAATATCAAGAAGGTGACCAACCGAAGAAGACCAAATCAATACGTCCAGGTAACTACAATATCGATACACTCAACAAAGCAATTGAGTTGCAGCAGAAAATCAATTTCGAAAAAAATCTAACCACAAGCCGCGTTCTTCTAACTCTGGCTAAAAATGTTAAAGTCTAATCCAGGTAACTTCGCTAACCTCGTCGGTTTTTCAGATAGGCCAGAGCACAACCCCGTGACAAAAAGTACTATGAGTCCAAAACGAGCAGATTTCATGGCAGTCACTAAATATATAGTTCATTCAGATGCTATCGATGTGACTGGAAATTATATTACAAGCGGCGCAGGTGAATATATACAGGAGAAAACCTCAGACTAAGACAAATACTTACCATTCATGATTCAAAAGAAATGTCAAAAGGTCATCTATGACTTTAAAAGTTGTGAATCTACTATCAACATGCCATTGAGAAAGGGCTCAGATTACATGCCATTGAGTTGAATCCGTATTTGGATAACTGATCAGGACGAAATATAGTCAATTTCAATAATTTGTCAATTAGCTTTTGTATCAAATTGCTGTAGCTAGCGCCTATTGCGTTCCAAAGGGTTGTAGCATAAACCATCCCTTGACCAATCCTCCAGCAATATAAATCATTTCATATTTTTTTTGCTCAGGACTGGGCTGATAATAATCTGAGAATTGAACTGGCCCTGATGCAGAGTTGGCTTGCGCTCCCTTACCAAAATTACTGTACATCAAATGTACATCATCTGTGCATGATGTATACACCGTTTTGGCTCAGATGCACACAAAATGTACTGGCGGTGTATTGAATGGTGTATACATCAAAAGTGCATCAAAAACCCCTGGTGCACATCTGATGTATACATCAAGTAGTCTAGATTTGGAACAAAAAAGATACATGATGTATACACCCACACCTATTATGCAGTACAGATTTGTACATCAATAATGCATCGACTGTGCATGATATGTGCATAGGTCTGTTAAAAATTTACAGTTGATGCATGTGCATCATTAGTACATTGATGGCATTCTGATGTATGCATTATGCAGTACAGATTTGGAACAAAATGAATGCATAATGTATCCATCTTTGACAGCTGTGATGCACACAAAATGTACAGATGTCCTCATAATGCTGTACACATCAAAAGCACAGGTTTAGCACAAAATACATCATGTACACATCTTGAACAGTTGAATTTGAAAACTTGATTTCAGAGACAAATGATTTAAAGTCTTTTTTACCCGTATTGTAGACGTTACTCTCAATCAACCGACTTTAATATGGTACACCACACACCCTGGCCATGGTATACTTAAAAATGTAAATTCTTCAAGAGCTAAAATACAGACATTACATTGACTAGTATCTAATGTGACATTACTTGTTAGTTGCTACCATGCAGGCGTACAGGGGACTGAGAAAGACAGATCATATTCCAGAGTTTACTTTTACAGAGGTGTTTACTTTGAGTGTTCAACTGTTTGACTTCCAGAATACAACAGAGCCTTGGTATTATAAAACAGAAATTGTTTACTTCTACCATTTTTGCAGGAGTTGAATTATCAGATTCCATACCACTTCATTATTAAATGAAAAAAAGGCATTCACAATATGATTCCTCAGCAATGTTTTTGATAGACAGCATAAGTTTAATGAAAGGATGGATGGATGGATGGGTAAAAGCTAAAATACCATGTGATACAACGTATTAATGGGAAGTGTTATTCAGACAAAATCCAATAATATGAAGTTTGGAGGGGAACCCTCACCAATATTTTAGGCCTCAAGACTTGCAAACTGTTGCTTCAAATTTGCTGGAAGCTTTGCAGTAAATTAGCAGCAAACTATTTGCTTCAAATATGAAGGTCGTTCATTTTTCAAATGTCAAATTTGGTTTCTTATGAACTTTCTGCAAACATGCAGCAAACCTCTTACAGCAAATTTGCAGCAAACTTTTAATTTGCATGTTGCTGCAAAGTTTCCTGCAAACTAGATGCACAAAATGTCCTTCAAAGTTGGCATATTACTCTTGAGCACTCTGCTTTGGAATAAACCACAGTCCTTCCTACGGAGGGGGGGGGGGGCTGCTGAATAGCCAACATGGCAAACAAAGTCCTGAATAGAGGGACTGTGAATAAACACTTCATCAGTTTACAAGGACAAATACATCAGTAACAGCAAGAAAACTAAATATGCAGTTATTAACGTAGAACAGAGATGCTGAAAAAGTGACAGCAAAATTTGTGCATTGTACCAAAAGATTCAACATTTTTACAATCTTCAACAACGAACTCAGGGTTCAAATATGTACACAGAAGTTGTAAAATCAGTTGTGCAGACATGGCCAATAATATGCATGATTGAGCATGAATAGCTGACAAATCTTAAGGCAGACTGTAGGAAGCACAGACATCACATGTTTTATCCAATCAAGTTCTGAAATACTAGCTTCACAAGAATCTGAGGTGAATGCAAATAAAGTTATTGTTATAAAGACAACAGAGAAGCAAAATGTTAAATTCAATTTGTCAGTGGTACGATTTATTTTATCATGCCATGTTGATTTCATGCAACACAAATGTCTTTAAGAGATGTCCATTTGACTCGAGAAGTTTCATATGACATTCACATTATTGTCAAAGGCTGCGTTTTGGCTTTCTGTTCCCTGAATTCCTTGTCCCTTTAGAGTACCAGCAAAGAGTTCTGAAAAATATGAATCGTTCAGGGAAGAGTGAAAGTCGACCGAAAATTGTAACATCACAATTTGATGAAAGAAATCAATAATTGTTCGAAATGAGAACTATTTGAAAAATTCAAGTAGAGAAACCAAATGCAATAATTAAAATAAAAAAGACAGGCACACCTCGGCTGTATTAGGAACTGGTCAGTTTCTTCGGCCGGGGGGGGGGGGGGTGGATTATTCCTATCTTACAACTGCCATGTCAACAATTTCTTTAAAACACAGAATGACTGTGAAATATAAATGTATGTAAATATATATAATATATATATATATATATATATATATATATATTTACATACATTTATATTTCAACAGTCATTCTGTTTTTAAAGAAATTGTTGACATGGCAGTTGTAAGATAGGAATTTCAAAGTGTCAATCTTAAAGTTTGAATACAGTACATTTTGAAAGAGCTGTGAATGTATTTCACACTTTCTATGCTTAACCAGATGTCCTGAACTGTTGTACAGAAATGGATGTCAATCATTAATATCAAAGAGGAAAAAGCAGTAAATCAAAAATTTTGATGGATGTTAAGACTTGCCAGCCAGCAAATTAAATCTCCTGAGGAGCCATAGAGAGGCATTTTAGCCAAATCTGATGTGTGCAGTGTCTGAGATGACCTTTTCTTGTAACATTGAAACCATAAAAGCACAGCTAATAATGACAAAAACTGCCTTTTTAACTGTTATTTTGGTCATAAAAAAGCATCATTCTACAGAAAACCTGAGACACAAAGGAAAACAGTTGCGTCAATGAGAACGAAAGATATCTTGTCAATTTTCTATCTCTAAAATAAGTCACTGTATCAAATATATATTGTGAAATATTTGCATGTTGCTTTCTCATACTGAATTCTCATAGAGAGAACAGAAAAGTATCAGGATTTGTCTTGCTTATCATATGAAATGCAGATTTCATAACGGTACACTTCCACTTAGCAAACATCAAGATATCTCGGGCATATATCTCTGATTTATTAAAGTATTGCGCCCGAAGGGCGCGGAGAAAAACATGAAACATCGTGATATCTCTGATATATATGTCTTGTATATGAAAGTCATGCACAGATAGGGCGTGCTAAAAAAATGTCTGATATATTAAAGTCATGCGCTCGAAGACCACGCTGAAAAATATTGCACATACAGATATCTCTGATATATGTATGCCTGATATGTTAAAGTTGGGTGTGCTGAAAAATATGTCTGATTATTAAAATTACGCGCCCAAAGGGCGCGCAGAAAAATGCAACTGAATGATGAAATTTGAGGCTGACACGATGTATTTTAGGCAATGATGAGCCTGTTTTGAAATTCAAAAACACACTGACCCCCCTATTGGGCATTTCTAAAACATGGTGACCCCCCCTATCACCAAAGTCAAAAACAGGTGACCCCCCCCCCCCATGAATCCACCCCCCCGGCCGAAGAAAGTGACCAGTCCTTTATTATTCACACCCGCGTACACCACGGCAACAAACAATTTGCAAAAGTCTCAGCAATTATTTCCCATACGTATCAGCACAGTGTGTAATGTAAGTGAATAAAGTATGAATCAGTACTAAAGGAAAACTTATCCTTGGTCAAACATAGCGATACAAATGTTGCAGAACGATTGACTTACATTTGTGAAGGTCAAGGACTTGCAGACGCTGGACGGTTCCTGGATTCCGGTTGCTATAGGTAGACCTCGATCTCTGTGCTGTTCGTTACTAAGAAAATGTCGGCATCTTTACTGCATTTCGCGTTCACAAATTTAGAACTATGTTTGTCCCCGGTACTTAAAACACATTTTTGCGGCAATGTGATATCATTTGGCTGGTAGTTCCATAGAAAGATCACAAAGTTGTGCATCAGATAATTCCCCAATCACAAGTACGCGGCCGGCCGACAGTAACACTACAATAATATCTAACTTCGCGCCAATCGAGCCTTATGACCGTTCATGGAAGTGCAATCTATAAATCATTACGTGATTGATAAAGTAGTCCCATTTTTTAAACGCTGAAATTGACTCTACATCTGCGCCTACACGCTACATTTCATACTAGATATGGCATTTAATTTATAAGTTTTATGAAAATGGTTATTTTTATCATAGAAAGACTTAAAACAGAATAACAATTCTTTCAGCACGAAGAATCAATATCAATGCGCGAACTGAACTTGATGAACTGTGACCTCAGAGTATGCTAACAGCTGGGCTGCAGACGTGTTGAATGTTGGCGAAGTAACGTACGGGATTTTTGTACGGCGGCTCAGAATGGAGTAATCGTAAACCTCAAATAAGCGGTCGGCAATATAGTTCTGCCACTGAAAGCATGGACAAAATCCTTCACTTCAATCCAAGTCATCAGAAGGCGAGATTTTGTCAGCAACATCGATGGGACACAGACTGTATTATGTTTGCGGAAGTTCGCCTACAGCTTGAAGGCAATAGCGGGGCCAAACATTGAATGCATGAACATTTACTTGTCTGTTTCTACAATCAGACGTTCTCGTCTGTCGACATTTTAAGGTAAAATTGATCGCAGTAACAAATGTCTGTGACCCTTCTTGTTGCTCGTTTTTAATGGGTATTCAGACGTCCTTCCCTATACCTCCGTGGTCGGCAGACGTACATTAATTGTGTTTTAAAAATGCATGCACTTTGGCCGGACTTCGCAGAAACTTGCAATCAAAAGACGGACAAATCCTTCTTTTTAAAATTTGTTTTCCTAAAAATTCAGGTGTCGATACCAACCTTGATTTACTAAACCAGATCATCGAAGGCAATTGCTATTGTGTTGTCACAAAATGCACTCTCTGCATCCATACCAATGTTGCTGAGTTCTATCCAATTCAACAGCTGATTTTGAAGCTGATGCCCATACCATTCGAAGCAGCAAGGGCAAATGCTATTTATATTTAGTGCAATGCCAATGGTGAAATACCTTATGTAAAAACCTAATGAATGTATGGAATAGATGCGTGAATAAAACCATTCCTTTCATGTAAATGGATCAAATACATTGTTGTGTTTTTATGATTATATGTATTTGGTTTAAAAGTGTGCCCATGTGTGATCCTTTTGACTGTAATATTTGTGAAGTGATGCACTTTTGATGTATTTACATCATGTATTATGCACCTCTGTATGACAGCATTGGTCCTGTGATATACTTTTGATGCATGCATTGTTTGAAAATCTTTTTAACTTTACCATTTGGCTAGAAAAGGAGTCAGTGCTTTGACAAATACATCATATGTGCATCATTTAACGAAAACTGAAAGTCAGTATAAAGGTTCTGTGATGCAAAGTCGATGTATACATCATATGTGCATTCATATAGAAGCCATGTGGTTGATAAATATTTTTAGCTTCCCGAAAAAAGATTTACCTTTAGTGTATACATCATATATGCATCTTTTGATGAATAGATACATCGCCACCCTCTGATGTACATGATGTATTCATTGATACCTTTAGTTTTGGTAAGGGCTGACGCAGTCGCTGCCGCTTCTTCCAGGATTTCTGCATCTGTATCTCTTTATTCAGCCACAGCATGAATATTTTAGCCTGATTTTCTCTTTCCCAAAATCAGCCTGGAGTAATCTTTTTCTGACCAGACATTGCGGTCATGTTCAAATTTTTCTAATGCCCTATTATGTCTTATTTTTCTTCAATAAAAGTCCCACCATTCCTGCTAAGCTTTTGACCGATAATATTTCCTCCTGTGAATGCTGTTGCATTTAATACAGCACCGAGAATTGTCATTCCTATTGCTGCAGCCATAGCTAACTGTACATATATACATTACAAAGTATAAGTTTCTGTAGGAATATTATTACCATTTTTTGACTGTCAGAAAGTCCGTTCCAAAGGCCGTTCCGAAGGTCTGTTCTGAAGGTCTATACATTACAAAGTGTAAGGTTCTGCAGGAATAATATTTTTCTGTTCAAGGAGATCTTTTGTCGCAACCGCAGCAGCAGTTGTTCCCCCTAGTTTTGTCCATCGAGTGAGATTTGGTCGGCTTGGATCGCCCTATCTATTTTCAGAAACTTGCTGGAGATCATTTCTTTATTTATTTATTTATTCATTCTGACATCCAACAGGCGTAGCCCAATAACTGGATGCAAACAGAGAAAAATTAAAACATGAAAAAGACAAATTACAACATGCAGAAACTAATTAAAAAAAGGCTCTGAACAAGTAACAACACAGACTGACATACATCAAAAACTCTCGGTAGTAAAATGACTATCAGCAAAAGATAATAAAACAGATGACACTTGTGTTTTAAAAGCACAAAGACTGGTAAACAAATCAATATCAAAACGATAGACACTATTTAAAAGTGACATTGCCCGAGACGAAAAACAATATTTAGACAGGTTAACGCGGTGATTTGGTATCCGGAAAAGGTCAGAAGACCTGAGACGCCTTGGGGGCACAAAGAAAGTGAAGGAGCTATTAATATCTGGACAATCGGTAATGAAATTGACACACTTGTGAAGAAAACAAAGATCTAAAACTTGACGACGAATAAAAAAAGGCGAAAGTTTAAATAAGAACATAATGTAAATAATTATCAACATTGTACTCCATACCCTCCTTAAACAAAGAAATTTATTAAATTTCTTCTGAACTCGTTCAATTTTGTCAATGTACGACTTCTGGTGTGGAGACCACACTACTGAACAATACTCAAGGATACTCCTAACAAGTGTAATGTAAATACTTTTGATGGCAGTGGTATTAGTGAAGTCACAGCAAGTCCGTTTGATAAAACCGACCATTGATGTGCTCTTTTGATTGTGCAATTGATGTGATGTACAAAGCTTAGATTTTGGAGAATAAACACCAAGATCTTGATGACATCAATAAAGCTTATAATTGGAATGAACCGGAATACGCTTGTTGGAGAATAATAATTAGATATCCCATCGTAAGTCCAGCAATTACAATACCATCATACATTGTGTTTACAACTGTTTTAGTATCCATGATTGCTGACACGTATATAAAATAGAAAATAAAACAATTTCCTATTAATCCATCTCATACAATGTAGAGGAACCGGGACTTGGTTGGGAAAACTTCCTTTCCGCTACGGGCTCTGTAGGCGTCGCTTTCTGAAGGGGACAAATATGCTGAGCATGCCCCCAATATAGTTCTAATGCAGTCAATGAAACTCCTATAATTCCTAAAACAAGATAACATTTATTATACCATCTGTCACACGTACTGTTGTGGAGCCGCTGGAGGGCAGACAGAGCTGACACAGTCTACCTCAGTCATTGCTATTGCTTGACGCTGCACTATAGCTTGACGCTGCTTCGCCTTGTTCAGTCTGTTCCATTCTGCTAATTTCTTCCCAGCAGCCACTCTCCCTGGATGTTTCGTCGATAACGTAATTTTCTCTATATTACGCTGCGGCTCGTTCCGAAGGGTAGTCATCGGGCCGTTTCCGTTTGCTGAGTCGGTGTTGGAACCGTTTGGGGTGCTTGAGAAGTTGAATCCATTTATTTCGGGTATTATATTAAACCCGATTTTTTTAAAAATCTACATGTTTACCCGTAATTAAACCGGTGGAAACTAGAGCAAGTAGGGGTCCCCATGTGTAGGCTATCCGTCCTGATAATCGTTTTATTTCACTGTTTAGAATAAAATCCTGTTTAAGATCAGTGGCATAGTTATCTCGGTCATCGATTGGAACTACCTGACTTATTGCACGGGCTCCTAGATCTATGAAACTTTGAGTGATGGTATCACTTACAAGAGAACTGTATTTCTCTTCATACATTTTGAAGGCTTTAATTACCGTATCATCGTTCCACCTTTCCATGTCTCCAACTGAAATCTCCTTGCCAAAAAATAACTTACTTTGACCACTTGCGATGACACAGAGTATTTTTTCACGCTTTGTCTCCATTACGGATCAGGCGTATGGTAGTGTCCCTTCGAAACCGTTCCGGATAGGGCACTGTCACTGTCGATGTATTTGCCGCTGCCAATGACTTTATAAATTCTCCATTGTTTGCAGTATGTTATCTATTCTTAGTAAAAGATAAAAAAAGTGGGAAGTATGATCAAATCTATGTAATATATTATGTATTCTTAGTAAAAAATAAAAAATCCGTTTAAACCTAAATCCAAAATACAGTATTAACACAGTCTGAAATATGAGAATCCCTAATGGAAGGTAAAATATGGAATATGAAAATTCTCCTCCATTAAAATCTATCTGTATATAGAAACACATATAATCATGAGTACAGACGCATTCCCGGCTGCTTTTCAACTGAATAAGACAAGCGTACCATCAGTACAGCATGCTGATATTCCTCCTAAACCTAACGACATAAAACCTATTCTCATGGACTTAGAAATATATGTAATGCCGACAGATAAGTTTACTTTTCATCCACGGGATATATTCAAAGATAAGATAATCAATCATCGAACAGCTAAGAAAGTGATATATTGCTGGGCGGCCTACACATGAAATACTGGGACCAGCGATTAAATTTCGCCATATGGTGCAGCACTACTGGTTGTGGTATATCATTCGCCCATCTCATGGACAGCAAATTTCCACCGCAAATACGATCATTCTGTCGTTTTCATGTATACTTTACAGTACATCGGATCCTTCACGAAATGGAGGTTGCACTTCCAGACGATACTGGAGGGGTCTTCAAAGCCGGTGACAATCCATACAATCTCGAGAAACATGAACTTCTGTGTACCGAATTTGGAAATATAAGTCCCACGAAGTCAGACTTTCGGTATCGCAGTGGTCTAAACTCAGGTCTTGGTTATGGCTATGAATATTACACTAATCGCGGTCCTGTTCGTCAGCCTGCCACTGTATACGATGGTCATGACTTTTCCTCTCCGCCGACGGAGGCGTTTTCTATACACATACCATTTTCGGAAAGAAAAAACATTTTTCTGCCCGACAAAGGCAGACCACATTATTATTTCTTCTGAAATGATGGATCGGAGGGGCAATACAATAGGTTCTCCCTCTGCCTCATCCAAAGATATGAAGAAGCGCAGTGACGTTTTAGTCAAACTTGGTTTCAGCGCAAGACACGACGGATTATCTGTCTGGGTTCTGACTCAACAATATACTAGTATTAGTAAACCATTCGGGGGAAAAAAACAGATGTTAGTACTATTTTACACACCCAGCAAGACAGACAACAAGACTATTATAAAAGAATATGGAATGGAGATGTCAGAACGGGAAGCCACGGACCTAGTTAGGCAATTGAATAATACGCCATTCAATAAACTAGTATTTCATTTATGGCATCCGTACGACATACAATTTTTAGTACAATATGGCTAATCATGGCTTCGCCCAAAGGCTCTACCGAAGGTACTCTAAGAGAACTATATTACAACCCAAGAACTGGTTTTGGAGGTGAACAAAAATTATATGAGGAAGCACGTGCCAGTGGACTAAAAGTTACTAAGAAAGAGGTGCTGGACTGGTTGCAAACTAAAATAACTTATAATCTACATAAACCGGTACCTCTTACTCGCGCTGCTATGGGCGGGAGGCGCGTCTTTGTATCATCAATAGCCGAACTTTGTCAAACAGACCTTGTGGAAATGCCGTTACCGTTTGCAAAAGAGAATAACAACATTCGATACATGCTAAGAGTAATCGATGTGCTCAGCAAATAGCATCGGCGGGCCTATACAGTCAAAAACGGCAAATGATACTCTGAAGGCACTGAAAGACGTAATTAAGAAAAGTGGGAGGCAACCTGACAAACTTCAGACAGATCAGGGCGGGAATTTACTAACGGAAAAATGCAGAAATGGTCGGAGGAGTCAGCATCTATTCACTGGTTTCACACGTTTAGTGACAAAAAGGCCAGTTTGTGGAACGTTTTAATTGTAGTTGAAAACAATGATGTGGAAACACTTCACATATAAACAGACACGTGAATGGCTTGGTATTCTACCACAACTTCTCGAGAATTACAATAACACCGTACACACAAGTATCAAAATGAAACCCGTCGACATAACAGAGGACAACGATTGGCAGGCATTTTATACACTCTATGGTCCTGAGTTGGCGGCCGCGGGAGCTACCCCTAAGTTCAAGCCAGGAGAAAGGGTCCGAATTACAAAATACAAGACCACTTTCAGGAAAGGATATTTACCAAATTGGACAGAGGAGGTGTTCATAGTTTCAAAAGTGGTGTACGCAGCTGGACTGGGAACGCCGCCCGTTTACAAGATAAAAGATCTGAATGGAGAGGAAATACTCGGCACTTTCTATTCTGATGAGCTGCAGAGTGCTGCTGGCGCCGACGAGCTGTACAGAGTAGAACGAATTTTGAAGACGAAAAAAATTAGAGGAAAGAAATACTATCTGATAAAATGGCGCGGTTATCCAGAAAGTTTCAATAGTTGGGAGCCAGAGGAAAATGTTATTAGAACTTCGTAAGTACCCTTCGGAACTACGTAGTACTTATGCTAGTTCCTTCCTGGTACTTGGTCAAGTACTAACTTAAGTACTAACGCAAGTAATTACGAAAGTTATTCAATAAGTACCATGGAGCAAGCCTTAATTTCTTGAAAGCGTAAAGTGTCAGTTTACCATTTTTATCCCATCCGCCCGGCCAAGTATTTATCATATATTGGCGTAAGTAGTGTTCACTTATTGCATCCTTGCGGGCTGTATGTGGATGAGGTGGTACCCCGGAGCATTCCGAAGGGGCACATATTAAGTTCGCAAGATCTTCAAAGCGACTTCTCATGTTGTTATGAGCTGTTCTTTCGAGCCCCCCTTGTTCAGCTTTATCGATAAGTTCTGGTTGAAGTATAATGTACACAACTGACATGAGCCATAGACAAGTAACTCCAAAGTCTTGCCTCCCCGTAGGAAACGTGCAGATCTTCATTTAGCTGCAGCAGATCGGTTTCAGAGCTGTGACAGCTCAAACCAGCTTTAATGCAGATCTGCACAGAGCGTTTGGAGCTGTCATTTGTCTGCTGCAGATTCGAGTGTCTCTGGAAGACG
Source organism: Ptychodera flava (assembly GCF_041260155.1). Lineage (NCBI taxonomy): Eukaryota > Metazoa > Hemichordata > Enteropneusta > Ptychoderidae > Ptychodera > Ptychodera flava. The sequence goes on from NC_091929.1 coordinate 4,309,866, forward strand.
AAATGCAGACTTGTGCAGCTCTTGGCCGATCGGTCAACAGCCGTTATGCAGCTCAAAATCGTTCGAAGTAAAACTTTGTCGACACTACAATTGTCACAGCTCTATGGCAGCTCGAAACAGTTCACTGGCAGCAAAACATGAGCCAGTCAAGGTATATATAAGGGTAGGCACCACCGTAGTTGAGTTTTCGTTTCTAGTAGAGTGAAGTTATAAGGACGGTCAGGTATTTAATGAGTTGAGTCCATTTTCAAATTAAAATTTGCGTGCGTCCGTTTTGCGATCTCGGCTCAGAAAATGATCGAGTACGCGTGTACGTGTACATGTAGTCTATCAGCGTAACCTATGGGCACACATATAAAAACGCCGGGAAAGCCCTGTGCATCAATGAGAGGTTGCCTTATAATTATCAACGTGTCTCCTCAGAATCATTGTTCATTCGATGTTAAGCTGTGCTCCGTTTTACCTTTGATATTTGTAGATCCGAGCACCGCTACTTTTGCTACTCCCCACAGGTCCGAACATCAAATCATAGACCCTTGAGAAAAACGTGTACGTGCATGTTGTTGTTGGTTAGGCTGCATCACGCATGATGACGTCATTTATCATGTGAAAAGTTGTCCGCGATTGGTCAGATTCGCTAAATGACCAAGGTCACGCAGGTCAAAGTGTTAGCGGCAAGACACATCGACCGTTAATCTACACGTATTGAATTAGCTTCAGGGTTACTCTGTCATGTTTCTTTGCTAAACTTTGGATGAAATTTCGCCAAAAACGGTATCCAAACTTTGATAAAATGGTAGCAAATTGAACGAGTATACTTGACGACATATTCAACGTACCAATAGGTCTCGCCGTCAGGAGAAATGAGGTCAAACCATGAATATATTACCTGCAATTGCAAACGGCATTGCAAACCGCATACCGATCCCAATGATACTATAGGTAAGTTACTTTGACATATCTCCTTCATATGCGTTATTTGTACAGACTTTTCTGAAGATTACATTCGGTATATCGAGGATATCTAGTTGCTTCAAAGTTCAAGCCAGGCATCAGTAAAACTGCCGATTTGCGATTGTACGGTTCAAGAAGACAGGGTGCTGAAATAATATACACAGTCAATCCAACACAATTGTCATCAATAAAATTGCCGATTTTCGATCACCATGTAATCAGTGTTTCATCTAGGCTTTTGATCTGCTTCATGAAAATGCTGTTGAAACAATATACTACGCGTAAATTTTCCGTACGCTGATTTTGCATATGAAAGCCTGCCAGTTGAGAGTTACGTGTACGTTCACAAAGTTCATTGCCCTAGCCCATACGGTTTCTGTGGTATTCGTTTCTGGTCACATTATCTCTGTACGATTGAGAAAAGGAGACAAACTGAAGTTTTATGCATTGTATGGATGTCCATAACACTCTGAAAATAATTCTGATAGCAAAATCGACACGAACAATCGGACTTTATTGTCACAGAAACGTGTTCAGTGCAGACGGCATGCAATGAAAGTCACAAGCAGACTGTGGTGTCAATGGCATGGCCCACACAATGGGTCCTGTTTTTGAATTCAGTGAACAGACAAACTTATTTTTCGGGGCAAATAAACCCGTACAAGTTACAATTAAGTTCCCCAAAATTTTAAAATCCCCTCGAAAATTCCAGTGGAAGGGGACCAATCCCCCACCCTGGTGTAGTATCCTAGATGAAACACTGTGTACCGGTAATATGGTTCAGTCTTTGCCAGCCTGCAGCCTTGCTTCACTTTCTTTTTCATCGACAGGCCTTAACTGGCTTATTGATAAGTTCGCTAATGTAAATTCTCACTGGATTTTAAAAGCTACGTGAACCTTTTGTCTGCACTTAAGCACTGTAAATCATATATTTTCACATTTCAGTAACTTGTGTTTCTCATTCTTCTATCATTTCAGAGTTCATCTGTGACTGGTATTAAGGCTTCACGTTGAAGGAAAACTTCACAGTTTTACACAATAAAAGTATCAAAAACGCAAGCGATTAAATTTAGAGCGTAGCCCTACATGTAGCGTTGTGTCGTTTCAGCATGGAAATCCCTTGGTTTGAGTGAGTAAACAGAATTTGTAAACATGTTTGCTGCGAAGTGATTTTACATAAAGTAACACTTTTATTTCCCATGGTCCATCTGGGTGAATTGTATCTATTTAAATTACACCCTCGCGATTCTTCTTTCTCATTAAATGCCAAAACAAATGTGTATTGCTTGATATATAGTTTGATGTCCTTTCCATATAGAGGATCTCAATTTCATTACTACTACCGGTATTTGTTCAAAGCTTCCTATATTTATTCTATACATTAGAATAACTGTTGTTGGAATTGATAAGTACTGGAAATATTTGAATAAACTACAAGAACTTTGATCTATTTTACAATGCTGAGATTAACTCTTCACAATTTCTCAGAAGAAGTTTGATTCATCAAACAATGCTGAGGTAAACATCTCACAATATCTCCAACATCAGTTGTTCATGACAGTAAACTTGGACTAGTTTGTACTAGTTTTGATATAACATTATTATGCTAGCTCCATAAAGGTTTTAGACTTTTTCCTTTGTTCTATTCAGTGTAATTTTTCCCGTAACCTTTAGTAATAAATGAGTGTTTCTTCATCCTACATCAGGTGTTATCTTTTTTTACTCACATGTGAGCTAGTTCACTGGTATGGTAACTTTGATGAGGTGTGTCACATTTATCTAACAGGGTGACGAGGATCTCCAGCTGCTTGTGTTGTATTGTTGTGAGCCATTGAAGTGAGCATGACATGAGGTAGAAATAATATATTTTTGTGTGTACAAATAAAATATGACCTACATGCATCTAACATACTACATGCAGTATGATAATGGTGAATGAGCAATGTCCATTTTGAGCTGTTATATGTCTTCAAGTGGTCTAATATGAGCTGCTGTATGTCTGCAGGTCAAAAGTCATGGGCTGAAAGTTGTCTGCTATGAGCTGCTGTATGTCTGCAGGTCAAAAGTCACGGGCTGCATTTGAGCTGTCATGTGTATGTCATTGATCTGCATACCATGCCCCATGAGCTGCAATTTGCAGCTCAAAGCTAATTATATATGCACAAAATCAGACCATTTGCAGATATCTGCAAGTGATCTGCTAAAGCCGAGCTGCGAAGATCTGCAACAGCCATCTGGCAGGTCTGCAGGTTTGGTAAGGGTCTTCATCATGTCAAGTGCCTGTAAGTCAACGGAGCATTGTAAGCACACACAGATTCACAAGCATTAAGAAATTTGTTGAGGTTCTTGAGTGAGACTCGAGGTTGTTCTAGTTGTTCTTGGCCAGGTGGATAGTAAGCTTTTCAAGTTCCTCTTCTTCAACATCTTCTATCAAAAATCCCTGGCTGCCGCCGCCCCAGGCAATTTCAAAGTCAAAAGCTTGTGGAAAATCTGCTGGCCCGACTGTCTCTGTATCAATTGTAGGATTAAGTATATTCTTGAGAAGGGAAGACGTAAGTGGCTGACTAACTACTTAACATGGAAGTCTGTAGTCGTCGCAAATTTCCAAGAAAGTCTGTTTGAACTCATCATGGATCTCTTCTATTTCTTTTAAGGCGGATTCGGTTATTTCGTACGGTCTAGCCAGACTTAATATATTCTGCTTACAATATTCCCAAGGTATATCTTTGAATATGATAATGAAACCATGTAAATGGTCGAATGCCCTAGAAACAATCTTTTTTTATTGCGCTGCAACAGAAAACGCCACGGATTCGAGAAAAAGTCAGGTGTTGAATTATACTTGAGACACAAATAATGCAGTTCCCCTTTGGAGCTGTTCCAATAGGGCGCGCTTCGCATTGTAAACTAAGAGTATGATCTATAAACTTATTCTGAAAATTGGCAATCTCCACTTTCCCATTATAAAAGTCGGCAATTGTGTTAGAAAAAATAGTGTCAAATTCTGGTACGTGAGTCGCCGCCAAATTTAGTGCATCGTAACTCTTACCACTTCCAGTTGGTCCATTTATGAATATGTATGACATTTTTGTGATCTATAGAAATAGAATTTTTAAAGTACTTTTCGTAAAGATATATTACGAAAAGACAATGGCAATCCTTTCTATTTCAGATGCAATAAAAATACTGGAAAGTGGAGAAAACGTTCAAATCAGTGATGGAGGTAAATTAGTATTTGGTGAATATGTAGATCCTATTATATATGTAGACAATCTAGAATTAATTTTCCCCATCAACCCTAAATATGGTTCAAAAGATCTTGCTACATGCGATGAAATGTGTGTGTGTTGGCGACCGAGTCTTCAACAGTTAACCGATCTGTTAGTATCCCGTACCTTAGGTGAAAGTTTCGATGCAAGCACTGCTAAAAGCTATGCTGCAAGCCTGGCCGCTCACGCCAAGAATGCTCCGCAGGTATTATTTTACAATCCTTCTAAAGTGTATCAGAAGCGAGGGAGCGACACACAGACAAAGTATTTTAAATTTCGGTTTAAAAGAGGAAATTATAATGACGATTTCGCTACATGTATTGATATAGTTCAAGAAATCGACTGTGGTTTTAAAGCAGTGAGCCGATTGCCAGCCAGAGAAAATCCTGCTATTGTACCTCGTAATATCCAAAGGGGTAGTAAGATAGAATTCTTAGCATTTAAACCGCGCTTATTTAAGCGTAGTCTTTCTTTCACTATAGAGAGGTTATTTTGTGTCACACCTTATAAACCAGAAATTCAAGACGTGGAAGAACTAGTCGACTTAGAAAGATTAGGCGAGATATATAAACAAATAAATGCTGACAATATATTATAGTGGATTTCGATAATCTAGCATTAATATTTTCTTTTTCAAAATTATCTATGATATATATAGGATAGTACGATGGAGGAGAACATTGTCCAGCGCCGCTTACAAACAGCATTCAAAGATGCATTTATAGATCTTCCCGAAGTCAAATGAGTCGAGGACATTGCCACGATCGATATTAAAGGCATGGTCAAAGAAAGAAAGATGTACTCTGTTTATACAGAAATGGAAGTCAAATTAAAAAATCCAAAAGATCAAAGTGTGCAAACTCGCACATACTATGCTAACTATGAAGGTACATACACAAAAGAGGTAGTAGGATCGGAATCGGATGTGAAACAACAATTAATAGATCAATACGACCATACGCTTGATACAATTGAAAATGTTTAGGGTTTTGGTCTTGTTCTTGAGGACATACTTAATTCTAAAGTAATTCTAGTAGAAGCTTGCTGGGGACCGGAGCGGCCCAACTACCCAAATGGTTAAAAGATAAGAAATTTGTGAACGATCTGGTTCTACCTAGCGGTAGCGAGAACTGCTTCCAATACGCAGTCCTAGCAAGTTTAAAGTTGGGTGAGACCGAGTTTGTGAGAAGAAATGTGGCTAGGTAAGGAAGGACTGAAATACGTACTCCCCGTTTGTCTCCGATTACTGCTGGGATGGTATTCCATTTCCTACGCCCGCCGATGAGACTGTATTCAAGTGCTTCGAGCAGCAAAATCCAGGGGTCAGACTCCAAGTATTTCAGATCTACGAAAATGATCCCGACCCGTCCGGCATAACTGTCTTGTATAGTGGTCGTTCCAATAGGGGCCTTCGGAACGGGACAAGAGCACAGATAGTCAATATCTTACTGATAGTTGTTGAAGACGGCTCATGCGATAGTCACTAATTGCCAACTACTAAATTAAATCGCCTTCTTAATTCTAACAGTAATCGTAAGAATAAGCACAGGCAGAAGTGTATTTGTATGGTTTGTAAGCGAGGTTTTGCGTCAACAGAAGAATTGGAAATACATCAGGTGTACTGTGGGACAGACACTGCTCAGCCAGTTTTTCCTAAGGAAGTGTGTCAATTCGAAGGCCACCGGAAAAAGGTTCCTTGTCCCTACGTCGTGTATGCAGATACTGAGGCAATTATTGAGAAGGACACCGGCCTGCACATTCCAATTTGTCTTTCGTATGTTATGATTGAACGATGGCCCGACAGTAAGCCAAAAATTTACCATAAAAGAACATTCACGGACCTCTCCTGTGTTACAGATTTTCTAAAGATATAAAGAAAAGGGCTGAGAATTATTCAATGAAAATTGTATTATTTGAAAATAAAACCGATGAAAGATCCTTCTAATTACAAGAATCCAGACTGTATTGCATGTGGAGACCCCGCCACATACCGAATAGTGAAGGATAAAAATATTTTTTATTGTGAAGGGTGCCGCCCATCGAGAACCATTCCTATCTACTTTCACAACCTCAAGGGGTACGATGGTTCTTTTATTTTGAATAAGCTACATGAAATAGATGTTGACTCCGGAGGGGGTGTCGGCCTAGAGCCCGAAATAATAGCTAAGATGGACAATGGTGGAATTATGTGTCTTCAGAAAAAAATTATCTTTAGTGCCTCAATTGTTGTCGGTGGGGAGTGGCCGAATAAGGAGAGGGAGACAGTATTACGTCGCTTTTAGATAAAGTTTATGGACAGTTTACAACTACTCGGTCCGACTGGATCGCTCGATAAATTGGCAAAGACAATGCCAGATGATGGGATACAACTTTCTCATCCAGAGATTCAAAAGAAGAAAGGTTTCTTCCCATATGAATACTTAGACTCGGTTGACCGACTTGAAGAGGAGGAGCTCCCACGGAGACACAAATTTTATAGCAAACTAAAGGAAGAGGATATCAAGGAGTGTGATTACAAACATGCATTGGATGTATGGAAAAAAGTGGGATGCCAGACGATTCGTGATTATATGGAATTCTATTGCAAGACAGACGTTGTCCTTCTTGCAAATATATTCGAAAATTTCCGTAACACATGTTTAGAAGTAGACCAAGCTTACTGTATGTCAACGCCCGGCTTGACATCGGATGCTATGTTACTGTACACGGGTAATAAGTTCAAGCTCATTCAAGATGCTGAGCAGATGAATTTCATTCAGAGGGGAATTCGAGGTGGTATCAGTCAGTGTATATTCATTACCTACAGACAAACCATCCGGTTTACGCGACAGAAGAGATAGATGGGAATTACGATCCGGAGAAACCATTGTCTGAAATAAAATATCTCGATGCTAATAACCTCTATGGATGGGCAATGAGTCAACCAATGCCAATGGGGGGACTTCATTGGATGACAAGGGAAGAGTGGTTCTGTCGAACGGCTGACTTGGATTGTAATAGCTTCCCACCCTGTTTTCTAGAAGTAGACTTAGAATACCCTACCGAATTACATGAAGAACATTCCGATCTACCTCTAGCTCCGCATCACTATGAATTTCCGAGGCATGGCAGTCGACTGATTACAAGTCTAATGGACAGAGAGAGGTACGTCTTACATTACAAGTTACTCGAATTCTATATTTAGATGGGAATGCGGCTGAAAAAAAGACATGGATTGCTCGCATTTGAAGAGGCTCCGTGTCTCAAACAATATATTGACTTTAACACTAAAATGAGGGCAAAGGGAAAGACAGATTTTGAAAAGAATTTCTATAAGCTGATGAATAATGCAATGTTCGGCAAGACAATAGAAGATGTTCGAAAGTACAGAGACTTTAAATTTGTGGCGGGTCACAGTAGTACCGATAGTGGTCGTAAAAAGATTCAGAAGTATAATCCAAAGATGAAACATATAACTCTCATAACTAGTGAAGAGGATGGCGATTCCTGCGACAGTGCCCTACTGGAACTGAAAAGGGATAAATATGAATATAAAAAGCCAGTTTTCATTGGCGCGGCAGTGCTTAACTTTCTAAGCTGCTTATGTATGAGACGCATTACAATTACTTTCAAAAGCAAGTTTATTTACAGTGTACCTCTTCCTTCTCCAGATGTAACTTTCAATGATATAGTCCGAGAAGATGTAGAACAGAATGGTGAGAAATCGATAAATGATACTAGTGGTATGAAAGACGTGATGGGAGTTCCAAAGATTAATAAAAAGGTGATAGGTAAATTTAAAGATGAGTTGAATGGTGAACCTATTCTTGAATTTGCCGGCATTCATTCGAAAGTATATGCTTTTCGGACTCCAACTTCAGTGACGAAAGATGTTTGTGTTAGAAAACATTTGAACTTTGAAGACTATAAGGATCTGTTTGAAAATGATGTGTTCCTTAGGGAGGAGCCAAAGAAGGCATTTTACACTCAGTTTGTATGGAAAAAACCTGGTGAAATCCGAAGTGAAAAGCGTAGTAAAATCATGATGGCATCAAATGATATCAAACGTGTGCAGTAATATAATCCGGACACGGGCGAATGGCTGGCAGAAACATGGCCGATAGGACGGAGTCCATAAAAATAGTATACACTTTAATCTAGTATTCTCAACGGAGACCATTGCATCATTTATGATATAAACCCAACCATACATGTTATCATTGCGAGCATCTTCGCCACTCTTCACTGATGTATCTTTTTTTCTGATTTCAAGTTGTATACCATCCTTTGTGTTAAATACTCTTAAACCATTTCCATTAAATTCAATATCTTTAAAACTACGCAAGTCGATAAACAAACAGAATTTATTCTTCAAATGATCGACTTCATCCATGTCAATTTCACACCAATCTTTATCTTCAGCAAAATACCGTCGTGTTTCTTTCAAAAATTGTCTTGATATTATCTGCTGAGCGTATATTTTATTTGAAATGCCCTCAATCGTTACAGAAACAGATTCAATGGATGGATTAAAGAAAAGTTCACTATTCAGTTCTGTCTGTTTCTGATCTTTAGTGAAGAGTATCATGATACCCCTTATGCTACGACGTGGTACATTAATATTTTCATTGATAACCGTAGTTTATTCTTTGAATGTCATTTTTCTAACAAAATGTAATTGCTCATAGAGAAAACTTTAACCAGTGTTGTAATATCCTGCTGTATTTCTCGCGAGGGAGTCATCCATGATCGTTTCACATTTCATTTGCATGTTTTTAATTTACAATTGAGTGTAATAGCATGATTACTGACAAGTAATTTAGAGGCAGGTGCAAGCGTAATTCACCATTCAATATGACTCCCTAATGCTGATGGATATGCAACTCAATGACATGATATGAGGGGATGAGTCAGACGAATAGCATATTTTGTTTTATATGTGTCAAAAAGTAAATGATCGTCCACGACGGCGGGATCTGCATTGGCTGCGCCACTTCTAAATTTTCTCAGATTTTTGTTCTGAATTCCGTAAAGGGTCATGTTCGTTCTCTCCTTTTTATGTATGTAGAGATCACGATAACATTCAATAAGGTTATAATTATTCAAATAGAAAAGTACCTGCGCCTCAAATGTAAGGACCATACGCTCGATTATATTTTTTGCAACATTTTGAACTACTCGGTCATCTTCATGGCCTGTTACTTCGAGATCAAAAACCAGGTCGAAAGTATCTGGAACTAGTACTACTACACTTTCTAACTTTGGACACCGTATGATAAGTGTCTGGCCTGGATCTGCCACACTTGGATTATTAGCAACCACATGACGTGTCCTTTCTGCCTTCGTTCCCTGCGGTATTCGGTTGCTGAAATTCGGTAATAATGATCTATCGTATCCCATTTTCACTTCGTGTAATGTATATAGTAACGTAGAAGAAAAAATTCACAGTTAAAATAAAATAAATCACATCTTTACATAAATATTTCCATCTGACTGAAAGATAAATCGATTACCTGTGTCGCGCATCAATCGAAGAACCCAATATTCTTGTAGATGGTGAGTTTCCTGGTATCATCAGCCTCCAGAACGACAGTTATGAATTCTCGTCGATTAAAGAAGTTAGTCTTTTGACATTCCTTAACAAAAGCTAATATGTTATTATATAGATTATCATCTTTGAGTCAGACACCTGGATTTGCCCGAAGGATATGTCGATTTACCGGTCGGAGTTTACACCATTCCAATTCGACAGAGAAACCAAACAGGTCTGTATTTTTAGAAAGAAACTTTGTAATATTCTTTTCACCAAACATGCGGGGTCATATATCAATATTTATTTTATTTACTATCGTCTTCAGAATTCGTTAGACTGTGTATCAATACATAATTTTATTTATAATGACTAATGTTAAACCTGTTAAAAATATCCATAGTTGTTCTCCAACGAATCCGACAACCGATCCTGCTGTTTTTAATAGAAAACTAACAAGGGAACCGATTAAACCTGGTATTGCAGCAGCACTTTTTGCAGCCAATGCTTTTAACCATTCGCCAAATTGCTTTACAATTTCCTTCCCTTTTGTATATACTTTAGGCGGTCCTGAACCATGGTTTGCTCCAGAGCCGCGAGTTCCAGCTGACCGTCCTTCTTTAGTCACAGCCAGGGCAATTGTTGATATTGTCATTCCAAGGGCAGTCAGTATTGCAGCTATTGTAATACCATTCCGTTTAAATAACTCTGTCAGCTTCAGCCTGAGTGACAATTCTGGATCGGAAATTACATCATGAAGAGACCTAGTCTGCGCCAGTCTGTCACATGCCTCACTGATCTTATCATGTTCATATTCAATTCGATCAACATTTTTAGCTTCTCTTGTTATGAGTTATGCTAGTAGTTTATCGGCTTTTTCTTTTCCTGGGTGTGTGTTTCAGGAATTTCCTTTAACTGTTTTTCAACTTCTCTTTCTCTAGCCTTACTTTAGCTCTTTCATTATTAAGCTCGCTAATACACATATTCGCAATCCTTAATTCACCATTATTAGCTCTATATTAGGGTTTAGATTGTTCCATTTTTCGATTTTATTTTTAAAAGCTTGTATTTTATGAGCATTACCGCTAGCATCTTGCCGTAAGAATGTCAGTTCATCTTTGTATATACCCATGTCGTCTGGTATCATCTTCTCAGCCGGTATTTTATTGTTTTTTCACATCTTCAGAATGCAATGTACGACTCACATAGTCGGGCTCTGCGTTAGAACGACCCCCGTATACTTCTCTCATAAATTCATGTCCTCCTTTTTCTCTCAATAATGTGCTGAGCTTATAAAATCCACCTCCTCTATCTTTTGACAGCTTGAGGTTTTCATAATACAGCTTTCCATCCCTAATCTCAGATTCTGTAACCAATACATTAACGCATCAGAATCAGTAATACTATTTGCCTTCAAATTGTTAAATCTTTTCTTTTTTACTTTGTACTATAAGTTTAGTCCAAATCTCCACCTGCAGGCTGTCGCTTGAGCTGGCCTGGAAAGGATTGGCTTCTGCAAGGGCATATCGTCTATAAAGTATGTTTCAGCAGTAGCAGCATATCATCATCATTAAAATTTGTTTTACCTAAATTCTCGAGTTCCAAATCTTCTCCTGTTACCATATTGTGTCTCTATATTACTACAATTACTTTTTTATCATGCCTTACATATACAGTAAAATACAGTTGTTGAAAGCGTTGAACAGTTGGCTGACTATATAGAAAGAACAAGTGCTGCATATCGGCGAAGTTATAAATTGATGGGACGAATTGATATGGCTCTTAATGTGACTAAGGGAATTCTTGTAAGTTCTGCTGTCATAGCAGCAATTCCGACAGTTCCGATACTCATAGCTTTAACTCCTTTACCAGGTGTTGTTATTGAAGTAATACAAGGAAAAACAGGAGTATCCAAGAAGCGAGAGAAATATAAACATTTTCACGTTCAATAAACAGCTGCTTACACAAATACAAGAAAAAGGTGCATCTATAAAGAAAGAAGAGGATAAAGAGACCCTTTCCGTTCCGATAGGGGAACGCACCTCAGACCTTATTCAGAACATATTTCATCAGGCACTAGAAATTCAAAAACAGGAAGGGTTTAGTCCTCCTTTAGAATGATACATGAGACATTACGGACTAAATGGTTATGAAAGTTATCGCCCGAGTTCAGAAAAAATTCCGTAGAAATTTTTCATGAAAGCCGCAGAATATCAGACCTCAGTCATGACATCACATGCTGCTAAGAAACACTCGAAGGTATTGCAAAAACCCTACCGGAACGGTATTGCATAAGACACGGTGAATAAACTCGTAGGAGAAAATATTAACGTAAGTGTTAATGGATAATGACGACTCCGTAGGAATAAATACTAACGTAAGTGAAAAGTTCTCATCTATATACTTACAACACAGCCAGAAGGGCTAACACATGTACCAGAATTTTTATACTTACATCACAGCCAGAATAGAGTCCGTCCATAGGAGAAAATGAGGACAAATGGTCTCCCTTCTGTCCCGATAGGGGAACGCTGTTGTAATACTTACATGTGAGAAGGTTGCAATACCCGATAGGGAATTCCCCCACTGAGTTCATATATAGGTCATCCAGACTCAGTAGCATTCCGAAGGGGACTTACGCAATATGCTGCCTATGACTCATCGCTTGCGCAATCCATTTTTAGCTACAGGAGGGGGGGGGGATTTTCCCTTCCTGTAGCTAAAATGGATAAAATGGATGTAAATATTCTTATTTGTCTCAGAGAGAAATAAATTTCTACTACTGATGTCGCATTTTCAATGGGACTGATTACTTCATAGTAATCATGATCCCAGTACATTTAGCAGGAGTACTTGCACTATTGAGCGTGTTGTGACAGATACACAAGAGGTATTATGACAGTACACCCATACATAACATTGTCACAGGACACAACAAGAGCAGACAAAACATTGGAAAATGCCAGTGGAACACTTAAAATAGAGGACACTGAAACAGGTACACGACACACATGACATGAATGTGACGACGACTTTAATAACAAACCATTCACAAATACATTCACAAAAAATGTATGGGAACCATCACATAAAACCTGAACACAAGCAACTGTCACATATTTGCATATAGGGCAAAGCAATTCTTAAGAGAGGGAGGATGATATGAAATTATTGTGTTTTGGTGGCCTTGGAACGTACGGTGTGGCATTGTTCTAACTGCAGTGTCTACACTCATGGTTTCTTCTGAGTCATTCAGCTTACCAGAATTTGGGACTGGTGATGGTCCGGTCGAACTTAAACGTACGCCTACTCTCACCTTCTCTTTTTGACCATACCTGCTTCACTCGACGCAAATACTGCAACTTCCGGTTCTTTTAGGCGAGCGGCGAATCCACAAAAAGGGCCTTATTTTAGGAGTTTAATGTACCCACCTTACATACGGCCACATCATACGTCATTTGAAAGCTTATTATCTCTACTTTAAGAAAATTGACGATGTGGAGCAGCCAAGTAGGGCCATAACCTCCTAATTTGCATAATTAACAAGGGTACCCAATTTGCATAAATGCAATATAATATTTGAAATTTATTGTTAACTTCTCTAACGATACGTTTAAACTATCGAGTGATATATCAAATGAAAGATCTTTTCATGTAGAATACAAAATGGATATTCAAAGAGAAATTGAAATTGATTATACTGAAATATTTTCATGTTTATATGGAAAACAATATTTACCCCTTTTGAATAACAATATTTTAAAAATTTTAACAAATACAAGTAGTAAATAGAATGTGTACTTTGGGATTATCTTGTTTTTTTCTACAAAACATCTTGTTTTTCCTACAAAACATCTTGTTTTTTCTACAAAACATCTTGTTTTTTTAACACAGGGAACTCCCTCTTACGCACATGCGCGGGAGTTCCTGACCTATATACGAACTCACGCGCAGCAGGGAAATTCCCTGCTGAGTCAGGTCCTGGACTTGCGCAATACAGTAGCTATGACTCACTATCAGTACATCTGTCGGATCATTTGTTAGATAGATTCCGACTGTGCTGCAGCTCTGTACAGCTCCTTAAGGGTTCCAGTGCTGATTTTTGTCTTCTGGATGTAAGTATATACTCGTTTTCTAGTTGTGTGAATTTACTACGTTTTTTCCTACACCTATCGGAGCGAGATTTTCACCTATTTTATTCCCTCCCATACAGTAACCGTTCCGATCTTGAACACTGTTGCGCAATACCCCTATCGGGACGTTTTCAGGCAGGGACTTTCCAGTAGGGACTTTCGCAATACCCTTCCAGTTGCTTAGCAACTTGTCACGTGGTTTCAGAGGTCTGAAAGTCTACAGTTTTCAGAAACATTTTCTACAGAATTTTTTCTGAATCTAACTTTCATATCCATTCAATCCATAATGTCTTAGGTATCTTTCCAGAGGTGGACTAAATCCTTCTTGTTTTTGAATTTCTAGCGCCTGATGAAATATGTCCTGAATAAGTTCTGACCCCGGATCCTCTGTTGTTGCACCTTTTTCTTGTATTTGTGTAAGCAGCTGTTTATATTGCACATAATAATGTTTATATTTCTCTCGTCTCTTTGCTACACCCGTTTTCCCTTGTATTACATCAATAACAACACCTGGTATAGGAGTTAAGGCTAACAGTACCGGAACTGTCGGAATTGCCGCTATTACAGCAGAGCTTACAAGAATTCCTTTAGTAATATTAAGAGCCATATCAATTCGACCCATTAATTTGTAACTTCGACGATATGCAGCGCTAGTTCTTTCGATATAGTCGGCCAATTGTTCAACGCTTTCAACAACTGAGATGTGCATTTTTTTACTGTATATGTAAGGGATGATAAAAAATAATTGTAGTAATATAGAAATACAATATGGCAGAAGGAGGAGAAGATATACCACTCCAGGATTTCGATGATGCAAATTTAAATGATGATGACGCTACTCCTGAAACATTCTATATAGAAGATAATGCCCTTGCAGAAGCTGATCCTTTCCTTGCTAGCTCAAGCGCGCGGAGCCCGCAGGTAGATCGTGTGATTGGACAGAGAGTAGAACTTGAAATAGATATGGCTGAACAATTCTTAGATGAGAATAATATTACTGATGAAGCAGCACGAAACGAATTAATTTTGAATGCAAATATTAAGAATGGAAAGCTGTATTATAAAAACCTCAAGCTATCAAAAACTATAGGACGTGGATTTAGATCACTCGAGACAGTAAAAAGAGAAGCGGGAGGATATGAATTTGTAAGTAAAGTATACAGTTTGAGGGGGAGCAGAGCAGAGCCCGAATTTGTTAGATCAACATTGTATTCTGAAGATGTGAAAAACGATAAAATACCGGCTGAGAAGATGA
Source organism: Ptychodera flava (assembly GCF_041260155.1). Lineage (NCBI taxonomy): Eukaryota > Metazoa > Hemichordata > Enteropneusta > Ptychoderidae > Ptychodera > Ptychodera flava. The sequence goes on from NC_091929.1 coordinate 4,324,986, forward strand.
CGCCAGAAGATATGGGTATATACAAAGATGAACTGACATTCTTACGACAAGATGCGTCTGGTAATGCAGACAAAATACAAGCTTTTGAAAATAAAATCGAACAATGGAACAATCTAAACCCAGAATATAGAGCTATTAATGATGAATTAAAGATTGCGAATATGCGTATTAGCGACCTTAACAATGAAAAAGTTAAAATAAGGCTAGAGAAAAGAGAAGTTGAAAAACAATTAAAGGAAATTCCTGTAGAACACACCCAAGCAAAAGAAAAAGCCGAGAAACTACTAGCTGAACTTATAACAAGAGAAGCTAAAATTGACAATCGAATTGAATACGAAAATGGTAAGATTAGCGGGGCACGTGAAAGTCTGGCTACGACTAGGTCTCTTCGTGATGTAATTTCCGATCCAGAATTGTCACTCAGGCTGAAGCTGACAGAGTTATTTAAAAGAAATGGTATAACAATCGCTGCAATACTGACTGCCCTTGGAATGGCAATATCAACAATTGCCCTGGCTGTGACTAGAGGAGGAGGAGGAGGAGGGGGAGCAGGAACTGGCGGGTCTGGTTCAGGTCCGCCCAAAGTATATACAAAAGCGAAAGAAATTGTAAAGCAATTTGGCGAATGGTTAAAAACATTGGCCGCAAAAAGTGCTGCTGCAATACCAGGTTTAATCGGTTCACTTGTCAGTTTTCTATTAAAAACAGCAGGATCGGTTGTCGGATTTGTTGGAGAACAGCTATGGATATTTTTAACTGGATTAACATTAGTCATTATAAATAAAATTATGTATTAATATATCACCCCCTACGGAATCGGCATGTTTGGTGAAAAGAATATTGCAAAGTTTCTTTCTAAAAATAAAGACCTGTTTGGTTTCTCTGTCGAATTGGAATGGTGCAAACTTCGGCGGGTAAATCGCCATATCCTTCGAGCAAATCCAGATGTCCGACTCAAAGATGATAATCTGTATCATAACATATTAGCTTTCATTAAAGAATGTCAAAAGACTAACTTCTTTAAGCGACTAGAATTCATAAACGTCTTTCAGGAGATTGACAATGATGAAATGGAAGTCCAACATCTCCAAGAATATTGGGTTCTTCGATTGATTCGCGACACAGGCAATCGATTTATCTTTCAGGCAGACGGAAATATTTACGTAAAGATGTGATTTTTTCTTCTAAGTCATTATATACACGAAGTGAAACTTAAGATGTGATTAATTTTCTTTTCAACTGTAATTTCTTTTTTTTCTTCTACTATATACATTACACAAAAATGGGGTACGATAGATCATTATTACCGACTTTCAGCAACCGAATACCGAAGGGAACGAAGTCAGAAAGAACTCATCATGTGGTTGCTCATAATCCAACTGTGGCAGATCCAGGCCAGACACTTATCATACGATGTCCGAAGTTAGAAAGCGGAGTAGTACTAGTTCCAGATACTTTCGACCTGGTTTTTGATATCGAAGTAACGGGACATGAAGATAACCGATTAGTACAAAATGTTGCAAAAAATTTGGTGGAGCGTATGGTTCTCACATTTGAGGGTCAGACACTTTTCAATTTGAATAAATATAACCTTATTGAATGTTATCGCGATCTCTTCAAACATAAAAAGGAGAGAACGAACATGACACTGTACGGAATTCAGAACGAAAATCTGAGAAAAATGAGAAGTGGTGCGAAAGATGAAGACAATACCGTTTATGACGATGTTTTACTTTCCAACGCATATGGAACAAAATATGCTATTCGTCTCACTCATCCCCTCATAACAGGCCATGGAGTTGCATATCCATCAGCGTTAGGTAGTCATATCGAATGGGAAATTACGCTTGCACCTGCCTCCCAATTACTTGTCAGTAATAATGTTGTTACAGCCAATTATAAATTAAAAAACATTCAAATGGAATACGAAACAATTTCTGATTCCGTACTCGCGAGAGATACTGCTGGTTATTACAACAGTGGGAAAAGTTTTCTCTACGAGCATATACATTATTCTAGAATGATCCCATTCAAAGAATCAACCACGGTTATCAATGAAAATATAAATGTGCCACGACGTAGCATTAGAGGTATCGCTATACTCTTCACTAAAAATCAGAATCAGACAGAACTGAACAGTGAACTTTTCTTTAACCCATCCATTGAATCTGTGTCTGTATCAATCGAAGGCATTGCAAATAAAGTGTACGCTCAGAAGATGATACCAAGACAATTTTGGAAAGAAACACGACGGTATTTTGCTGAAGATAAAGATTGGTGTGAAATTGATATAGATGAGGTTGATTATTTGAAGAATAAATTCTGTCTGTTTATCGATCTGCGTAGTTTTAAAGATATTGAATTTCATGGAAATGGTCTTAAAGTAATGAACACAAAGGATGGAATTCAACTTGAAATACTGAAGAAAGACACCGCAGATACTATGATTAACAACGAGCTTCAAGATGATAATATATTTGCCCACGTTTATGTTATTAGCGATGCCCAGGTCACTGTTGAAAATAGTAGATTAAAGTCTTTACAATTTTAAACCGTAACGTAGGTCCGTCCTATAGGCCATGTTTCTGCCAACCATTCGCCCGTGTCCAGATTGTATAACTGCACACGTTTGATATCATTTGGTGCCATCATAATTTTACTACGCTTTTCACTACGGATTTCTCCAGCCTTTTTCCGTACAAACTGTACAAACTGTGCCGGCTCCGGCTTATTCCCAGTTTTAAACAGATCATAATAGTCTTCAAATTTCAAATGTTTTCTAACACAAACATCTTTCACCCCTTTATTTTTTTTCGTCTCGGAAGTTGGAGTTCGAAAAGCATACACTTTCGAGCGTATGCCGACAAAATCAAGAATAGGTACACCATTCAACTCATCTTTAAATTTACCTATCACTTTTTTATTAATCTTCGGAAAGTTGGGCCCACTCATCCCACTAGTATCGTAGATCGACTCCTTACCATTCTTTTCCACATCTTCTCGGACTATATCATTGAAAGTTACGTCTTTGGAAGAGGGTATCGGTACACTGTAAACAAAACTGTCAGTATCCATGTAGGCTAATCGTATTCCAGGGAACTGGGCCCGAAAGTAATTGTAATGCGTCTCATACATAAGCAGCTTAGAAAGTTCCAGTACTGCGGCGCCGATGAAAACTGGTTTTACATATCTATGCTCATCCGTTTTCAGTTCCAGTAGGGCACTGTCGCAGGAATCGCCATCCTCTTCGGAAGTTATGAAAGTTATATGTTTCGTCTTTGGATTATACTTCTGAATCTTTTTACGGCCACTATCCGTACCGTTCCAGTCCGAAACAAATTTAAAGTCTCTGTACTTTCGAACATCTTCTATTGTCTTACCGAACATTGCATTATTCATCAGCTTATAGAAATTCTTTTCGAAATCTGTCCCCCCTTTGCCCTCATTTTAGTGTTAAAGTCAATATATTTCGCGAGACATGGAGCTTCATCGAAAGCAAGCACCCGATAAATCTTTTTCAATCTCATTCCCATCCGAAGATAGAATTCCAGCAACTTGTAGTGTAAGACGTATCTCTCTCTGTCCAACACACTTGTAATCAGTCGAGTGCCCTGCCTCGGAAATTCATAGTGATGTGGCGCTAATGGCAAATCGCTGTGTTCTTCATGTAATTCGACCGGATATTCTAAGTCTACTTCTAGAAAACTTGGTGGAAAGGTGGAACCAGGTCCCCACGCCCCTGCTCCGCCAGCTCCGCCGTCTCGGGCATACCATTCCTCCCACTCTTCCATCGTCATCCAATGAAGTCCGCCCGTAGGCATTGCCTGACTCATTGCCCAGCCGTAGAGATTGTTTGCATCGAGATATTTTATTTCGGTCATCGGCTTCTCTGGATCGTAATTCCCGCCAGCTTCACCAGCCCCTTCGGCGACGTAAGCAGGATGATTTGTCTGTAAGTAATGAATATTACACTGGCTGATACCGCCTCGAATCCCCCGTTGTACGAAATTCATCTGCTCAGCATCTTGAATGAGCCCAAATTTATTGCCCGTGTAAAGTAACATAGCATCCCATGTCAAGCCGGGCGCTGACATGTAATGGGCCGGATCTAACTTATATGCCCTTAAACATGTGTCGCGGAAATTTTCGAATATATTTGCAAGAAGTAGAACGTCAGTCTCACAATAGAATTCCATATAATCACGAATCGTCTTACATCCAACTTCGTCCCATACTCGCAAAGCATGTTCGTAATCGGACTCTGAAATCCCCTCTTCCGTCAATTCGCTATAAAATTCCCCCCTCTCCGGGAGCTCCTCCTCTTCTAGTCTGTCAACCGAGTCTAAATATTCGTAGGGGAAGAAACCTTTCGCCCTTTGAATGTCCGGGTACGAAAGTGGTACCGTCCACCCATCCTCCGGCACAGTTTTTGCCAACTTCGCCAATGACCCCATCATCAACTGAGCACTATCCATAAACTTTATAGAAAAGAAACGTTTCTTTATCTCCCTCTCCCCATCGACAACAATTGAGGCGTGAAAAATAAATGTTTTCGAGAGGCCCATAATTCCACCATTGCTCGTCTTAGCTATGATTTTAGGCTCTGGTCCGGTACCCCCATCATCTATTTCATGTAATTCTTTCAAAATAAAAGAACCATCGTATCCCTTGAGGTTGTGAAAGTAGATAGGAATGGTTCTCGACGGCCGGCATCCCTCGCAATAAAAAGTCGCCTCATCCTTCACTACTCGATATCCGGCGGGCTCTCCACATGCAATACAGACTGGATCATTGTAATTAGAAGGATCTTTCATCGGTATTATTTTCCAATAATACGATTTCGAATAATACTCGGCCCGTTCTTTCATATCCTTTAGAAATTCTGTAACACAGGAGAGACCTGTGAATGTTCTTTACCATAAACGGTTGGCCGCCGTTCCGAGGACCCCACCCCCCCGTTCCACCATAACATACGAAAGACAAATTGGAATATGTCGACCGGTCCCCTTCTCAATAATTGCCTCAGTATCTGCATAGACGACGTAGGGGGCGGGGACCTTCTTCCGATGTCCTTCGAATTGACATACTTCCTTAGGAAAAACTGGCTGGGCGGCGTCTGTTCCACAGTATACCTGATGTTCTTCTAATTCTTCTGTTGACTTAAAACCTCTTTTACAAACCAGGCAAATACACTTTCTTCTGTGCTTATTCTTACGATTAGTATGAGAATTAAGAAGACGATTTAACGAAGTAATTGGCACGAAGTGACCCCGGGTTCTTCCCTCCCCACCAACTATCAGTAATATATTTGCTACCCGATCCGCTCCCAGAACGGGTCCCGCTCCCCCTCGGCTCCGCTATATAACACAGTTATGTCTGACGGGTCGGGATCGGACTCGTGGATCTGAAACACTTGAAGTTTCGTGCCCGGATTTTGCTGCTCGAAGCGCCTGAATACAGTCAGATCGGCGGGCGTAGGAAAGGGAATACCTTCCCAACAGTAGTCAGCCATAAATGGGGCGTACGTATTCCATTTTCTCCTTACCTGACCACCCCTCTTTTCACGAAACTCGGGATCGCTCAACTTTATACTTGCTACGACGGCATACTGAAAACAATTCTCGGTCCCCACCGGTAGCACCAGATCGCTAACACAATGCTTATTTTTTAACCATCCGGGAAGTTTGACTGCGCCAGCCCCGAGTAAAACTTCTACTAGATTTACTTCAAAATTAAGTATCTCCTCGAGAACGAGACCAGAACCCTCAACAGCTTCAATTGTATCAAGCATAAGGTCGTAGCGATCTATTAATTGTTGCCCCACATCCGCCCCTCTTACATCTTTTGTGTATGTATCTTTTAATTTAACAGGCAATATACGAATTTGTGTATTACCAGTTTTCGGATCCGATAATTTGACTTCCATTTCGGTATAAACAGAGTACATCTTTCCCCCTTTGACCATACCTTCAATATCCACCAGCTCCCCGATATCCTCGACTCGCTTGACTTCAGGAAATTCTTTTCGTAAAACTGCTCCCTTGAATGCTGTATGTAATCGACTGGCCATGTTTATGATATATATTATACTATCTAAAAATTTTTAAAATGAAAAAATAATTATTCTATGATAGGTCATCAAAATCCACTATAATATTTTTGTCAGCATTTATTTGTTTATATATCTCACCTAATCTTTCTAAGTCGACTAGTTCTTCCGCATCTTGAATTTCTGGTTTATTAGGCGCAGCACAAAATAACCTCTCAACAGTGAAAGAAAGAGCACGCTTACTTAAGCGCGGTTTAAATGCTAAGAATTCTATCTTACTACCTTTCCGGATATTACGAGGTACAATAGCAGGATTTTCTCGGACTGGCAATGGACTCACTGTTTTAAAAGCACAGTCAATTTCTTTAACCATATCAATACATGTAGCGAAATCAGAAGCCCCTCTTTTAAACTGAAATTTAAAATACGCAACTGGCTGCGCCCCGCTCCCTCGCTTCTGATACACTTTAGATGGATTGTAAAATCCAGTAGTATTCTTGGAGTGAGCGGCCAGGCTTGCAGCATAACTTTTAGCAGTAGATGCATCGAAACTTTCACCTAGGGTACGGAATATTATTAAATCGGTAAACTTTTGAAGACTCGGTTGCCAACGGACACACACCCCATCGCATGTAGCAGGATCTCTAGAACCGTACTTAGGTCCGATGGGGAAAACCACTTCTAGCTCACTGTCTACGTATATGAAAGGATCTACCAATGATTCACCAAATATGAGTTTGCCGTCACTGATTTGAATATTCTCTTCTCCGGTTTCAAGTATTTTTATTGCAGTTGAAATAGAAAGGATTGTCATTGTCTTATCGTATATATCTTAATAAATAATTTTAAAAAAAATTTTTCTATGATATAGTATCCCCAAAATGTCAAACATATTCATAAATGGACCAACTGGAAGTGGTAAGTTACGACGAGTTACGATGCAATAAATTTGAAAGAAGAGGGAGTTGCTACGGTGACTCACGTACCAGAATTTGACACTAGTTTTTCTAGCAACATTGCCGACTTTTATAATGGGCGCCACGTTTCGATTGCCGATTTTCAGAACCAGTTTATAGAACATACGCTTAGTTTACAATGTCAGGCTGGGAGGAGGAGGATCTCCCTCCCTTCGGAACGCTACATTATTTGTGACTCTTCCATAATTCAACATCTAACTTTTTCTAGAATCCGGGGCGTGGCAGCGGAAGAAAAAAAGATTGTTTCTAGAGCATTTGACCATTTACATAGTTTCATTATCATATTCAAAGATATGCCTTGGGATTATTGCAGGCGGAATGTGTTGACTCGAGCCAGGTCGTACGAAATAACCGCCTTAAAAGAACTAGAAGAGATTCACAACAAGTTCAAACAGACTTTCTTAGAAATTTGCCACGACTACAGGCTCCATGTTTGGTAATTCGGAACGCTCTTACGCCCCTCGTTCTCAATAATATACTTAATCCAACAATTGATACCGAGACAGTCGGACCAGTAGAATATCCACGAGCTTTTGACTTTGGAATTGCATGGAGCGGCGGCAGCCAGGGATTTTTAATAGACGGTTTCAGCAAGGAGGAACTTGAAAAAGCGTACTTCCCACCTTGTGAAGAACAACTAAAACAACCTCGAGTCTCACTAAAGAACCTACGCAAACTTCTTAACGCTTGTGAATCTGTGCACGCTTATAATGCTTCTTTTGACTACGAGCACTTGACATTATGAAAAGGGTGGACTTTGAAGTTACTTGTCTATGGCTCATGTCAGTTGTGTACATTATACTTCAACCAGAACTTATAGATAAAGCTGAAAAAGGGGGGACTCGAGAGAACGGACTGTGGTAACATGAGAAGTCGTTTTGAAGATCTTGCAAACTTAATATGTTCAGGAACTGAGATACCACCTCATCCACATACTGCCGAAAAAGATGCAATAAGTGAACATTACTTACGACAGTACATGATAAATACTTGGCCAGGTGGTTGGAAGAATAATGGTAAGCTGTCACTTTCAGCTTTCAAGAAATTAAGACTTTTTCCATGGTACTTATTGAGTAACTTTCGTAAATACTTACGTTAGTACTTACGTTAGTACTTACGTAGTACTTACGTTAGTACTTGACAAGTACCAGCACAGGAACTTACGAAGTACTTACGTAGTACTAATAACATTTTCCTCTGGCTCCCAACTATTGAAACTTTCTGGATAACCTTTCCATTTTATCAGATAGTATTTCTTTCCTCTAATTTTTTTCGTCTTCAAAATTCGTTCTACTCTGTACAGCTCGTCGGCTCCCCGTTCCGAAAGGGCGCTCTGAAGTTCATCGGAGTAGAAAGTGCCGAGTATTTCCTCTCCATTCAGATCTTTTATTTTGTAAACTGGTGGCGTTCCCAGTCCAGCCGCATACACAACTTTTGAAACTACGAAAATCTCCTCTGTCCAATTTGGTAAATATCCTTTCTTAAAAGTGGTCTTGTATTTTGTAATTCGAACCCGTTCTCCCGGCTTGAATTCAGGGTTAACTCCCCCGGCTGCCAACTCAGGACCGAATAGTGTATAAAATGCCTGCCAATCGTTCTCCTCTGTTACGTCCCTGGGTTTCATTTTGATACTTCCGTGAACGGTGTTATTGTAATTCTCAAGAAGTTCTGGTAGAATAGGAAAGCCATTCTCGTGTCTGTTTATATGTAAAGTATTTCCACATCATCGTCTTAAGAGTCCGATTAAAACGTTCAACGACGCTAGCTTTTTGTCACTGTAGGTGTGAAACCAATGAATGCCTGACTCCTGGAGCCACCCCTGCATTTTTCGATTAGTAAATTCCCGTCCCCTCATCTGTCTGAAGTTTGTCGGGCCTTCTCCCGGATTCTTAATCACGTCTGTAGCGCCTGCAACGTATCATCCGCTGTTTTGACTTTATCGGCCTGGCCCATGCGTATTTACTGAGTACATCGATTACTGTTAGCATGTATCGAATGTTACGATTCTCTTTTGCGAACGGTGAAGGGAATTCCACGAGGTCAGCCTGCCAAAACTCGTCCACCGATGTTACGAAAACGCGCCTCCCGCCCGAACCACCACCTCGAGTACGAGGTACCGGTTTATGTAGATTATAAGTTAGCTGAGTTTTTAACCACTCCTGCACCTCTTTCTTAGTAACGTGGAGTCCGCTGGCGCGTGCTGCGTCATATAATTTTTGTACACCTCCAAAACCAGTTTTCGGGTTGTAATATAATTCTCTAAGAGTTCCTTCAGCTTCCATAATTGCTATATTATACGAAAAATTTTATGCCGTACGGATGCTGTAAACGAAATACTAGTTTACTGAATTGTGTATTTTGCAATCGACTGATTAGTGAATCTGCCTTCTGTTTTGACATCCTCATTCCATATTGTTTTATAATAGTGTTGTTGTCTATCTCGCTCGGTGTGAAAAATAGTACTAACATCTGTATGTTTTCCCTGAATGGTTTACTAATACTAGTATATTGTTGAGTCAGAACCCAGACAGATAATCTGTCGTGTCTTGAGCTGAAAGCAATTTTGACTAAATTGTCACTGCGCTTCTTTATATCTTTGGACGCGGCGCAGTCGTCGAGTACTATTAAAGTGTTTGTACCGGCCCATTCCTTATGTACGAAGGCTAGTGTATCATCCACAGCATCGTGTCCGACCGGAAACACAAATACGTTGTCATCTGTGAAAATGAATCTTTTATTGTACGTTTCATTGTTCATGAATGTCGGACAAATGAAAACTATATATTCGAATTTCCTTAAGTACGGACCGGTGAGGAGGTCCATTACAAATTCTGTTTTGCCAGAACCTATCGGTCCAGTTATAATCATGTTGAATGGTGGGGTAGCGTATATTGACATTTCCTCCGGATCTATATATTGTACACAATAGTAATAAATATTGCTAAAGATAACAAACCAATTTTGCCGAATTCGTGAATAGGGTCTGCAGATGCTGCCCGTTCCGGGGGGAGGGGAGGGGAGGGGAGGGGAGGGGACGCCCCCCGACTCGTATCAGTCGCTCCTCCGGGCTCGTCCTGCCACTTCACGGGATCCGCCTCCCCCCTCCTTCCATCTCATGTATAGCACTTTCTCGAACTTCCGTGTTTATATCACCATTCACCCCAAAGGACATAGATTCTGTAGCGTATTGCAATTCATTATTATAACCTGAGATCGCCGGGCCGAAAGAATGACCATCTCAGACGGTAAGAGAAGTAAATTTGGCGAAACTGCCATATCAAGTTTGACACCAGTATTCATTATTGTGTCTTGATATCGCCTATAACTGATTACTTTGTCTGTATTACGAATTTCATCTTCGAGGAGAACGCCGAATTCTTTTCGGACTTGCTCTGCGCTGCCAGTATCACCCACAATGGTACTGCGAATATTAGCTTGTGCGCCGAGTATGCAATATACGTAGGCTTCAAGGCTTTCATTGAGGCGGGCTAGGCCAGCCTTTGTTAGTCCCGAGTCTCCCTTCAGAGGAATGAAACTATTGTATTGTCCCTCCGATCCATCATTTCGAAAGAAATAGTAGTGCGGTCGTTCTTTGTCGGACAGTATATGTTTTTTCTTTCCAAAAATTGTATGTGTATAGAAAACGCCTCCGTCGGCGGAGAGGAAAAAGTCATGACCGTTGTATATCGCTTTTGGCTGTCGAACAGGGCCACGATTAGTGTAATATTCATATCCATAACCAAGACCCTTATTTTGACCTTTTCGATAACGAAAGTCGGACTTCGTTGGACTTATATTTCCAATTCTGTACATAGAAGTTCATATTGGACGAGATTGTACTGATTGTCGCCAGCTTTTAAGGTGGGGGTATCGTCTGGAAGTGCAACGCCCATTTCGTGAAGGATCCTACGTATTGTAAAGTATACATGGAAACGGCAGAATGATCGTATTTGCGGAGGAAATTTCTTATCAAAGAGATGGGCGAATGATATACCACAACCAGTAGTGCTACACCATACAGCGAAATTCAGTTGCTGGTCCCAATATTTCATATGCGGACTGCCCAGCCAGACATTACTTCTTTCGCTGATCGATGAGTGATTACGTTATCTTTGAACACATCCCGAGGATGAAAAGTAAATTTTTCTGTCGGCGTTACATATATTTCTAAGTCCATGAGAATAGGTTTTATTCCCCCGTTCGGTTTGGAAGGAATATCAGCATGCTGTACTGTCGGTACGCTCGTCTTATTCAATTGAAAAGCAACTGGGAATAAGTCTGTACTCATTATTTGTGTTTCTATATACATATAGATTTAAATGGAGGAGAATTTTCCCGGAATCCCTGTCGGAACGTTAGGGGTACTAACATTCCAGACTATGTTAATACTTTATTTCGGATTCAGGTTTAAACGAATTTTTTATTTTTTACTAAGAATAGATAACATACTGCAAACAATGGAGAATTTAATAAAGTCATCGGCAGCGGCAAATACGACAGCGCATTCCGAAGGACCAACCGCAGCGTCGGACGCTCGATCCATAATAGAGACTAAACGTGAAAAAATACTCTGTGTCATCGCAAGTGGTCAAAGTAAGTTATTTTTTGGTAAGGAGATTTCAGTTGTGGATGTAGAAAAATGGAAAGATGAAACGGTGGATAAAGCCTTCAAAATGTACGAAGCGAAATACAGTTCTCTTATAAGTGATACCATCACTCAAAGTTTCATAGATCTAGGAGCCCGCGCAATAAGTCAGGTAGTTCCAATCGATGACCGAGATAACTATGCCACTGATCTTAAAAAGGATTTTATTCTAAACAGTGAAATAAAACGATTATCAGGACGGATAGCGTACACATGGGGGCCCCTGATTGCTCTAATTTCCACCGGTTTAATTACGGGTAAACATTTAAATTTTAAAAAAATCGGGCTTAATATAGTACCTGAAATAAATGGATTCAACTTCGCAAACGGTTCCGACTCAGCAAACGGAAACGACGACGGGGCCCACACCGCAAACGGAAACGACGACCTTCCCTACGCCACAGCGCAACATAGAGAAAGTGACGTTACCGACGAAGCATCCAGGGAGAGTTGCTGCGGGCAAGAAATTAGTGGAATGGAACAGGGAAAACAAGTGGAAGAAACGCCAAGCAATGGAGGGGAGCGATGCGGTAGCGACTGAAGCAAACTGTATAGACCTACCGCCTACAATGAAAGAACAGTGTGATAATAAATGGTATAATAAATGTTATCTTGTTTTAGGAATTGTGGGAGTTTCATTGACTGCATTAGGGCTATATTGGGGGCGTGCTCGGCATTATTGTTCCGTCCGGAAAGATCCTCCACAGAAAGCGAAAAAAACAGAGCCCGTATCGGCTCCCTCCGGAACAGTTCCGACAGGGGAGGGGGAGGGGGGACCCAGCTCCTCTACATTGCATGAGATGGAGTAATACATAATTTTATTATGACTAATGTTTCCAATGACGAAACATATAACTTCCGAAGAGGATGGCGATTCCTGCGACAGTGTCCTACTAAACCTGTTCTCCAACTCCCCATATTTTTATTTTTATTTTTCTATTTTATATACTTGTCAGCAATCATGGATACTAAAACAGTTGTAAACACAATGTACGATGGTATTGTAATCGCAGGACTTGCGATGGGATATCTTATGATCTCCAGCAAATTTTTGAAGATGGATATGGGCGATCCAAGTCGACCAAATTTGACTCGCTTGGCAAAATTAGGCGGTGCGACTGCTGCCGCAGTTGCGACAAAGATCTCCTTGAACAGAAAAATATTATTCCTGCAGAACCTTATACTTTGTAATATATATCAACATACAGTTAGCTATGCTTCAGCTATAGGAATGACAGTTCTCGGTGCTGTATTAAATGCAACGGCATTCACAGGAGGAAATATTATCGGACAAAAGCTTTCTGGGAATGGTGAGGCTCTTATTGAAGAGAAAATTAGACATGATAAAGCATTAGAAAAATTTGAACATGATCGCAACGTCTGGTCAGAAAAAAGATTACTCCAGGTGACTGGGAAAGAGAAAATCGAGCAAAGGACGCGCATGCTGCGGCAGAATTAAGAGATACAGATGCAGAAATCCTGAAGAAGCAGAAGCGGTGCAAAGCCGTTCGAAGGGGCAGTTCAATTCTCAGATTATTATCAGCCAAGTCAAGAGCAAAAAAAATATGAGATGATCTATATTGCTGGAGGATTGGTCGTGGGATGGTTATCTTCCGGTAGGCGGAACGACTACAGCAATTCAATACAAAAGCTAGTTGGCCAGTTATTGAAATCGATCATGTTTCCATCCTGATCCGTTATCCAGATACGCATTGAATCCATCCAGTCTGAGCCTTTTCTCAATGGCATGGAAATTGAGCCCCAGTTTTTAAAATTATAGGTGACCATTTCACCTATTTCTTTTGTATCCTGAATGGGAAGTGTTTGTAAAGAGTTCGATAATACTCCCCGTATGTATTCGTCAGAGCCCGAGCCAACATAATTTCCAGAAACATCGATGACATCTGAATGAACTATGTATTTAGTGACTGTTAGAAATCTGCTCGACCTGGACTCATAGTACTTTTTGTCACGGGGTTGTTCTCAGGTTTATCTGAAAAGCCGACTACGTTGGCGAAGCTACCTGTGGCATTGAAATAGACTTTAATATCTTTAGCCAAAGTTAGAAGAACGTGGCCTGTCGGCAGATGTTTTTCAAAATTAATTTTTTGCTTCAACCCGATTGCTTTGTTTAACGTATCGATATTGTAGTTACCTGGTCGTATTGATTTAGTCTTCTTCGGTTGGTCGCCTTCTTGGTATTTTAATACATTATTCGTCGATGTTATGTTATGCCATGAATTGTACAGTCCACACTCTAGCAGCCTTATCTTCGTAAACTGTGATATGTCAATGCAAGGGTTAAAATACATAGTAACCGGTTTGCCTGTTTTGCTTACAATCTCAATGATCATCGTTGTATGTTGTATATAATTACAAGGTATTATTTATTTTTCACTGTATATAGGTCCCTACGATAATTATGTCTGGTCCAAGTAACTCCGGTCTAGGTGTAATTCGTGTACAAAATCTTGAGCTTGAAGATTTAAGTGATGTTAAAGTGAACAATAATACTAAGATAGCTACTAATCATAATAAGGATTATGTCCTTCGTTACAAGGACCGCGAAAAATATTTCGTTTTAGCCGCGGCGCCCAACGAGCATGCTGTAGAATTTTCTGAACTTACAGACATTGATGAAACCGTAATTGACGCCACAAAGGCTTCAAACGATCCAACTCCTTTTGCTCTGACGTGGGATTCGGTTAGTCAGAAATTCAGACCTTATAACGTACCACGTAACATCTTAGATATATTGGGTAGTGAAATTGTGGTGGAGTTACTGAACTGCCAGGAACTCCAAATGTTATTTATTTCGATAGCAATGTTAACAAGTACAAGTTGTTAGATTTTCGTAGTTGGCTTACTCCTACGAATCCATACATTGCACTTCTTGGTATACCGATTCACCTTAAAATTAGTCCTCTTAATACAATAATGAAGGCAGATAATACACTAAGAAGGTGGATAAACGAGGGGATGACACTAGGGGGATGAATTATTGTATTTGCTCGTATACAGCTAGCGGAGTTCCAGTTAGATTATTTTGGGACACAACTTTAAAGAAACTGGGTCTTAAAAGTGTTGGTGATGAGGCAGCTGTTCTCACTTTACAGACAGTAAATCAACAGATGACAGATAATATGAAAATACTTCAACATGGTACAGTTCTCATTAGATGTGTAAAGTTAGCTACGGGAGACGAGTTTGACGATTTGGTTGGATATTATGCTATGAAAACAGATAACAGAACAACTTGTGATATTATCATAAGTATTGATAAAGATCGAAATGAAATGAGTATTGAATGTTTGTTGGTGGGAATAGAGTAGAGAACGACTTAGGAACTACATTTGTACGTAGAGATAAAAGAGTGAACACTTTAGATATCAGTACCATTCATCTGAAACGTCTCATTTTGTTTGAAGTAATGGTCTTCCGACATATTTTAAGTTCAGAGGAAATTACTAAAATTTTATCTATCGGGTGAACAAGTTAACTAGAGTCGTTCAGAAAAAATTCTGTAGAAAATGTTTCTGAAAACTGTAGACTTTCAGACCTCTGAAACCACGTGACAAGTTGCTAAGCAACTGGAAGGGTATTGCAAAAGTGGTATTGCGAAAGTACCGGAAAGTCCCTACTGGAAACTTCCCGATAGGGGTATTGCGCAACAGTGTTCAAGATCGGAACGGTTACTGTATGGGAGGGAATAAAATAGGTGAAAATCTCGCTCCGATAGGCGCAGGAAAAACGTAGTAAATTCACACAACTAGAAAACGAGTATATACTTACATCCAGAAGACAAAAATCAGCACTGGAATCCTTAAGGAGCTGTACAGAGCTGCAGCACAGTCGGAATCTATCTAACAAATGATCCGACAGATGTACTGATAGTGAGTCATAGCTACTGTATTGCGCAAGTCCAGGCCTGACTCAGAAGGGAATTTCCCTGCTGCGCGTGAGTTCGTATATAGGTCAGGGAACTCCCGCGCATGTGCGTAAGAGGGAGTTCCCTGTGTTAAAAAACAAGATGTTTTGTAGAAAAAACAAGATGTTTTGTAGGAAAAACAAGATGTTTTGTAGAAAAAAACAAGATAATCCCAAAGGTACACATTCTATTTACTACTGATGTTCTAATACAGCCACAACGCACAGCCACATCATACATCATTTGAAAGCTTATTATCTCTACTTCAAGAAATTGACAATTTGGAGCTACCAAATCGGGCCATAGCCCCCTAATTTGCATAATAAACACGCATACCCAATTAGCATAAATGCGATATAGTATTATAAATTTATAGCTAACTTTTCTAAACATACGTTTAAACTATCGAGTGATATATCAAATGAAAGGTAGTTGCATGTAGAATACAAAATGAATATTCAAAGAGATATTGAAATTGATTTCACTGAAATCTTTTCATATTTATATGGAAAAAATATTTTCCACTTTAGAATAGCAATATTTTAACACATACAGTCCTATCATACAGCCACATCATACGTCATTTGAAAGCTTATTATATCTACATGAAGAAAATTGACAATATGGAGCTATCATGGAAGGCCGTACCCCTTTATGTCCATAAATTACACTGGTAAGCAATTTGCAGAAATAAAATATGAAATTAGAAAATTCATTGTTACCTATTCTAAGCACACTTTTACACCATCGAGTGATATATGGTCTGTGGTAATGGTATTTGCACATAAAACACAAAATTATATCAGAAGTGATATTTAAATTAATTTACGGAAATATTTTGATATTTCTGTTGAAATAAATATTTTCTCTTTTGAATAATGGTATTTAAAAAAATTAAAGTATCAATGCAACAAAAAGATCCACACGAACGACACTACTGTAGTTGTTGAAATGTAGCTCTGTAGCTGAAACAATGTGTCAGAGTAAGCTGCAGTCAAAGTAATGGCATGATTCATGATCCAAATCATTCATGCCATTTCCAGTAAATCTAGTAATTGTAGGAGTTTATCATCCTCTTCTTCACCAGCATTGTCATGAGTAAAAGGGTTGCCACAGTTATCGCTGCCTTGGCAGAAACAAAGGACTGTGCAGGGAAGATTAATTCGACAGCAGACACAATTGGTGACAAGCAATAAAAGAAAGCAGCTCCGCTAATCGTTCATATCTTAGTGTTTGAATTTTGTGTATGATATTGTGTATATTGTAATGTATATTATGTTATGTTTGGCCGTTTTATGTATAGTGGTGATTTGCCATGGCGAGACGTAACCCTAATCTACGTGTCTTGCCCTATTGGGTAGCAAGACTAATGTGACACTGCGATCCTTTGATGCTACCTTTCGAGAATAGAGTTGTCTTCATCAGTCCTTCATTTTTTTGTGAAACATGTGCACTGATTGGATGATTGTAGGTGTTACCAATCGAGTTGTTCCACTGAAGTTCAGTTTGTTTAAGTACGGAAGCTAGAATGTCTACTTTCGTTCAGGCTGTATTTGTGTACGCCATTTGAATCGGAGATCGGACTGTTGTAGGTTTTGTGAAG
This sequence comes from Ptychodera flava, assembly GCF_041260155.1. NCBI lineage: Eukaryota > Metazoa > Hemichordata > Enteropneusta > Ptychoderidae > Ptychodera > Ptychodera flava. The sequence continues at coordinate 4,342,188 of NC_091929.1, forward strand.
TTTGGCATCATCGTAATGCTTATATTTCCGTTTCTTATGTATGTGATTAGGCTACGCTCACAAATAATGGTGAGAGGCAGAGGAATTTGGGTTGGATTCGAAAATTTTGGGAGATTGTAGAGGGGTAAGTTGGAGATTTTGATCTGCATATAGGGGACCTGAAAATGTTTCGGTTCCCCTTTACTTTTTACGATTCTAAGGTTTTGAAATTAATTTAATGAAAATTTAATAACATTTAAATGTCATCCGATTGTCCAAAGTTAGTAAACAAGATTTAGAATCGTTTGGTCGCATTTCTGTTCATTACTTTTATCTCCAAAATATCTTGTATTCTCTATTGCCTTGTTGTTGCATGATTGTTCTAATGTATCGTAATGTTTCGCGTTTAACAAGGCCCTTGAATGTTGCCGTTTGGCTTCATGAACCGCAATGTATCTGTTGGTTTTGTGTGTGTTTTGCAGTCGAGAATGTTCTCTTTGTTCCACCGATGACCTTTATAGACAATGAGGTCTAACGATATGATTTCTTGAGAAGAGCTTTCGAAAATTTGAAAGTATGATGCATTTGTTCATGTTTGATATGAATTCATTAAGCTCGTGTTGAGTTCCAATGAGAATCATACATCGTTTCTGAATCTCAGTCAGAGCAATATTTGTTCAGTGTGTTGGTGAATTATTCTCATTTCGTCTTGTGAAATGTAATGTCAGGAATTACTGGTAAAACTGGAGATCTCGTACTGCACCAAAATACATGACGGTAAAATTCACTGTTGACTTGAAAGTGTTGTTTTTCAAGATCATTTTCAGCATTGCTATCATGTAGTTTTTGTTTGTTGTTTGATTATGCAATCATTTGATGATCTTTCCTGATTAATGCTCTGTCGACTGTTTCCATTGCTTCATTGTGCGTTGTATTAGTGTACATTGAAACAATATCTAGTGTTACAAATGTCGCATTGGCCGGAACTTTTATTGTCTCAATTTTCCGTGTAAAATCTGTCGTATCTTTGATGTATGTTGTTTATTTCTACACGATTTATTTGAGAAATAGTCAATGAATTTTGATCTGTGAAAGGTTTGACTGCATCATCCACTTATAATTGGCGGCCCACGAACTTTCCTCGTGGGCGTCATTATGTTCACTTGTATTTTTAGCATGAGTACCAACTTGTAAGTGGTGCTAGTATTTTACTGTTAACTGGAATAATCGCCATGGCTAATCAACACTCTATATAAAACAGCCAAAGATAATATACACTGACAATGTACACAATATCATACACAAATGCAAACAACGAAGATATGAACGGCGTGTTAAGTTGCTTTTCCTTCATTATATAACAATAAATATATAAATGAAATATGGTGCCTTACGTCTACATATTCGACATAACTGAACTGAAAATACAGATGTAACCACATGTAGTAACCAATGATGTCTCCATCAAAACAAGATTTCCAGAGAAATTGAAACAAAAATGACATCAATAATACAAAAGGGCCATTCAACACACAGCTATTTATAACAAGATTGGAACTAATTTGGGATAATTGGACGGTGAAGTAATGTCGGTTTAATTTGCAAATTTAAGCTCATCTGCTTTTCTTTTTAATTGTTTTTAAGAGTAACTTGTTATAGTTCAACACTCAACTACAGAGCACAAAACACGTTTTAGAAAATTTGCAAAATATGAAGACCCAATTATCCCGAATTAGTTCCAATTGGTTTTATGTATTCTTGTTGTTCAGCTATATGGGAATTAGACAGGAAAAGGTTCCAGTCTGCGTATCCTTAATAAACAAAAAATCAATTGCAAAACAAATTCAGACATTTATCCCCATAACTTTAGCATTATTTGTATTTAGTACACAATATTTGAATATTAAAAACTAGTCAAGAGTTTACGATTTAATTGAAAATATTCAATAAGAATATTTTGAATACACGTTTGGAGTTCATGATTCTATTCTACATGCAAATACCTATCATTTGATATATCACTTGATAGTTGAAAAGTAAGTTTAGAGTACTTAACAATGGATTTTTGTAATTTTATATTGTATTCATGCAAATTAGGTACCCGTGTGCATTATGCAAATTAAATCATTACAGCCCTATTTGTCAGCTGCATATCGTCATTTTTCATGAGGCAGAGATAATAGGCTTTCAAATAACGTTTGATGTGGTTGTGTGATGCGGTTCTATGTGTTAAAATTATTAAAATATCGTTATTCAAAAGGGGAAAGTATATTGTTCTACATTAGTACGAAAAAATTTTAGTAAAATCATTTTAATATCTCTTTGGATATCCATTTTGTATTCTCCATGCAAATACCTTTCATTAGATATATCACTCGATAGTTTAAATTGTGTTTATAGTAGTTAATAAATTTCTAACTTTATATCGCATTTATGCGAATAGGGTACTCATGTAAATTATGCAAATTAAGGGCCACATCCGTACTTGACAGCTCCACATTGTCAATTTTCTTGAAGTAGAGATAGTAAGCTTTCAAATAACGTATGATGATGCTGTATGATTTGGCTATTTGTATCAAATTACTTTAAATATTGTTATTGAAAAGGGAAAAATATTGTTTAATATAAATATGACAATATTTCAGTAAAATGAATTTAAATATCTTTTTGGGTGTCTTTTTAGTATTCTATATGCAAATACCTTTCATTTGATATATCACTCGATAGTTTAAAAGTATGTTTCGAGTAGTAAATAATAAGCATCTAATTATGCAAATTGGGTACCCGTGGGACTTACGCAAATTAGGGGCTACGGCCGTACTTGACAGCTAAATGTTGTCTATTTTCTTCAAGTGAGACAATAGGCTTTCATATGATGTATAATGTGGCTGTATGATGTGGCTGTATGTGTTCAAATTTTAAAATATTGTTATTCAAAAGGGTAAAATATTTTTTTCAGTATTAATATGATAATATTTCAGTAAAACCATTTTAAATACCTTTTTGGATATCAATTTTGTATTCTACATGCAAATACCTTTCATTTAATATATCACTCAATAGTTTAAAAGTATGTTTAGGTAGTTAACAATGAATTTTCTAATTTTATATCACAATTATGCAATTTGGGTACCCATGTGAATTATGCAAATTAGGGGGTTATGGCCCTACTTGGCAGCTCCACATCGTCAATTTTCTTGAAGTAGAGATAATAAGCTTTCAAATGATGTATGATGTGGCTGTATGTAAGGTGGGTACATTAAATGTGAAAAATAGGTGAGCCTGCCGCTCGCCTATTTGGTGTTTGGACCTTTATCATATGCTTTGGCCTTGAGTGTGTATTGTCTACCTGCAACTTTCGCCTTGTTGAAATAGTCCAAGGTGCGTTTGCAGTGTTTATTATACAATTTTGATCGACAATGTCGTCGTCCTTACGTAAATTTCTGCCAACATTCATCGTTTGCCGATGACAGTGGCATTTTTCAATACTTGGTGACATTATCAGCGAAATTGTCGGCACAAATCGGCATGCGCTTTCAAGCACCTTTTGATGAAACTCAAAATTTCTTTCAATGTTTGACTTTGTTAACAGAAAAAAACTTAAACAAAATATCAGCGCACTTTTTTTGCCGGCGGACACTGCGCCGTGACCGTAACGACGGTCGTACAAATATACAAGACACTAACACACAGCCCGTATCGGCAGTCTACATTCATCTAATCTCGATCAAAGCGCCAAAAAACAAGCCATTCTGAAAACACAAAAACAACAAAGAATGACGGGTAAAATAATGACATCAGTGGAAAAAGTTATCATTTGTTCTGGTTTTGTACGTTCATTCGTAAAACATCAATAAACCTTACATTTCAAGTCAAAATGACAGCTTCACTCGACTGACACCATCAAAATACGCGATATAACATCTTCAAGAATAAACATGCGTTAATTTTAAATTCACGACAGTGTCGCTGATCGATATAATGAATAACAGGCAAAATTACTGATGATCCCTCGTAACGACCTCAACCAGAAAATTTCCCTTAGAAAACGGATCACAAGTTGGCAAAAAATGTCTACTGCGCATGCCATATACATGTGTTGGATGACGTCTCACTAAATATCGCAGGATCCAGTTCACAATATGTACTGACCAGTGTAAATCAATGTCAACAAATCCAAAAGCATCCAAACCAAAAGGAAACATGGAAGGAAAAGGAAAACCTAGACAGTCTGTAAGCCATGTGGACACACTGCCTGAGGACGAGTATGCGTTCACCATCCAACAGCAGCGAGGTATACAGAAACTTAAGACCATAGTTGGTTGGGTCCCAATTAAAATGGTGATTGACTCTGGAACTTGCAGTAATGTTATTGACAAATACCTGTGGTGTGAGTTGAAAAAGAATAGAATAAAATGCACTGACGGTACGAAAGGCTCGACGGAAAAATTGTATGCATATGGGGCCAGCGAATTACTAAAGATAATGGGAAGTTTTACCGCACTGACAAATTGTGCAGACAGAGAGGTTGAAGCCTAATTTTTTGTCATCGATGGAAAAGGGGACCATTTTAGGCCAAGAAATCGCCATTCGACTTGGAGTGCTACAGCTTGGGCCAAATATCTATGCTATCTGGAGTGAAGCAGCAATCTTTGAAAAATACGGAGATGTTCTCAAAGGCGTTGGGAAACTGAAAGACTTCCAACTCAAAGTTACATGTTGACACAGATGTGACACCAGTGGCGCAGCCAGTTCAACGCACACCATTTAGCTTACGTCAGAAAGTGAAAGCAAAAATTGACGAACTAATCGACCAGGACATTATAGAACCTGTGAATGGCTTGACACCGTGGGTTAGTTCAGTAGTCGTCGTACCCAAATGAAATGGGGAAATTCGACTGGGTGTAGACATGCGCCAAGCAAATCCGAGCAATCATTCGTGAGCGCCACCCAATACCTACAGTCGACGAAATACTCCAAGATGTGAACCAAAGCACTGTGTTTAGCAAGCTTGACCTGAAATGGGGATTCCAGCAGATTGAACTTGACCTTGAAACACGAAGTATCACAACATTCGTCATGCACTGTGGGTTGTACAGGTAAAAGTGCCTCTTGTTTGGAATTAATGCTGCGCCAGAGATCTACCAACACGTTATACCGGTACAACAGGTATTACAAGGTTGTGAGGGTGTTGCTAACATATCAGATGATTTGTTCCCACACGCAAAAGATGAAGCGGAATACAATCAACGGTAAGTGAAAGTGCTAGAGAGATTGAGAGAGAAAAAACTGACATTGAACAAGTCAAAATGTGCATTCTACATGTCACAGTTGGAATTCATGGGATTACTCCTATCCAAGCGTGGTATAGAGCCAACTGAGAGTAAGGTGAAGGCGATAAATGAAGCCTATGAACCTGAAAACACAACTGAAGTTCGTAGTTTCCTCGGACTTGCCAACTATAATGCACGATTCATCCCTGGCTTCGCTAAAATAGCTGATCCGTTGAGACAGCTGACAAAGAAAGGGGTAGCATGTGTCTTCGGCAAACTGCAGAGAGCTGCATTCAATGGGCTGAAGCGCCGACTTGCAAGTGCTGAAACTCTTGGATTTTTTTATAAGGATGCAGAGACACAAATTGTAACAGATGCTAGCCCGGTAGGAAGAGGGGCAGTCCTTATCCAGAAGCAGCAAGGAAACTACAGGATAATCAGCTATGCAATAGACATCAAATCAGGTCCAATAATCGTTATTATTCAAGGTAACTAAGAAATTTACCAGGTCCAAGGAACATATTGAAAATGACAAAGGCAATGGGGTCATCTTGAACCACAAAATAGTGTGGTACCAGGTGTCCGGAATGGGTAAGCGTACCCTGCCAGCTAGCCGCACCCGTCAAGATTGACCCAAAGCGACAAATCCATTGTTATTTGGTGAATTCACCAAATTGCTTTTGTGAGTCAAAATTTGGTATGCTGTCACTCATCATTTGAAAAACAGACAGGTCATATTTTGATACAACATCTCCGTATCTACCGTATACTTCTTAATAATTTCACTAATCTACTTTCTGAGAATCCTTGCCTCACTAACTTTTGAGCTAATAGGCTGTGTCTAACTCGAAAGTCTTCATATGAATTGCATGCTCTACTGTATCTAAGGAGTTGTGAAATATACACACCATAAGCTGGAGATGATGGTATATTGCTCGACAAAAAGGGAAAGTTTATGATTTCAAAATTGAAATTGTCTCTTTTGTCATACAGCTTAGTATATAGTGTATTTTGTCTAATTTCAAACAATACGTCTAGGTATGAAGCCGAGTCCACACTTTAGTTGTTTCTTTTATTTCTAAATCATCTGGGTAGATGTGGTGTAGATAATTGGATATACCAGGATTGTTTAAACTGATGAGATCATCGATATATCTGTGGGTGTTGTTAAATCGCTTGGCAATCCTTTTACACCCAGATTTCTGAAGTGATTGTATGAACTCTGCTTCATACGAATACAAAAATAAGTCTGCAAGAAGTGGGGCGCAGTTTGTGTCCATGGGAATGCCTATGGTTTGCCTGAATGTCATGCCAGCAAACTTGATAAATATGTTGTCAATTAGGAAATATAGCATATAAATCACCTAAACATCACTGTATTTGAGTTTGGCATCGCTGTTGTTGGTGAAATACCCCGAGTTGCGCTTGATGGCAATGTATTCATACCTACGACTACCATTCTTGTAAAAGAAGGCTTTCTTCACAAGAGATGATAGCCTGTCTTTAAGTTTGTTATGTGGGGTGGTTGTGTACAACGTTGAAAAATCAAATGTGTGGATTGAATTGTACATGTTTTTGTTATTTTGTAAAATATGTAACAGTTCTTTGGAGTTCTTAATATCCATGTTTGATTGACCCACTAGTTTCATAAACTTTGTCACAATACCGTACCAAACCAGATTTAATGGTTGGTACAATGATGGTTAAAAGTTGTGACAAGCGTTTTTTGTACACTTACTGGAAACAGCTATGAAACGTTGTTTATAGGGATTCTTATGGATCTTCAGAATCCAATATAGATTAGGTAATACCTTGTCATCCTGCGCTAACTTGACGCCAAATTCACTCAAAACTGTTAAATGGTTCTGCAATATTTCCTCATCAGATAAGGTTGAAAGAGAGTATGTTGTGCTACTCTCATCATCTGAGTTAATGTGAAGTTTGTTCTTTAAACATTGAATGTAAGATTGCTTGCAGACAAAGATGATGTTGTTTGATCCTTTGTCTGCAGGCACAACAACATATTTATCGTGTAAAGCATCTAGACATTCCCGTACAGAAGGGTCATCAAAGGCAGATGTAGTGTTGATGACAGTATGTGAAGAACGAAGATGTGAAATGCGAGATTTTACCTTATCACAGACTGTGCGAAGCCAGTCCGAAAGACATCCGACGTCTTTGTCTTCGAGGGCAGCCCACTTCTTAGCATAAGCCTCAGCAGCATCCATGATTAAGTTAAAGTTCCAATTTACTTTGGGTGGCTCGCGATATTTTGGGCCAAACTGGAACAGCTGCCGAAGCTTATGATGTGTAACTATCTTCATGTCACATGTTATTATATGACCGTGAGGTTTGTAACAAAAGGGAGATGACATACAATCACAAGTACCATCATGAACATTGTTCTTAATATCAATTTCTTTCAAGACCCTATTGTAATTAACAATTTCCTACTTATGTTCTTAGAATAGGTATAGGACGCTATAGGAGGGTCTTGAAATGTAAAATAAGGTGGTACTTTGTCCATAACGTCCTTGTTGTGTAAGATATTGCTGATGTTAATCATGTCAATCCCTTTGTTAAAAAACCTCAAGGGAAAAACAATCTCTGCTGACTGTTGATGCTTTCTGTCCGAACAGGTTTGAATAGGCGATATTTGCCTATATCCATAATAATGGTGATTAACCGGTATTCGGGCAGCAGACAGTTGTATACATTCATAACTTCAACAGTCAGGAGAAGTGAAACTTCTGCAAGGAGCATGCAAACAATGCAGTTCTTACCTTGTGAACACCCAAAGGCTGATTTAACATGGGTAATAGATCACTGAACTGGGGATTACTGGTGTTATTGCTGTGTCGATGGCCATGACTTCGTCGTCTTCTCTGGTGAGAATTAAACAAACCCATGACATTAACAGTCTTTCCCCACACCTAGTATGTTATCATTACAGCCATAAGGCATAGCTGTGCCAAGTTCAGTGATCCAGTGGTGTTCACGAAGTAGAAGCCTGACTGATGTCGAATGCCGCTACTCACAAACCGAGAAAGAGGCATTGGGTATTGTATGGGCTTGTGAACGATTCCATACTTACCTTTATGGGATCCAGTTCACAATATGTGCTGACCACAAACTACTTGAAACTAATCTACTCAGTGAAATCTAAACCGTGCACCAGAATAGAAAGATGGGTGTTGTGACTACAGCCCTACACATTCAAGGTAAAATACATACCTGGAGAGGCAAACAATGCAGACCCACTGTCATGGCTCATCTCAGGGGACTGCCATGAGCATTCCCAACCACATTTGTCAGCAGAGGACTATGTTGACTTTGTCGCCGTATCTGCGACACCTAGTGCTTTGACTACGAAGGAAGTTGAAGTGGCATCAGCAGATGATGAGGAACTCTCTGCACTAAGACATTGAGTTAAATCTGGTCAGTGGGAGGACCCTCGATGTAAACCATATCTAACAGTATCCAGTGAGTTGTGTGTAATTGTAAAACTTGTGCTTTGAGGTACAAGAATTGTCATACCGCAAAAACTTATAGACAGCGTGTACTGACTTTAGCACATGATGGACATTTAGGGATTGTTGGAACAAAACAGATATTGAGAACAAAGTTCTGGTGGCCTGTAATTGATAGATAGGATGAGAAATTCTGTAAAAGCTGTCACGGATGTCAGCTAGTGAGCCCACCCGACCCACCTGAACCAATCAAGAGTACCATGTTACCACAAGGACCATTGCAGGACCTTGCAATTGACCTTTTAGGGCCAATGCCATCAGATGACTTTGTGCTGGTTGTGATTAACTATTACAGCCGTTTCTACGAGATGCGCATAACTCATGAGAGTTGGCCTTGGAAATCTAATAATTGGAGGAAAGGATTGGAAGTTGTTACAAACAATCGAACGCGGTCGAGAAAAGTCTAGAACATGGCCCAAACATGGCCGGCAGGCATGGTAGACACGCTGTCGTCAAAACGATTCACATGCGATATGCATTCATCTCTTAAATTTGAGACAGTGCCAGAGTAGGTAAGCAGATGCCCCCAAAAAAGTGTTTTGTATGCAAAACACAATGTAGTTCCATATTTTCTCCGATAGCAGACTATGCTTTGGCAATTTATGTCTCTTTTGGAAATCGTTGTGACGCCGCTGACGATGCAGGTTTTCGATGTGGCACGTGCAGTAATTGTGTCCGAAATTATGTGCAAAATTCAACGATAAATTACTCGTATAGAGCCAATTTGAAAGGGCAAAAGGGTGGAAATGCTGGTAACAAAAATAGGTGGGAAGAGGGTCGGTACACAGCACAATGTGTGTGAACATAAGACATCAATTTGTATTTTTTGTTTGCCCTTTGAAATAGTAACTAATATACTCTCTCGCTGTTGAACATACACGAAATCAAGGCATTTTGTAGTACTAGTCGCTTATTTTGGTATACCTACTCTGCTATTCCCTGTATTTGGAAGTCATTATTCTTAAAAGATTTTCCCGACCAGGCAAGTCTTTTAATCGATTTACCCTGTAGTGATGAATCAGAGCTTAGCAGTTGGTATGACATGTACAAATTCACACATGTGTATATGAAGAAAACAAATTTTACATATAGGGCACAGGATGAGTCAATGCACTTAGGGAAATTTCGATGTCATGTGACAATTTAAGAACTAAACATCTAGAATTGCAAAGTAAATTTGCACTGACTGTAAAAAGACTAGTTGATATAGAAACTGTCAGTCCATCAAAGTCCTTGTCAAAAGACCAGGAAACCCTATTCCGAAAGTTGTGTAGACATAAAGAGCAAAATTCAACAGATGGATTGATACGTGCTTTGAATGATCATGGGAGACCTAAAGTCTTTATGCCAATTAGAAGGCCAGAAATATGTTCCTCTGAAGCTTCATCGAGAACCCTAAGGGCCCGTTCAAACATTTTGGAAAAGTTTGAAGCACAGCAAATATCAGTTCCGAGTGTAAACACAGACAAACGGAAAAGTGATGAAATTGACACAAAAATTAGTTTAGTGAAACGCCGTAAAGATTCATTTAAAGAAGCATTAAATGAAGCTGGAATAAAAGTGTTCCAAAAATTTTCTCGTCAGACAGTACTTGGATTGAAAAGTGTCCTACCCTTAACTATGTGGTGCCTTATAAAACGAGCCTTTAAACTTGAAACTGGGGAAGACGTCTTTGGCTAAGAGAAATTGCTGAGAGAAGAATTAAGTGAAATTCACTTTGAATACGAATGTGGTGAATTTAATGTTATTGACAAAGGTGTTAAACAAAGTGTAAATTTTTTGAGGGTAGTGGATATGGCAACAGTCATAAGGCGTACAGTAGATGAGCTTCGGGAGACTGAAAAACTTGCATATCTGAGTAATATTTCAAAACAGACATTATGGGTTATGCTTTCTGGAGACAAAGGCGGAACATCGACTAAATTAATGCTCCAAATCTTGAACGGCACATCAGGTGTCAAGCATTCAATCAAGTCTGCAAAACTCCTTGGCCTGTTTGAGGGGTCGAAAGACTCGCGAGAATGCATTGAAATGGCTTTTGGACCAGTCATCAAAGATTTCTTGGCAGTCACCAAAAATATCAGTGATCTACGCATTCAAGTATCTGAACTAGCAACTTCTGAATGCTGTCCTTTACCCGTTAAAGGTGAGTTATGTTTTTTGATTGGGACGCTGTCTGGTGAATGGATTTCTACTAGACAACTGGGTAGTGTGTCAGGGCTAGCAAAGCTGGTATTTCAGTGTCGTAGGGCTGTATAGGATGACAGGAGACGACGTGTCTAATTATCTAAGATGCTAGTTTATTGGAATCTAGCACTAGACTGAAGTGATGCAATGCAACACTTTGCAGAGGGAAACACGTGACTCATGAATATTAATTGTGCTCATGAATATGAGGAGACATTTCAATATGTCACATTGATATTCTGTGTATGTACTATCATCAAGAAATTGGTGTGTTGCACCTGATTTTCAATAGAATGCAATGTTCAGGGATCTCATTTATTTATTTTTATAGAATTCAAGTTCAGACCATTGGTGCCATACAATGAGAAGAACACAACCATTAGTGAAGACTGCCTGATGTGTCAATCTACTGGTAAGCATTTGGTAGTTATGTTTCCCTTTGTAGTAGAGAAATGCCTAGTGAACAGTATACTTGCATCTCAATTGATCCACCATTTAATGCACCTATATTGTCTGAAGTTAATTTAAGCACAATGATTGTAATTCAAAACAAAAATATGACACGTAACGTTTATATTCATTTTATAGCAGTTGCATCTGTAATTACACAACTGTATTTCAAGGCAAAACAATTAAACCAGTCAGTTGCAGGAATCACATGAGATTATTGTCTTTGAATGAGACTAAATAGGAGTGCAAATTATCTAACATATAAATCTGTGGCAAAACGCGTCCAACGGTTTTTTTTGATCTCGTTTTGAAATATAAAAGGAATAAAGACACTTTTTTATGTTTTTCATTAAAAGTTCATCAAAAGATAATTGGTCTTAAGCTCGTTTCCATTAGGTTATTACTCATTCCGAAAAATTTATAACATAATTAGGGTACCCCTCTCACCAAATGGGGGTCTAATTGCGTCCATTCGTTTTATCATGACTGCCTGTTAAGTACTTAAATCGCTAGACACTCCAAACAAAAATGTTCGAGTGTCTATGCCTAGGGAAAAGAAAACATGAAAATGTGGTGTTTTTGTGTTTTCATTTTCAAATAATCTTTGTCTCTTTCAGTGTTAAAGTGCGCGTGTTCTACCCAAAGTACATGATACTTTTTAAATTGTCCAATCCTAAGTCAGAACTTTCAGTCACTTGAGAAGTCTCGGCCTGATTCGATGCAATTTGTAGCGCCGGGAATGAGAAATAGCCTGTTCTATCGAAGATTTTGTCGCAATTGGCCGAGGGAATGTAGCATTTTAAAAATCTGATGATGAAATGTCTGGAACTGACGCCGCGTTGGACTGACAAAAAGTGTTGCAACTTTAAGGGACGTAATTAAAACTCGTCAAGTAGACTCGCCTACATAGAGAGGTGGCTTTTCTGTATTCGATAACTTTGCTCAAGGTTGCACATTTTGATGATTCAGTTTGGCATGTACCAAGCCGGCCCAATGCGGAGGCCTACCGGTACTCTTTCACCATGGTTCGTTCAATTTGTGTCCATTGTGTAGTTTCCTGAGCGTTGGTAACGTTAGTTTGCTGATAATGAAAAGTGGTCGGATTCCAAAATGTTCTGTTTAGGGACGGGGGGGGGGGGGATGAGGTCAAACGCTATTACCCCAGCCCAATTTACCATCACTTTCTAAAAATTAAAACTTCAAGTTTGGAGTCGCGGATAGGCATTATAAGCCAACGGGCTGACAACAGTGAAATAAATATGCCAATGAAAACTCAACTCGGATGCACTATTTTGCGGGCTGCAATCCATATTTGATATATTTTGTCTTTGTGTATAGTGGTGAATACGTATGCTTACATGTTTTTTTGCGGAAAAAAACGCCCAAAACAATTAGAACATTGACTTTATTCGAATATCATGGTAACACATCGCGCCACCAACGTCAGACAGCCAGCTACTTCCTATCCAACGGTACTGTAATGTTTTTTTTCTGCGTTGAGCAAATTAGTTGTTTGCCGAAATTTTCAAAATACGTTGGAAGTTACCACTTTAAGGAACACCCTGCATACGTTTGCACCCCAGATTAGTTCGAAAACATTTTAAAAGATACCTCAAAAGGGTTAGTTGTACCACCTTTTGCAATCTGTTGAAAACAGTACTTATTTTTTTTTCAATTTGGCGGGAACTCAATTTTAAGTAGCACAATGTCTGCGTAAACAAAAGTGGCGCGAATTATTTGGACAAATATAACAAGTTCGGCAATTAATTGTTACATTGTAGCAAACTTAAGTAATTAAATGTGCGTACAGTTCATGTACTTTGGATAGAACACGCATACTTTAACACTGAAAGAGAAAAAGATTATTTGAAAATGAAAACACAAAAACACCACATTTTCATGTTTTCTTTTCCCTAGGCATAGATACTCGAACATTTTTGTTTGGAGTGTCTAGTGATTTAAGTACTTAACAGGCAGTCACGATAAAACGAATGGACGCAATTAGACCCCCATTTGGTGAGAGGGGTACCCTAATTATGTTATAAATTTTTCGGAATGAGTAACAACCTAATGAAAACGAGCTTAAGACCAATTATCTTTTGATGACCTTTCAATGAAAAACATAAAAAAGTGTCTTTATTCCTTTTTACATTTGAAAACGAGATCAAAGGAAAACCATTGGACGCGTTTTGCCACGGATTCATATAGTTGACATTTTTGTTTTCTATCATTTTTTTCCTGATAAATACATTTTTCTTCTTTTAGATGAGAACACAACACCCAGTGGAAGAAGTGATGTCCACTCATATGCATGCAAGATCTACACACACTGAGAGCTGGTGGTTATTGAGAGTGGTTGGCAAGACACTACATGAAAACCCGATAATTCAGATAAAGTGGAATCTGTGTTTTATCACAGATGTGTTTTGTGATTACACCTACATCTTCACTGTCGTCCCCTTAGCCGATCGGCTCTTCTACCCATGACTGTTATCAATCCTCCTTCCCAGCCAATCATCCACGTTTGCACACGACACTACATAATCAAGCCTTTGTCTCATCGCTCCCATTCATTCATTCATTCATTCATTCAGCCGCTGGGTTCATGCCATACCAGCTCAGCCTATTACTCTACGTCCGGAATCGTTTACGATCCCTTCTTTCGAACATCATGCCAGCCAAAGGACGTCCAAAGACAGCCAAGAATCTCAGCGTCCGAATGCTCAGCCTGCTTCGAAACCCCGCGCTCAGCCCTACACAAGGCCGGCTATTGATCCATGTCCCTCTCCGCTGCTAGTGCATGTTGGATACTCTAGCTGCAAATATGGAGCACGTCCGCGGTACTAACGTAGTATTACTCACAATCCTTCTGATCGGCCTCACGCGATCCGCGAATGACGGTCCTAGCATTCAAACCGAGTTCGGAACTAGGTCTCCTTCTGAAGTTCCATTGTCTGCAATGGTTCCTTTGCCAGCATTTCGGCGGGCAGCGTCCCAAGCCAACATTACCAAGAAGATAGTTATGTAACAACTGCCATGTTTACGCAGCTGCAGACTTGGTCAAGACGCTATTCAATATATATCCTGCAACAGCAACTCCGATCAGCGGCCACTAAGTCACCTATGAACTGTATGACGTCACTTCCCAAAGTTTCACTCCAGAATGTAAACAACACAATCCAAGATGGCGGCGCCCTACGTTCGAACAACGTCGATGTCATCCCCTCCTCATCGTCATCCACATCCAAAGACGTGGGACTTCGGCACATCTTCTAGTTCAACCATAAGACATCAGACTCTTAAATTTACTCTGCCTAATTTCCACAATCTCTAGCTCGTCGGTACGTCCCGTACGAAAGCTACCAGGTTGTGACAAGATAATGGTGCAAGTTTGCGACATTATTTGTCTTACAACTTTGTTACCAGGAGGTTACTAGGATGGTATTCAAGGTTGGCATTCATTGTTGACATGGGAATGGCTAGAACTGGTGCCAACTTTGTCAGAAGCTTGTAGACTTTACCTTGTCTGAACCCTGGAGACTCCCCCTTATCGCTTATGGCAATCTTTGTACATAGATTGGATAATGTTACATAACAGCTTTACATATCCTACTCCCCCCCCCCTTTCCATTAATTTGGGGATAATAAAAATATTCCAGCAAGCATTTTAGCAGTATATTGAACCATCACAAGTGCATCCTCATCTTCTTTCCTTCACCAAACTGTAGTGATGGTTATACTTGCGCATTAATACTGCACAGGTGTATGCATAAGTATGTCTGAAAAGTCTTACCACTTAGTGTCACTCATACATTCCACAACAGTCAAGTACAAGTTCTTAATAATGAACCAGATAAGCCATAGTGTAGGATGAAAGAATTTATTTATTGCTAAAATGAAAAGGAATAGCAGTGTACGTGAATAACACTACAAAAATGAGAGACAAAGCTTATATTGAAAGTTTAAATAACTTTTGTCAAATGTCCAGCCTTACAATATGCTCAAAAGTGAAGGATATTCAGGACCAACTTGTCAATACATTAAAAAACCTGATACCGGTACTTTCCTTTTACACATGATAAATATATAGTGTATGAATGCAGTACATTATAAAGTGAAGGATAGGTTTATATTGATTACATCATGGAAATGTAAAAATTATTGTTAATAGGAAAGGTTACATATAATCATACTTGTCTCGTTTTTGAAACACGAGTTTGGTAATACTGACAGCAATTACATTTTGTGAATGTAAAATGCCCAATATATAAAAATTATGAAGCCTTCTTCATCATAAAAATTTGTTGTATGCACTTGTTTCTATGTTCCTGGTAAAATTTGAGATGCCTCTGTTTCATAATTATATTAATTTTAGAAATTAAACTCAGAATTCTGACTATCAATGTCATACAGTTCTCAACATTAGGCTGAAGTAATTATATCAGGTTGGTATTTGAATCAGATTCTTTGAAGTTAACATCTTACTATCATATCATTGTCAGCTACAAAAATATTTCTTCATGTAAATTATGCAACTACATTATCAAAAATTTGTGGCAGTATGACTAGTAATGTAAATTACCTTTGCAAACAAAAAATTGAATATGAAGCATAAAACACTTGCTTTTCTCGTTAGTTAAAAAACCTATCATTACAAATCAACTCATTAAAGTCTATGTAAGCTAGATGTTATAATGACAGCACAAAATTGTAGACAAAAACAGTGAATTATGCAAAGCACATATTTGTGCCAGTGATGTAGCTTGTCATGATTGAAGTCAAATTGACTGAAATGAACACAAAGTAGCCTCAAAAGTCCCAAAGATCTACAAATTACTGAATTTTTCCTCAGTGGAATTATGGCTCACCAATTTATCTGTTTTTCTCTTTCTGCATTGTCTTGCTTGAGCACATTAATCGTTGATGACATCGTTGAAATTTGGTACACTGAGTCTGTCAGTTTGATATGTTTTGTGGATAAAAGCTGAAATGACAGAATTTTGGAACATAAGTAATAAAACCTTGTCCAGTGCAGGAGTACAAGGAACAACCTCTGCTTTTCCATCTTGACAAAAGCTACCGTTTGTTTAAAATTGGAAAAAAGTTGAACTTCTATGCCTATTAACATTCATACATAGAACCCCATATTGAAAAATAAAGACAGAGGATTTTTTTTATATAAATGGAAATCTGTTTTCTTTGAAGTTTAAGCTGACAGCCATTTCACTTCACAACCATAGACAAGCAGTCATAAATGCAAGGTTAGTTTGTAGGTGACTGTTACATAATAGAATACTGGGTGGATATGCGTTCTCAGATTTGGAAGGAGATAATATTCCCGCTCACAAAGTACAATGGTATAAATTACGTTGAGAAATACATAATTCACTCATGAAGTGCAGAAAGTTTTCTGCATAATGACATTTTGGAAGACGCACAGTATGAATTCTCAACCATACCACTTAACGCAACATTCAGAAAATAATGAATGAAATGATCATGCTTGAAATGTGGAGAATTGTAAGCTGACCTTCACAATGATCTGATGTTACTGAAGCCCTACAACCACTGTCAATAGGTGAAAATGAACATGGGATTGCAGAATTCGCAGAAGACAACACTTACCTAATTTCTTTACTATGGCGCGAAAATAACGCTGTTTAAATTACCACCAAACTTCCATGCGATGCTGTACTGGTATTTTTCCCTGACCTTTATACAGTTGTCCTTAGTGACAATGATGAAAGAAACAGTCTGAACACTCCATGTTTGTTCATTGAACCAATACACAAGAGTAAACTTCGTTCGAAGCCATATTAAATATCAGTCAACGAGAAAATATTATCCAATGATGTAGTACTTCAAACGCAGCAGAGCCTAGATGCAGATGTGTTACATTTCAACGGTAACTTTGTTCACATATTTGATTTGCCACCAAAGATTACAGAGCACATCACGTGTTTCATTTGGACCAATCAGTAAGAAACATTCATATGATTGCTGATGTCATCCAGATTGATCAGGTTGATTGTAGTTGTTTTGTTCATGTAGTTGATTTGGCACCAGAGATAACAGGCATATCACGTTTCATTCTGGCCAATCAGTAAGAAACATTCACATGATGTATGACATCATCGGGCCACTGGACTTTCAGTCTTGAATTTGATGTAAACAATAATGGCAGTCTGCAGGCCTCATACATGTGGTAAAGTCGCTTTGGTCAGGTGGTGTTTTTCTTCCAGTATCTTCAAATTACTGTGACAAGTGTAACATTGATGAATGTAGCTGTAAAATGTAAACTTTGCTGTGGTTGGTTCCCGTCAGTGGTGTAAGGTAAAAGTGTATGTTTATGTAAACAGGTGCAGACGAGCCCGTAAGTAAACTTCCAAATACATGTGAAAGAGACTAGGACACGCTAATTTTGTGAAACTAATAAATCTGTATTGTAGATGGCAATGCACCTACCATTAACATTTATAATCTGAATGGAGTTTAAATGCCTTAAAATATGGTTCAGTATTAAAATATCCCCATTCAAAATATAACAAAAAGATCTCAAAATGTTTCTGTAGCATGACAGTCAATTTTATGTTTCTGAAAAAATACATTTTTTGATTAAATAATTTGCTGCAACTATAGGTTCATAAATACTACTGGATGAAGAGTGAACAATTACTTAGTAATAAGTATTTTTTGCTAAAAATGTAATTGTTTTTGTTATGAAAGACAGAATATTTCAAGAAATTAAAAACTACAAACATGTTTTCCAATTGAAATATCTCATTATCATTGTTGTCATGATCTAACATTTTGCTAGCTCACTGGTAATCTTATATTATGGACTTACTACAAGGCTCACACATCCTTATGTAATCTCTATACGCCCTGCCTGAATATCATACAAGCAAGATGGACTTTGTACAAGGATTGTACAAGGTAGCCAGATTCTTGTAGATTTCGCGTGAGGGTTGTTACAAAGATTGGCAACTTTTAAGTCAGCGTCAGGCAGGTTTATCAAGGATGTCACAAGGTCAACACTACGTTGCAGTTTGATGGGGCAGCCTTGTAACTTTCGTACGGGGTTGGACAAGTTGCAGGCTGACTGTGAGTAACCATAGAGCTACCTCCATGGAGTAACTGACTTTGCTTGGCCATATACCGCCCATGGCGATCATTTTTCTGGCCTATGTTGAGCCCGGCTTTTCTGTCACGTCCGACCGCTCAATCCGACCCATCGTACCCATCCAGCGCCAGCCCCGCAAGAATTTCATAAGCGATTATTCACATGACTGCGAATCGACAGGACACAACAGCCAGACGCCGTCAAGAAGCGAACGTAACGACGGTCATAGTGACCACATCGACTCCAGACTCGGTCGACCTGCCTGTTTTGGTGGCGGGCCAAGAAACCTCATCAAACCTGATGTCATCAGTTCCTATCACGTACATCGTATCACGCTACACCAATGTCCAGCAAGAATCGACAAGAGGATCAGTTGACTGACCGACGACTGTATCAGTTTCCGATTCAAAATAGTAATTAGTCGTGCGTAGCCCGTCATAGGACAGCTAGCTGCACAGGGAAAACAACGGACCTTGACCCTGTGACGTCAAAACAAACTCAGTCCTAGGACCAAAGATGGCGGCGCCCATGGTGTCAAGTTGCCACAGCGTCACTCAACTTTATGTCGAACAAAGATCACAGGCGACCATTTAAGTAACATCTGCATGATTTCAAGAATACCAACGAGTCCTTCCGACCAGCAGTTTACAACGATATACACACGGCCTCATTTCCTGTTTGACTGAGTGAAAGCGAAACATTAGGTACAGTTTCAACTCAAGACTCAATTTAGTCAAGACTCTGTTTACGCGGTCAACCAACAATGACTAGCAATTTCTCTGAGCATGTAAATATGCGGCAGCTCAAGGCTACCCCTACGTGAGGAACTTTCAGACTGTTAAGCGAAGAGTTAGATGGGTATCAACATGTCACTCCTGCGTTTACGGACAATCAAGTCAGACTAGCAAATAAATTCAGAGCATACATATGCGGAAGCTGAAGGCTAACTCGCTGTAAAGCATCCTATCGGCGGCCTACTTAACAGTTGTCTCACCAATCGGACATAACCTGCTCCCAGCTACCTATTGGATGTTACAGACCAGTTACACCCGTCAGTTAATGTGTCACCAAGCGCAGCTGCTGGATGTCACCCGATGATCTCTCCTTACTTCTACCTTGGATTACGCTGCGGTGCCACAAGAAAGAACCAACAAACTACAGCTGGAGATCGAGAACGACCGGTCATCCTATATCGCCTTTCAGACTGATGTTTGCCATCTCGTTGGCATGTTCTGTCTGCTAGGGTTGACTTGGCAACGAATCTTGCCGCCTTCTTTTTTTTGTTTTCATGCTATGATAAGGCCATGACTTACCTATTGCGTTGAAATTACTACTTATTAGGAGTTCAGTTTTGCTAGCATTCACCTACTTGTCACTCGTTTATTTACCCGTTTGCAGCTCATGTTACCTGGCTCTCTTTGTTTCGCATGCATTATCGTGCCCCGTTTTTTAGCATGTTGATTTGGCCATCCTGCACAAGCGTTGCATGGATTGCGCAGTCTGGCCTTACATGCGGCCCCACGCAATTTGCTCTTCATACAGCTTAGCGATGTCTTTCACATTTCTTTTTTCCTTTCATTTTAGATGCACTGTTTCAAACTACTGTGCCACTCCCAGGAAGCCGAACCCTGCAGCTGCACTTGTCGGCAGTCTCACAAGCATTCCAGCGAAAACATACGAAAACAAAAAACATTTGCAAGCGTCTGCAACCCATTGGGCATTTTGTACCAGGGCCCCTGCAATAAGCCAGTGCCTGAACTGTATCATGGAGTCTGATTAGCCCAACGTCTACGTATTAGCGAACTCTCTGTCCATAAAACATTTCGGTCAGCAGACCCATGGATACCTTACCACGAACCGCATTATGGCATTACATCAGCACTTTGACTCTGTGGATTGTACAGTTCACATCAGTGTGACTGGAGGAACATGCTTTCTTTCAGAACACTTTCACTTTCAAAGCAAAGGACTACAGACTTCATCCTTTGCCATTTAGCAGTATTACAGTTTTTACCTTCTCGTGTCTATTTATAGACAGAGAAGGTATTAGAGTTGAAAACCAATATGCTGCTGTCAAGAACTTCCGTCTGTCAAGACTTCCGTCTGTCAAGATCCGTTGACGGCATGCCATCGTGATGGGTCATATCATAAACTGGTGGGGGTGTTCATGGCTCAGGTTGAGGTGTGGGAGAACGATTTGAGCTATGACAAAAATCAAAAGGGACTTAGTGGCATAGCCACAGTGTTAAGCCTTTCTCCAAGGTTTCTTAGTTGACTACAATCTATTACAGACTACTGAGCTGACGTTAGGGGTACTCACTTTGTGTTTGCTCACTCTGTGAGCGCTAGTGTTTGGTACTGAGTTGCGTGGATATCCCCTCATGGCCTCACGTGATCTGGGCCTGTTGCATAATCTGCAGAGATGATCATATGCCTCCGAGTCTGAAAACTGTCATTGTGTAAGCCTGTCGGCATTTTCCTTGCATTTTTTCTCATTTAATTTTGCAAAATATAGGCGAGTACCTCAATATTTCAAGAAAACCCTTTCTTCCCAATCGTTTCCTGGAGTTCAGAGTCATATGAACGAAAATGAGTGAAAGTTTTAGACAGGAAAATCGGACGTCGGCCATGTTCAATGTTTACAGTACAATCAGAAGTTTACGTGGAGGAATTAACCAACAAACACAGGAGTGTTCATGATGCCCGCCCTCTAGAGGCAGATCCTCCTATATGAAGTACCACATTTGATGCTTGTGGAAAGCTTGACCACACAATGGAGCATTTAAACTTTTAGAAAATGACAAACTGAATAAGAAGGTATTCAGAAAATGTCAAATACTGAGGAAAAATGCGCAAATATTCAAAATAAACAGGTTAACTGATTGGTCAGCTATAAAAAACAATGAAAATGTGTATGATCAAAAGTTTTTGAGATGCGCACATTTTAACAAATACAGAAATTATTAACATTATAAATATAAGACCAAACTATTTTTCAGGGATGGGACAGGTTGGAAATGAGGGGTGAGAGACAAAGGCACTCCTATTGCTGCATGTGGATGCAGCCACACCATTTCATTTACAGCATACTTATTCACTGTGTTGTGTTCAAGTTCCATATTGTACTGACTGTCATACAAGGATAACATAAGCAAATCAAATCAAATTAGAAAAGGATCAATGCTGTTGTGTGGATTTTGCTGAACATGGCTGATATTTCGCCCTATATATTTGGTATCCAGCAAAGGCATATTTTGATGTAAAGTCAAAATTAACACTACATTGCTGACAATATATTTTACCGTTTCTGCATGAAGGTTTCTTTTTTAAATTATAGTATATTAGTACTTCAAACAGATTAACAGTTATCGTGATGTCAACCCATAATTTTACACCACAAAGACTGTAATTCTGCCATTTTTTTTTGTTTTGAGTCATTTTATAAATTTTGCACTGCACAAGATGATTGAACAATTGCAATTGCAATGTTTGAATTTGTAAACTCAAAGAATAAAAATCCTTTGGTCACAAATTAAATTATTTTTTGAAAAGAAATTTACTCTTAAACACTTTTAGCATATATTCTTTACATGGTCATGTATTTCAAGGAAAATATGCCTATTAAAAACAGTAATTTCTTACTTTCAATTTTTTTTCAATACTATGACAATTATCAGCCATGAGGTTATACAAACACAAGACCAGATAGGCGTTTTTCATCATTTCCACAGGACTCTTTGGAAAATCCATTAAAAACAGTTAAAAGTGACTGGAAATGATCACTTGGTATACATTTAATTTACAGATGCCAGGTTGTGTATTTCACTTGCACTCAGGTCAGTAAGGAAGTGCGTCATTACTATTTTGGACTGCTAATTCTTATTTCTGAATTGTTTAACTTTTTTCCACATTGAACTATCTTTAGGCAGTTTATACAGTAGCTTAGAATTTTTTTGATTGATGTATTTAATCATCTTTTGGATTCTTTGGGTCCATATCCCACCTCATGCCCCTACATCATCAACTATTTACCAACAACTCCATGCCAACAACAAATTACCTGACCTGGCCACACATTAGAGAAGGTACAGCGTCATTGACGGTATTTTTAGTAATGTCTCATAATCGCCGTTTTTATCCCACATCAGTTTCCTCATACCATGCCTTTCATTGCTGTTTCGAAAGAACTGACATTTAACTCTGTCGATGGACTTCACACTTCGTTCGACCAGCAACATTCTATTGAAGAGGTTTTGCTTTGCACGCTCAGACATTTTTCCAGTTAACAGCGATGTTCCACTTTGCCTGTTCACTGCTCTACCTCATTGCTGCTTAAAAAAAACCCCTGACATTTAACGCCGTCATGGACTTCAAACTTCGTTCGAACCATGGCATTACATCAGCACTTTAACTTTTGTGGATTGTACAGTTCACTCCAGGGTGACTGGAGGAATATGCTTTCTTTCAGAATACTTTCACTTTCAAAGCAAAGGACTATAGACTTCTTCCTTGCCATTTAGCAGTATTACTATTTTCTAGTACTGTCTCATAACTGCCACTTTTATCCCTAGCCGATGTGTGGCGTTGCTCTCATTCTCCTTTATATCATGCCTTTCATTGCTGCTTCGAAAGAATTGACATTTAACGCTGTCATGGACTGCACACTTCGTTCGACCTGCAACAGGCCATTGAAGAGGCTTGCTTTGCATACTCAGACATTTTCCCTAGTTAACAGCGACGTTCCACTTTGCCTGACCCGTTCACTGCTGCTCTACATGGAAATCCCAGACCACCTTTTAGGTAGATGGTCTAGCAACTGCTACCGACTTACATGTACATCAGAACATCAGAAATTGGCGTCACGCTTTTCAACGGCTAGCCTCCTTACTGTGTGAACACTCAAACACTTATCTACTGCGGTCTATGTCGTCACTTCAAGTCGGCCTTATTTCACCGCATCAACAGACTCACACGTTTACACGTCTTGTTGTGTTTCATGTCTGCGTTTTGCCATCTGGACTCACTGGGTGCACACTCAAACACTTTTTAACGGCTGCCTATTCGTCATTGCAAGTCAGCCTCATTCCGTTGCATAATGACTCACACGTTACATGTCTCGTCGTGTTTCACGTCTGTGTTCTGTCACCTAACGTTTCTACATGTACGTTGTTTCCACCCGGGCTCGCACAGTTTACCTGTCCCCCGGGACCCCCTCCCCCAAGCCGTATCACCAACGCGGTGATCCCTTGGGTGCGAGAACCTTGTCTTGTTCCATTCATGTTTCCACCTGGGCTCGTACAGTCTACCCTGTCCCCCAGGACCCCCTCCCCCCAAGCTGTATCATCACCAAGGTGATCCCTTGGGCGCGAGAACCTCGTCTTTGTTCCATGTTTTTACCCGGCCTCGCACAGTTACCTGTCCCCCGGGACCCCCTCCCCCCAAGCTGTATCACCACCGCGGTGATCCCTTGGGTGCGAGAACCTCGTCTCCGTTTCATCATGTTTCCACCTGGGCTCGTACAGTTTACCTGTCCCCCAGGACCCCCTCCCCCCAGGCGTATCACCACCGCGGTGTTCCTCTGGGTGCGAGACCCCTTTACTAACATCATTCTCAATTTCTTCCCTCCTTTAGGGGTCACTTCAGTCATACTTCCTTCGTTTGGGCTTTGGATTCCATCCTGACCCCCATTTCTTGGGAATTCCACTCCTTCCCACATTGCGGCCTCTCAGGATGGATTCATCATCAAGGTCATTCAGACCTTGACCCCAAGGTCTCCAATGACCGTTGCTTGGTTGCTTGACTGAAGGGGCCCTCTCCCATATATTTTGCTCATTTTATTGTAGGTTAGTTTGCTACTTCTATTTTGACTGTTATGTATTGATAGTTTTGATAGTACTTAGTTTGAGATCTGCGAGGGCACTAGTTCTATGCCCTTTACTGCTCATATTTGCCGTTTCATCTTGTGCTTTATTCTATACTTTGTTGGCGTTTACGTTCCCCTTTTTGCAATAAACCCTCCTGTCTTTCCTTCAACTTAGCGGTGGTGTGTTCACAAATTCACATTAACGAGTTGCCTGTTTTATAGTATAATACACGTGATTCACATGAATCCACATAATACAGGCTTGCTGAATACAAAAACTGGATTCTTGACTGTATTCATCTGTATATGCACTCTTCAGCTAAAATACAGGCAATAATCCATGTTAATACAGTAAGTATTACAGGGTTTTTATGCAGTGAGACTGCTCGGACTGTCTGGCCCAAACGGGAAATATTTTTGCCCCTGTTGTTTGAGTACTTTGTCTCAGCTGAGCAACGGAATACCACACGGTCTCCACATTTTACCTAAATACCAGTCTTATCTTTCCACTAGTCATGTAGCTTCCAGTGAGATTCCTCTCCGGTCATTTGAACAGTGTCATAAAAAAGCTGATCTATTTCAAATATCTGGATCGAATTTGAAAGATGCCAGTTTGCATTTTAATTGTATTTCTCCTCCACTTATTGGTAACTATGGTAATATTAATGAAGTTTTGTCAACCATGCCCCTACATGTAAGTTTGGGTCAAGGCTTTCATGATTCAACATAATAGAAAAAATAGCTATAGACTTAGACAACTATGTTAAGTCATGTGATGGCATTTACGAGG
This sequence comes from Ptychodera flava, assembly GCF_041260155.1. Lineage (NCBI taxonomy): Eukaryota > Metazoa > Hemichordata > Enteropneusta > Ptychoderidae > Ptychodera > Ptychodera flava. Next base: position 4,367,383 of record NC_091929.1, read on the forward strand.
AAAGTGTAAGTACATACATAAGTGAAAGGAATCGATTAATAGATGTTCAGTGTGAACTAGGTGAAAGAATAAAGAAAGCAAATGATACCATAGAAAGTAAACAAGCAAATATAGACTTGTTTAAACAAGAAAATGAGTTTAGCTTTAGGAAAGTAAATAACAGAGTTGTAGACAATTCTGAACAAGCTTAAAAGTAAACAGAAAACATGCTAAATTGCTTCAAGCAGATTTGAATATGCTGATACAGCAAAAGAATCTTTGGAATCTGAGGAGAAAAAAATTCTAAAGAACTAAGTGAAGTCATTAAACTACAAAATGCTTGTCGAGGTCCATTTCAAGCAGATCTCTGTCATGTGATGGACGAATTGAATTTGAAACGCTGCGTGTATCATAGTGGACCATTTGTAGGCCCTGATATATATAAGCTATGCCAAAAAAGAACATCGTGAAAATTGCTTCTGTGTTCAAACCAAAGAAAATTAAAACAAAACAAGGGAACAAGTATTTAGTTGTAATGAAACGAGAGTAAAAATTACAACATTGTTGATGAAATTTGCCCGGTGTTACCATTTGTACACAGCAAATCGAATTCTTTGCAAACATGCAGTAGAAATTTTGGTAATGAGATTAGTGAGTTTTGGAAACTGGTTACCTGTGAATTTTCCCAATGAAAAACTTAAGCGAAAAATACAGGCAATAATCCATGTTAATACAGTAAGTATTACAGGGTTTTTATGCAGTGAGACTGCTCGGACTGTCTGGGCCAAACGGGAAATATTTTTGCCCTGTTGTTTGAGTACTTTGTCTCAGCTGAGCAACGGAATACCACACGGTCTCCACATTTTACCTAAATACCAGTCTTATCTTTCCACTAGTCATGTAGCTTCCAGTGAGATTCCTCTACGGTCATTTGAACAGTGTCATAAAGAAGCTCATCTATTTCAAATATCTGGATCGAATTTGAAAGATGCCAGTTGGCATTTTAATTGTATTTCTCCTCCACTTATTGGTAACTATGGTAATATTAATGAAGTTTTGTCAACCATGCCCCTACATGTAAGTTTGGGTCAAGGCTTTATGATTTCAACATAGTAGAAAAAATAGCTATAGACTTAGACAACTATGTTAAGTCATGTGATGGCATTTACGATGAAAGTGTAAGTTCATACGTCAGTGAAAGGAATCGATTAATAGATGTTCAGTGTGAACTAGGTGAAAGAATAAAGAAAGCAAATGATAGCATAGAAAGTAAACAAGCAAACATAGACTTGTTTAAACAAGAAAATTAGTTTAGCTTTAGGAAAGTAAATAAAAGAGTTGTAGACAATTCTGAACCAGCTAAAGTAAACAGAGAACATGCTAAATTGCTTCAAGCAGGTTTGAATATGCTGATACAGCAAAAAGAATCTTTGGAATCTGAGGAGAAAAAAAATTCTAAAGAATTAAGTGAAGTCATTAAACTACTAAATGTTTGTCGAGGTCCATTTCAAGCAGATCTCTGTCATGTGATGAACGAATTGAATTTGAAACGCTGCGTGTATCATAGTGGATCATTTGTAGGCCCTGATATATATAAGCTATGCCAAAAAAAGAACATCGTGAAAATTGCTTCTGTGTTCAAACAAAAGAAAATTAAAACAAAACAAGGGGAACAAGTATTTAGTTGTAATGAAACGAGAGTAAAAATTACAACATTGTTGATGAAATTGCCCAGTGTTACCATTTGTACACAGCAAATCGAATTCTTTGCAAACATGCAGTAGAAATTTTGGTAATGAGATTAGTGAGTTTGGAAACTGGTTACCTGTGAATTTTCCCAATGAAAAACTTAAGCGAAAATGCACCTGCTGAGTGTTGAGATGCCTAGAAAAGTTCGTGAGCAGTGGACAGTCGGTATGGAAGCTGAACAGGTTTCTGAGAGCATACATCCCTACATTAACAAATTGAATAGGATGTTTGCCACTGTCCAAAATACCTCACAGAAACATAGGCTTGTAGCTCAGACACATAACCAGTTCAGCTTTGTAAAACTTCCAAATTTTCACTAGAAGGAAACTGTTCAAAAGGAAATGGTACTAAGTTTGTCAACAGGAATGTTGTATATATTGTTTTCGGTTGGGTTAATAACTGATGAACATTTAGGGAGATTTTGATGATGTTACTTCTTTGCTTCATGTTAATTGTTATGAAATAATCATGCTGATGTCATATCTTCATTCGTCCGAGTGAATTTAAACTGTAAGACTACTTCTACGTATAGATTAAATTGAGTCTTTGTCAACTGATTGTCATCATATGACCTTTGTTGAGTTTTGATGCGTCTTTTGACACATTCAATGAGAAATAAAGAAATAATTGTTTTCTGTAACTGCTTAGAAATGTTCTGAATTGGTAAGATAGAAAGAAATATAATATTTTATAGGCATCATTTTACAATTGGTATAGCAACAAACCGATGACGTCAAATAGCCGTACTCAAAACACAGATGCCTTTTAATTACGGCACAGTGTATTGTGTATGGTGATTTGACGTCATCGGTTTGTGGCTATACCACTTGCAAAATGATGCCATTTTATATTATACATATATATTGTGTGTAAACTTATTTTCTTGTGTGTTTGTGTGCGCAGTATGATTTATTTTAAACTTTGAAGATTGGCTTGCTGATGTCAGTGTTTCACATAAAGTAGGTGACCCTGGACAATTCACCTTTTGTTGACCTAGTACGTACCTATTGGCTACCCCGGCTCTGCCCCTAGCAAATTGGCCAAGTACGTGTTCCCTTGAAAAGATGTCAGGTGTGGTACCCTGTACACATAATTACTAACAATTTGACAAACTAGTTTTCTACACAGTCTTGTCCTCAATGTTCAAAGCGAAAAAAAATCCCAAATTTGAAACATACTTGATGAGTGTACTGGTGAATTTTAGGTCAATCAGATATATTTTCTTGCCCTCGTTAAAATTTAGTTGCATTTGAAACAAAAGCATCAACACATGTTCAAAATATGCTAGAATAACTACAGATCAGTATGTTTCAATAAAAGAAAGGTATGTTGCAGTTCCCCTTTGTCAGACTTAAATCCCTTCTGCTGATGCCATCGTGAGTGAAACACGATCCGTCATTACGTAATACATGTCAATATGCAAATTAGTTCAAGGTGTATTTTTAGACCAAGCTTTTTGAATGAAACTTAACGGAATTGGAGAAAATTCTAGTTAATTTTGAATGTCAAATCAATAATAAACACAAAAATACCAAAATATTCATGAAACTTGAAGCATTTTTTATTAAAATTCACTTATGAACTAAGTTGAGCAAATAGGTACTTACAGTCTATGTAAAGAGAAAGTGCATGCCAAGAAAAGCATACGGTCGTTTTTGTTACTACAAGATTGGTATTTCAATCCTATCATAGAACATGTATTGCAAATGGCTACCCGCTGATGTAATGTACCGTATAAGACAACTGAAGAACATTAAAATAAGGGAAATAATTTGCAAATACGACTTTCAGAACATATTACGTAATATTCTAAAGATGGGCGGGGTCTATTACGTGAAAAACAATACAATACCTTTGGACATCGAACAACCATCAAAAACTAACGCAACGTACGTGTTGTTTACATTCCATTCATAGAGAGTAACCAGCTGCTTCCTAACATAAGCGAAAACATGCATAACTTGACCGCCTAACTGAAGATTTTCAACAAAATTTCTCGAATATGTTGTCAAAATTACAAAAAATAACGGTCATTCGTTCAAAAAAGTCTAAATCTGCGAGTAATTATCCGATTTTGAAACGATTTGCGTCATTTGAAATATCGCGAGGTCACCCATGATAGTTACACTGTTATAGCGCCATTGGAGTGATCAGGTGACTATGGAAAGGGTTCAAAGTGCAGTATTACAAAGGAATCATGTGATACACACTTGAATTTTTTCTCGCCACCCAAGGAATGGGGGAGCTATTTTCTCACAATGCATTGCCGATCACGTACGCTTTCAGCATTGATTAGAATGTTAATGGCTCTACGCGATCGAACGCTTGTGAACTAAGTCTACAACTGCAGAGCGGATGATAGAAAGTCTGGAGGAAATCTTCACAACTCATGGATTACCATTATCAGTTACAAGTGATAATGGACCGCAATTAATCGCTTAAAACTTCACAGCATATTTAGCAAAGAATGGAACTGAACATCGCAGAGTTACGCCGCTGTGGCCTCAAGCCAACGGTGAGGTTGAGCGTCAGAACCAGTCCCTCCTGAAACACATTTAGATAGCACAAGCTGAGCAAAGAGAGTAGAAGAATGAGATTACAGCATATCTCCGTGCATACCGATCTACACCATATCCAACAACAGAAGTTATTCCTGCAGAGCTACTGTATGGAAGAAAGGTGTGTACCAAACTACCAGATTTGAGAGAAAGCCATGAAGTCGATGGGGTGAGTGATGCTGAGATGAAGCCCAAGGCCAAAATATATGCAGACAGAAGACGACATGCAGCACCATCCGACTTGCTGCCAGGTGACAAAGTATTAGTTAGGCAGAAGAGAAAAAACAAATTATCGACGCCATTTTCCAACAAGCCGTATGAAGTTGTTGAGAAAACAGGGAATTGTGTGGTGGTAGAATCGCCTGAGGGCGAACAGTACAAGGGGAATTCAACTCATGTTAAAAAATATGTGGAAAATGAAGAATCATCTTGTGAGGCAGTTGAAACACCAACTGAAATATCTAAAACCCCTGTGAAATCCATTGATATGGAAAGGTCTCCGCGACCAACACGTGTGACGACATTGCCTAAGAAATATGATGATTTCATAATAACATGAAACAATTCTCAGAAGAAAAGGGTGTAGGCGGATCGCTGCCCTTATTCACTTGTTGGAAGTTCAAAGTTAAAGTTTACGCAAACAAAGTTTCAAAGTTATCTTTATTTACTGAGTTGAGTTTGAACACTGACTTTTGTTAATGTTACAAACATTTCACAAACAGCTAAAGAACCCTGTGATCTCTTCACTAACATGCGAACAGTGGCTTAACAAAAACCGCTTGGGTTCTGTGTACAGAGATGAACACAAGAGTCCATGTTTAGAGCATCAAAACGGGTTGTATTAAGTCTGTTTTTGTTGCTGTTTTGTGAAGAAAACAAACAAACAAAAAAACAAAAAAAATAAAACATTCCTATCACCTGTATTCTGAGAAAAGAAGGGATGTCACATATGAGCAGTATTTGGACTCATGACCCCTCAGCTGTATGAATATGTGTTAGCAGTTGCCATGGAGTACTGCATTGCATGCTGGAGTTGAATAAAAAAAGTATGGCTGACAGTTGAATTGCAGTCACGTGTATGTGTGGTTCAATCCGATATAATCCTCAACCATCCTTGATGGTATATACTACAGTTAGTGGGTATTTCTTTCCTCAAACTAAAGCCCATTATACGTACGTAGGGAACCGCATGTGATTCAGCTGGGACGTTACTACACAGCTCCAGAACTGAGCAAGACACTGAGACAAAGTAAGCAGTCCATTGGCTTTCTTGCAGGCGTGAGGTTGTGCAAAGTCCACAGTAGAAATCAATTGTGGCAGTGGAGGACCTGAAAAGTTTTGAAATCAATACTGCCGGAGTTTCCAAATTTTGAAGTAACACGAAAGTAACACAATCCCTAATGTATGACTGACGCTGTGCAGTCCCCTATTTACACTCAAACCGTTACATAAGAGTATATAAGAACAATCTATAACTTCTATTGATATGCTAATTACTGCTCTTAAAATATCTCCACTGGTTACAATTGAATTTCTAAAAGGTTGTTCCACAAGATGAAAATCTAGATTTATGCACAACTTAAAGGTGACATCAAGTTGCACAAAGATGCTCTTTGATGACCTTTATGCAGCATAAGGCTGGAACTTTATGCCCCCTTTTGCTGGTGCATAAAAGGGTTAACTTAATTTAATCACCTTTATGCAGGACATTACAGATGCATAAAGATACACATTTATGCATCCTAGGAAGCAACCTGATTTGTACATCTTTATGCACAACATAAAGGAACATCTTCAATCCTTCCGCGATTTAGACCTTATAGGTCCAAATACGTACCTCATTGTTTTATTATTTACACTAATTGTACTGCAGTTCTTTGTATCAATGATTTTTTTTCTTTGCATATGAACTGTACGACTCTAAATTCACTGCATACTATTTTTGAGCATTGCCGGCGTGTACGTAGCAGACATTGTTGTTGTTGAAATAAATCAAAATCTGGGTTTAAATTGTATTTTCAACAGTAACAATGTTGTACGTAAAATAAAGCCAAAGATTACAAGATGCGTGATTGGTTGTATCTGCAGATGAAGTCATTAACTACATTAATATCATTGTTGTACTAACTATTTTGCACACTTCAACCCATCTTACACACACATATCTACCAAAGCAAGATCATAGAAGAGGCATCTGTTTTATTGCTAGCAGGGTACGCTTACCCATTCCGGAAACCTGGTACCACCACTTATATAGTGGTTCAGATTGTACTACCGATTTTGTCAGTGATCTTATGTTTCTTCGTGTGTTTGTTTTTACTGTTTATTGGACCTGGTAATTTATTTGCCTTGAATGATTATGATTGCTGGAATCGATTTGATGTCATATTGTTAAAATAGTTAAATACGAAATCACATGCAACAAAAATACAGATTGAATTATTCAAAAACGTCCTCAAAGTTACAAGCAGTATACTTCATGTGACAAACAAAAAATACACCCACTGTTTTCTTCTATTACAGATGCATATTGAAGTGTCAACCTTGTATCTGAAAACTAATTTAATCACTTTACATAGCAATTATGGCTTTAGTTATAACAAATAAATAATAAATTTATTGTATTCTAAGGTTAAAACATGGAGGTATTGGGTGTTTCGATGTGTAAAGAGGGAAGAGGCTCTGCAGCTAGCTATGTTTTGTTCTGCATTGCTCTCCATTTATCACATATCACACATAAGTTATGCCATATCATCAAAAATTGCAATAAATTATTTCAATTACAACCTAAACTCAGGGTAAGATTCAAGCACATTACATGTACGTAAAGCAACAGTGTTGCCAAAAATAATTGTAGTTGTCAGTGTACTAAATCTATCCCATTTTTAACACATTGTTGATGCACTATCAAAAATGTCTACTGAAGAGATTATGCCAGAATTATTGGTCTTATAACTCAGCTATGAATAATCCATGGAGTATATTCACACATTTACAGCTTAATCACTATTTGTGACTCAGTCGGTGTAATAACATATAGAAACTGTCCCCAGCTGGACTTTCATTAGTAAAGCCTCTGTCTGGTCAACAAAGTTCAAAAGTGGAGTTGTCACTGTTCGCAATTAAATATACATCATTGAGCTTTTAGCAGAATCAAGAAAATGCAAAAAATATGCTTGCACATTAAACATTGTCCTGTAACGAGTTGTTAGCACTGCCCATGCTGGAATTGTCATGTGTCTGTATAAAGGCCCATCGATCCTAAGGCTCTGGTCTGATTGAAGTCAGGCCCTCAATGCAAGGTAGCCTCAATATGCATTTCCTTTGGTTCAAGATTTTCCATACGCAGTTTCACTTCTTTCTTTATCCCATGGAAAGAGTCTCTGAACAAAAGTACCAGTCTTGCCACTTCTGTCATGCTCGCTGTCCTCAGAAGAAACACACACAGCTATCAAAATGTCTTAAGCTTCACGCTAGTCCTTTGATAACCCCAATTGTACGTCCTTCAGTTTCTGTAAATAATGATACACAGAATAAATCAGTCTTCCCCTTTCTCTTTCTTGTTTTGAGTATTTTTTCCACTCTGAAGACGTCATCCTCTTTCTTGACGACTTTTTGTAGTTCTTGTTCAAAGACAGTGTATAACCTAATCATGGCGATGACTGATGTTTAATATTTCTGCCTGTCGCACATATAGCGTTCGATTTCACTTTGACAAGCACTTTGAATGTGCGATCCCTGCCCGATCAGTCAGTCGCCGATTTTTAAAATCAGCCAGACATTATATTCTTAAAGGAAACTCAACAATGTAATGATTACAAAACGCCTCATTTATATTTTACGGTGTTTGACAATTTTTTTCCGTCAAGGACATCATGTACTTTAATAGCCGTTCGCTCATATCGTGAAGCTTCAATCGATGCTGTAGCTCCATGCATGCTCATACACAGGGCTGCGTCGTTTACGCCGGAGATCGTATCGCGCTTTTAGAAGTGACTTGGTCACAAGTCTTCATAAGGTAAATTTAGTACTGATTTTCGCAAGTCTCAACCCTCAAATACGCTCTCACTTCGATTGTGAGAGCCCTCACTTCAAGCCCTCACATTTGCTCGCACTTTGATTGTGAGAGCCCTGACTTCAAGCCCTCACATTCGCTTGCACTTTGATTGTGCTAGCCCTCACTTTGGCCTCGCACTTGTCGATTTCCGGCACCCTTACATACCTGATCTCGTGGATGAGGGGGCTACTGTAGATCAAGTGACTTGATGAATTCTTGCAGTTCTTGGGTTCATGAATTTCTTTCTTGAAGTCACACTCCCACTTTTCGATCACTCTAAAGCCATGGCAACGTAGAAATCGCATCTTATCTTGGGTACTTTGGTAGAGGTCTGCCATCGTCTTCTCTACTTTAGTGTTGACAATGTCATGGTCTTCATAGCATCGAGGACAGCCACGGTAGTAGCAAACGTGCATCTCATATACTGTGTTGCTTTCTTCGTCATAACCATCTACCCAATAGTGGTCAATTTTCTTCTCACCTCCATTGTGAGCGTGTTAGATCTTGACATCATTCTTGAATGTAATCCATCCTAACCACTGCAATGCAACAACAGATTAATTTCTTCGACGGCTGTACCTATGGTCTGGAATGACCCCGATGGTATCTTTCTTGAGAAAATTCTTGCGTAAAATGAAATTGCAGGCTGATGCAATGGTTACACAATATCTGAACGGATCTACACCATTCTGTTGTTTGAACATGTCTTGAAATTTCAAACAACTTCTCCTCAGGATGTCTACATCACTTCTGCAGTACTCTTCAGGCTCTTGTCTCAGGTTGAAAGGGCGGTTTTTCAATCTTTTGTCATCATACCATTTTAGGAATTTCTCTCTTGCATGCTGTTTCATTCCATCAGGACCGTAGTATCTGGAATCTAGGAGAGGACCGACATAATCTTGATTCTCTGCTGTATTGAAGAAATGGGGGAAGTAGCCTTTGTGCAGTTCATTCAGCTCAAACATGTCAGGAAGTTGAGCCAAAGCCACAGGTAGGAAATTATAAGAGTCAATGAACTTGATGTTTAAGTCGGGGATGTAGATGCGCATGATTTTTGTTCCATTGATGAGAACTTCAGGTTGAACGTTGTTTTCATGGCAGTATTGCAGTATAAATTGTCCGTCATAACCTTGCAGATTGTGAGCAATGAAAGTAATGACGGCCCAATCGCAAAACTCTTGCTTGGTGTTAGGGCCATAGAACATCTTCTCTGAACATGACTCGGACTGGACAATGCACAAGTTGGGTACATGGACGCCCCCATCTTGGGTACATTCAAAATCAAAGAAATAGTACTTCATCTCTTCTTCACTGCCCTCTTCGTCTCCTTCTTCAGCTTCAAAGTCGAATAAGTCAACATCATCGTCATGAATACTATCTCTGGTGGACTTCTTCTTTTTCACATGGATGGGCTGGATGTAGCATAAATGGTCACCGTCTTCGTATTGTTTACATACTCTGCACTATTTTTTGCCACAATTGTGGTCATTATCTTTCTTTCTCTTTCCCAATTGATGTCTACACCACACAACTTGCAGCGGTGAATGACTTGACATATTGCATATTGAGAGAGGGGACCAGGTGTTTTATGGTGTTTGAAGCATTGTTGACCTCGAAAGTAGCGATGACAATCTTTGCAGTAGACCTGATTATCTGCTTCTGGATATACTGATGGAGCACAGAAACACTTGCAAAAATTTTAACAGATGTGATCATGCTTTCATTGGTACCCTTTGTGACAATTGTGACAGTAATAGTAATAATAATTTTACAGAAATGGTGCGCCATGAATTAAAACGTTTTTTTAACATTATTATATTGTTCACGACATACAGGACATACATTAGTCAAGAAATACAGTTTACTCTTTTTCTATCACTTGAAATGAGCAAGTAGAAAATTGTAACTTACCGCAATCGATCATTTTCATTACCATTATCATCAGCATCATCATCATCATCATCATCATCATCATCATCAACAACACATACAGAGTCATTCACGTCATAAAGAGGGGATAAAGGTAATTACAATCAGTATAACATGAATGAGCGAAAAAATAAAAAATAGATAAATAAAGGAAAAAATCTTTTTGTATACTGCGACCACTCTTATTAAAACAGAGACAAACACACAAAACACTGATAAAGAATAAATAGAACAAAGAATATTGCGTTTAATCTGAACAGTTGGACTGAACATCAGTTTATTTTAAATATCAGCAGGTCACCACATAATTGCGAATCCATAGATAGACATACAATCAACAGCATAGTACCTCAGTGTACATATCTTTCTCTATACAGGCATGACTCCTGTTAATGTTCTGTGCACTGTTATATGAAAAGATTTCAGGGGGGGATAATTGTGTTAATCTCACACCATCAGAGGGAGAACACAAATTACAAAGTTCTACATTTGTTTTAAGAAATAATTGTTTTATATTTATATTGGAAATCACAGACAGCTTCGAGGGCGAGGGGCAACATCAAACATGCATGATGTTATGTCTTAAATTGATAAGTCGACACGTCTATGTAGTGTTTACAAACACTTGATCTAGGTCACACTCCACTACTCAGTGTGTCCGCGAACGTACGCACACTGAACAAAAGTTAGTCAGAAATTGGCAACAATTTTATCACCTGTAGACAGCATTGTGAGCATACCAATGTCACTTCGGGCAACCCTGTTTGACAAACACACACGTGCACAAAATCAACCACAACGCACAAGGGAATACGTCGGTAGACAAATATAACACATACTCACAGTATTTTCATAGTGTTGGTCTGCAGCGTCAGCGGCGGCAAACAAGGTATCCAACTGGGAATCTGTCAGAGACATCTCTTCCCATTTGTCATCCATGGTTATATTCTGTACAAATAAAATTAAGTAAAAATACACATAAGGCCGTTGTTCCTCGAAAGAAGGAGTTTACGTCAATTTTATCATATGCAGGCAGCATTATGAGATCAAACACTTTATCTAGGTCACACTGCACAACTCAGTGTGTCCATAAACGTACGCACACTGAACAAACGTTAATCAGAAATAATTCGAAACAATTTTATCACCAGTAGACAGCATTGTGAGCACAACAATGTCACTTCGACACATCGGGTAACCTGTCCGACAAACACAAATGTTCACAAAATCAATCACAACACACAAGGGAATACGTCAGTAGATAAATAAACATATACTCACATTATTTTCATAGTGTTGGTCTACAGCGGCAGCAACGGTGGCAAACACGGTATCCAACTGGGAATCTGTCAGCGACAGGTCATCCCACTCGGCGTCCATGGTTAGATTCTGTACAAATAAAATTAAATTTAAAAATACACATAAGACAGACATTCCTCCAAAAAAAGGAGTTTACATGCAGGCAGCATCATGAACATAAAACTATGTCACTTCAATGCATCAGACAGCCCCGCGCTACACACACACACACGTACACAAAAAAACCCACAAAAATCAGCGAATATACTACAGTGCACCGGTTCACTCCTTGTGTTCGCTGTCTGCGCTGGAAAACTTAATGATTACTGCAAGGAAGCGACCAGCAAATTAATATGTACACGAAGCACGTCTTTTCAATGAACATTTTGACTTATTCTATTACGAATGAAGCTAAGCTAACAAAGACACAAGCTACTATTTACCTTAAAAAGGGGCTGGGTTAACCTCCGTGTCAAAGGTCTTGAGTGCACCCAGAGTTCATAATTTGACCTCTATTTATAAACTTTGGGCGGATCATGTCCATGTTTGCCAAGAGTCAACCCTAAACGGAAACACTCTGTGTCAAAGTCAACCCTAAAAGGAAACACTCTTTGATACAAATTATCTAGATTTTGGAACTCTGCCAGTGAACGATAAAATCTGTCAAATCTGGCCGCGCACGCTGGACTAAAGGCTAAGGCAATGACGTAATGTTGTAAGCCTCACGCACACTCGTAATAAATCGATAATATACTAATGGTGTTGTACGCCTGGGCAAATTACGCGGCAGCCAACTAAGAATTTGTCAGATAATCCAACTCGTCACCCATTGTTATCGGGCCGGCACTGCTGCACTCAAACCATCTGACTTCAGACAGACACTCGATCACACCGCACTTGAACACAGCCCAATGCCACAGCCCTGAAGATACTCCATGTGTAGTAGTACACAAATGAGGCCCCCTAGCATGTGAAATAAAGTACGTCTCCTAGGTGATGAAAAAGAAAGACCCCCTAACTTCCAAAGTGGTCTATACTGTATCCCTTGCTACTAACCTTTATGCAGTGCATAAAAGTGTGTAAACAGGAAGTCAGCGGTAGTGCCTATATGCATCTTTATGCACTCGTATAAAAGGGTTTAATGGTTTACTAAAATTATGCACCTTTATGCGATCTAATAAGTTCCATAATTCTACGTGCTTGGTAAAGAATGCAAAACCGCACAGGGGATGATAATTTACGGTCTCTACAAATTGGAAAGGACTATGCCTCTAGGAATCGCTGGGTGTATAGTGAAAAAAGTCTAGTCATTTCTCTCACGTTCACTCGTAATCTTAATTGTAATCGTAATCAAACCCATCTGGAAGGGCCGAGGGTTTGCCCATAGAAGTCCCTGCAAAGTAGTATACACATCTCCTCCTCTAATTGTTATTATTTTGCAACAGTCCCTTTATCTTTCACGTGAAATTAAGCCTCTTGTTTTATATAATATATAATAATTATATATAATCCCATGCTATTTTCTCTGTTTGACGCCATCGTATACGAGTATTTTTCGCGGAGCCGTACAACTTCGAACCGAAGGCAAGAAGTTGTGCGTCTCCGCAAAAAACACTCTATACGATGACGTCAAACAGAGAAGAATACCATGGGATTATATATTTATCACATGAACAGTCTTCTTATTTTTCTTTAGGCGTAGATGGATCAAAATTGTTGTAGCAAATTGCATGAATTTCGTCGCGATTTGTGTTTTACTACATTTGAGGAGTAAAGCTGTCCGTCACCCAGGGGATACTTCATTCATAAATTCCATCAAGCTGAAAGTGGATACATCGAATGGTATCTCCACCAACCAAACGTACGGATTCGATCACGTGAACGTGTCAATCATTGCCTTTCGCTGTACCAATGCCAAGGCAAGTCGGCCATCGATGGACATAACTTTCATCGTGCTAGCGACGGATAGCCATTGTATTCAGAGTTATTTAGAATGTTTACAAATGGATTTATGAAGTAAATGCAACAACACGATGGAAACAGTAATTCTCATTGTCAGAGATTCCGTGGCTTTTCAAAATATCACACAAGTTTACGACAGTGGCGAGCGTGAAAGATTCGTTCGATGACACACAGAGTGTACCTCATTGCATGTTTATGCCCACAACGCTGCCGTCACTGGTCTCTGCCATGCCGGTGTCAACTCGTTAATAAACATGATAAAAATCCCGATTTTGATGTTTGCAGTGACATATGTCTCACCCGTAGATACATCCTAATTTTACTTGATGGAAACTCTGTTTTGAGTGTTGTTTGAGTCAACTTTCGAAGTACATCGGAATCCACAGCGCTGCACTGGATATACAGCTCAACAGCTGATGCCGTCGCTACAGCCTTACGCCGCTACAGGTTTGATTCCGAGCGAGAATTTACGGATTTTTTTTGTATGTTGAAGGAAATTTATCGTTGTTAGTCGAATGACTTTAATGCTAAAAGCCTCCTATCTCGCTTTCCCGAAGATTATACTGTACTCATTTATTCAGTTGAACTTCCGTTGAGGTGTAGATTTCAGGTTTATTGCCACCGGGATCGCCAGGTACGACGTCAATATGAGCCTACTCGACTGGCGCTGCAATTGTTACTAAGCTAAGCAATGAAAATAAAACGATCAGCCGTATCCCAATTCGATTCTCGGAATAGCTATAGAAATTTCGCTGGACATGCATTCTATGTTTCCATTTGTGGATTTATCGGGTCACCTTTTTGTAAAAATGTCATGAGAGTACGGCATCGATCATGACAAATCGGTCTATGTTCACGTCGCGACCCGCATGTATGAACGGTACCATGAAAGGAAAAAGTTCCGGTTGATGACATAAATCAGGGGTCATTCGGATTTCTTATCCGTCCTGTTCTACTTCACACAGGTGGGAATTCGGGCCAGTTCATGTGATAACACAGTATATATGCTGTTGCAGTTATCATGGAGCTAAAAAGGACATGGTGACAGATCAGGCAATGATAATTCGTGCAGGGCTCTGATTCATTGCTTCGTTGTCTCAAGGTGAAAATAGCCTTTAACAGCAATGTTGACCCCCTCGGAGGTACAAATAAAGCGGTTTTCTTGCTTCAGTCACTGCTGCTAGAAAGTTTAACTGAGAATAGACTTTGCTCAAGTTTACAATTTACATCAATCTCTAATACACTTGTTTTCTTTTCCTAAAATTATTAAAAAGTTGGGTAAATGCGTAGTCATGCAGTTGCACTCGAAGTCACATTTGCCAGTTTGCTGAGCTGTCTGCCCTACTGCACCATGGATGAAAAGGCAATGTAATAAATCTTAAAATCATGAGTGAAGTGTGTGTCCCTGGATGTACCACAGAAACGTCCATGGTGTGTCTTAGCCATCCTGATCCTGGCAAAAGGCCAGTGTCGACAAAGATATAATAGCATAATAGGTGTGAAAGGAATATCAAACCCTCCTGTACCCTTCTCTTTTTAATATCCATGACTGCACAGTCCACTTCTAAATGCGTTCTACAAACGTGTACACTCAAGTTTAGTTTTTACGTGAAATAAAGTCTTACTCAATCCAAACCGTATGAGTATATCGGTACAAATACTATTAATAATAGTGTAAGTCAACAATGACAAAAGTCGACGGAGACTGCTGAGAAGGCAAGACCATTATCAAATGTGAAATGTGTAAATATATCGCTTATTTTATGCAGATGATTAAGTGTCATTTTCGACCCCCCCCCCCCCAGCCCCCGGTCTGTGGCCACAATGCATATGCAGTACAGTCAAGGTGAAGCATGGAGAGCTAGCTCCATAGGTAAAGGGTGTAACACAAAGGTAATTATTTGTTTGTGTGTGCAACAAGCATTGTCAGGGTAGGGACTTCTTACCCATGACTCAGTGTCGGAATGTCGGGAGGCTGCCTGATGTCCTCCCTCATTATGCGTACGGCATAATGTTATGGACACTCTGGTGCGCGGACGCTTCAATCATCGTTTGGGTATGGGTGGCTTGACGAAAACCCTATGATACAACTTCTGACTTGTATCTTGGGGATTTCGCATAGTTTCTATCATATATCCCCTAACCTGGCGAGTGCGTTGTAATTATCAGGCGAATCGGCCACCGTTCAAAAACGAAGGAATGTTTTAAAATAATGAATAAATTTAAATACTGAACACAGAAACGACAACACTGAAAATACTATGCTGTGGCTGATGGCACCAGTCATTTAAAATACTCTCAAAGTGAACCTTCTATTGTCTTAGTTTCGGTATGAGTATATTGCTACAGTCAGCCAGCCATATATCATGAATGTAAAAAAGATACATTAATGCTGTGAGGTCAAATTATTTTTCACAGCTATGTAAAGATGTGTCCTTTTTTCTGATTTTCTCATAGTGCTTTAAGTTTCATTAAATTTTGTACCTACTATTTTGTAGCACAGTTGTTTTTTCTGGTCAGATTTTAAAGTCGCAAATGTTGTACCTCATGTACCGCTGTGATCGCCAGGTTTGCCTATTATGCATGTAAGTGTAAAAGCATCTGGGATAGACTTGCTCCAAGTCTGTAGGCATATAAGTATCAAAACACGTAAGAAATTGAAGGACTTAACATGGGCAGATCATTGCACTAATGGTACACTATTGAGTGGATCCTGGAGTGAACACCGCTCGGCCAGCAAATAACTCGGCTGAGGAGAAAAGCCAGGCGACTAGGGTACAGTCTGCATCCGGGACTCTGTCCCATTAATATGTCACAGGCTAAAATTTTTCAGGTTTAGAATAAAAGAGGATCTTATTTGCCTATCAGGGATCAAGAAGTATGAAGCTTTTTTGTTCTTCCCCAGGGTAATTTGTCAAATAATAATTTTGGTCGCAAGTCACGTAAATTTTCACGAAGTGGAACTTATAACAGAATGTAATAAAGTTATGTTTTCCAGTTGGATCATAGAGCTACCAAAAGCTCCATGGTTTGACAAACAGCAAGTTTTATTCTACATTGAACCTAGACAAGTCAACAACCAATTCTAGCAATTTGGACGGAAGAGAGCGACCAGCAAACAGGTCGACACACACTTTAAGCCTCGATCGCCGCTGAGTCCTGCATTAGCTTGAACTAATGGCGGTCGTGTACAGTATACCAGCTTTGTATAGCTGTCCTCTTATTCTTCACCAGCCCAAGTGTTTTACATACGTCTACTCCTTCTCGTATAAACATGTTCAGCTTTGTCTTTATCTGGCAAAATGTCTCACGTTTGTTTTGTGTGGATCATCAAAATTCCCGATAATTTCAAATGAACAATGAACATCTATTTCCCAGGCAACTTTATGTTAACACTGCATGAAACCCAATAATACTTACTGTATTAGCAACGATTATTGCCTGTATAATAGCTGAAGAGTGCATATACAGATGATTACAGTTAATAATCACATCTTGTTTTCGTATGGTTGCAATAGTTGTGCAAACATGATGAACCTGCCCCGAAGGCATTGTAATCCTTCAAAAATGCCTTTGTGAACAATAGCAACCCTCCAAGGCTGTTCCACCCCCCCTTCACCCCCGTCCAGGCCCTATGAAAAGTAAACACAGGAACATATGATTGTTTTACCTTCTATCGTTTGTTTAACCTTTACTCAAAATGGCTGAAATGAATGAGTTGTTGTTATCGTTCATTTTCTTTTGAAACTGCCATCAGTTGATTATGTTGGTAGATTTTTGAATTAAATCCCACAAGCCTCCTAATTCTTGTAGTTCAAATTTATGTTTGTATTGTGGCTCAATGACGGAAAAGAGCCCCTTGATTGTTTTTGTCTTTTCAATAGTCATTGAAGGCATTATATCCATGTTGTCTATTTATTTCCTATGTCAAAATAATGGTATTAATTTAGAAGGTTACTAAAGATGCGAAGTAAGATGAGGTAGTATGTTTAAAGCCCCACCAGCTGTAATTCTTGAAATTTGTTGGCCGCATAATATCTTCCCATTCTTTCTTGTTTTCTGAGAATTTGACCCTCTGCAGGGATACAAGCTTTAATGCATTAGAAAAACCATTCGTTTGTTAAGCACTTGACAAGTAAATTCAAATTTAACATTCATTTTGATTTCCCCATTTTCAAAACTAGGTAATATTTCTAAGGACATAGAAAAACCATGTCTAAGTTGAAATCATTCAGCGCTCTGCACTGTACATTAGACTCCTCCGTGCAGTTTATGTGAAGATTGCAGTGCAGATATGCACAGTATCCTCAGTGTTTGCATGTTTGGGAAATATTTAATCAAGTTTAATCTTTATCTTATGCAAAATTGCATATACTGTCTCAGCTGGTAGTTAATAACAAATGTATAAACACACCAAAATTAGCATATTTTCACAAACGAATTTCAGCTCTGAAGGATATTGGCTTTTACTGCAGTAGAAAACCATAAATTTGTGAAACATGTGAGTAAATTCAAATTTTAACAATAATTTGATTTCGGTAATATTAATAAGGAACATCACAGGTGAAAACATTCACCTCTGTCAGTGTTCAATCTAGGATGTCAAAATAGGGGGCCTCTGTAGGCCCCTACCCCTGTCCCAAGGGGACCATTTTAGAAAATCGCGGGCATCAACACACATGTAAAGCCCTTGAATTTTCTGTGGAAAATACTATATTCTGTCAATGTCTGATTTAAATAAAGTAATCTATATATCAACTTTTAAACATACTGTTAACTTGTATGCACTAGGAAATGTATGATCATTGGTTCTGACCAAAGGGTTTTACATAATGAGTGGTGTTGCTCTGGAGAATCATATATGTCTGACCTAAAATGTTGCTGTTCAAAACTATCATAGCTGGTCCTGCATGGATGCTTTCCTTGCAGTGTTCAACGTTTGTATGGACGGTAGACGCTTCAATTTGATGGCATGCCCCATCTTTGTCTAAAACAAGGGTGCATCAACTACTGGCATTAAAAATCCAAGTTGCAACTAGCCTATCGCCATTATGCACAGGATAACCTTTAGTTGTTTACATTCATTAGCGATGTCACATGCACATAGCTCTACCCTACATCAGTCCTTTCTACCCAGCTGCCTACGCACCACATTGTACATTCTCACAAACTTATTTCAGCTTGAAAGTAACATCACAAAAATAATGCTTAAAGATACAGCTAGTGAGGCTTTAAGTAAACATGAGAATAATTCTGAACTTACCTAAACATGATATGTCATTATATTTTGCATCATTTCGTTTGTAACTTTCTAAATTAGTACAATTTCTGTTCAAATGAAATGTGGTCTTATTTTCAACCTGCACATTTTGGATTTTTGTATGACCATGGATGTAAAAAGAGTCAATCTTTCATCCATGATCTCACTGTCTATCTGCTGCGGGATAATGTTGGAATGCTTTGTGCAGTTGGAATCTCATGATGTCACTTGAGCCTTTGTAGGCCATGGAAATGCTATTTTCTGATTCAAATATGAGTGCCAATTGATTGTCAGTCAACTGAGCACTGTCCATAAACTTTATAGAAAAGAAACGTTTCTTTGTCTCCCTCTTCCCATCAACAACAATTGAGGCACTAAAATAAAATGTTTTCATAAGACACATAATTCCACCATTGCCCGTCTTAGCTATGTTATTTGGCTCTGGCTCGTTACCCTCATCCTGATTTCATGTATTTTTTTGTAAAATAAAAGAACCATCATATCCCTTGAGATTGTGAAAGAAGATAGGAATGGTTCTCGACGGGTGGCACTTTTCACAAAAAAAGTATCTTTATCCTTCACTATTCGGTATCCAGCTTGATCTCCACATGCAATACAGACTGGATCGTTGTAATTAGAAGTATCTTTCATCGGTTTTATTTTCCAATAATACGATTTCGAATAATTCTCAGCCCTTTTCTTCATATCCTTTAGAAATTCTGTAACACAGGAGAGGCCCGTGAATGTTCTTTTACTAAAAACTTTCGGCCCGGAATGGCCCGGCCAGCGTTCAATCATAACATACGAAATACAAATTGGAATGTGTCGGCCGGTGTCCCGCTCAATAATTGCTTCAGTATCTGCATACACGACGTAGGGACAGGGCACCTTCTTCTGATGTCCTTCGAATTGACACACTTCCTTAGGAAAAACTGGCTGAGCAGTGTCTGTTCCACAGTATACCTGATGTATTTCTAATTCTTCTGTTGACGCAAAACCCCGCTTACAAACCATACAATACACTTCTGTCTGCGCTCATTCTTTCGATTACTGTAGAATTAAAACAGGTGCAGCCAGCAGAGCTATTCATCGAAAAAGCTATTCCGGAAGCAATTTTTGAGGGCAGGGGAAATTTTAATTTTGCTAGGGCAGGGGACATATTTTTAGGTGGCAGGGGAGCAAATTTTAGTTTTTTTGTCGGGCAGGGCAGATATTGGTTGATTGTCCTGGGGACAGGGCTCGGAGAAAAATGAGGAGAGGGGAAGCTACTTTTAAAACGGGGACAGGGGAATTTCAGCCATGGTTGTTCCAGGGATGGGGACACAGGGCAAGTACTTATACCTTTTAAAGGTTACCCAGACTACTTAGCCTATCGATTAACCCACATCTCACTCTATGTACTGCGCGATGGAAACCGAATAGAAGGCCACTGAAGTATGTGTCTGCATGGGAATGTTAATTTTCAGGGGAAATTTTTTCTCAGGGTAGGGGAAAATCGACAGTTTTTTTTTCATCACAGGGTAGGGTAGCTTCATGTCTGCAGGGGAAATGGAATGCAAAATTTTGAGGGGAATTTTTTCCAGGGCAGGGGAAATCGGCAAGTTTTTTCGCCACAGCGCAGGGGAGCTTCAACATTCACAGTGGGGAGGGGAAACAGGCAAAAATGTGTGGGGAGCGGGTAAAAATGAAGTTTGGGTGCGGCAGGGTAAGTCGAAAAATTTTCAGTGGGAGGGCAAATTATGAACAGCTAATTAATACCTCTTGACTTCAAATTAGTCAGTTCACATTACTTGTCATGTACAATATATCTTATCATTAGTAAGCGACCCTTTAAAAGTGCATGGTCTCGCTTGCTGCACCTGTAAAGGCGATTTTTATTTTACGCAGTAATTGGTACGAAGTGGCTGCCGTCTTCGCCAACTATCAGTAAGATATTTGCTATTTGATTCCTATCACCTTCAGAACGGGCTCTGCTAGGGCCTACAGCTCTGCTACAGCTACTATATATAACAGTTATGCCAGACGGATCGGGATCATTCTCGTAGATCTGAAATACTTGAAGTCTAACGTCCGGATTTTGCTGCTTGAAGCGCTTGAATACAGTCTCATCGGCGGGCGTAGGAAATGGTATTCCATCAAAACAGTAGTCAGCCATAAATTTGTCATACGTCTTCCAGTTTTTTCTAGTCTGACCACATTTCTTTTCACGAAAGTGGGGGTCGCCTAACTTTATACTTGAAACGACGGCATACTGAAAACAATTCTCGCTGCGAAAGGAAGAATAAGATCGCTCACACAATGTTTATTTTTTAACCATCCTGGAAGTTGACTCGGGCGGCCGGCCCCGAGTAAAATTTCTACTAGAATTACTTCAAAATTAAGTATCTCCTCTAGAACAAGACCAGAACCCTTAACATTGCTAGTTGTATCAAGCATATGGTCGTAGCGATCTATTAATTGTTGTTTCACATCCGATCCTGATCCTCTAACATCTTTTGTGTATGTATCTTTTAATTTAACATGCAATGTACGAATTTGCATATTACCGTTTTTCGGATCCAATAATTTGACTCCCATATCAGTATAAACAGAGTACATCTTTCTTTCTTTGGTCATACCTTCGATGTCCACCAGCATTTCAATATCCACGACTAGCTTGACTTCAGGAAATTCTTTTCGTAAAACTGCCTCGTCGAATGCTTTTCGTAAGCGGCGGGAAACGTCCATAATAATCTTTATATATATATATACTATCCTAAAAAAATTTTAAAAATAAAATATTCTATGATAGGTCATCAAAATCCACTATAATATTTTTGGCAGCATTTATTTGTTTATATATCTCGCCTAATCTTTCTAAGTCGACTAGTTCTTCCGCATCTTGAATTTCTGGTTTAGGCGTGGCACAAAATAACCTCTCTATAGTGAAAGAAAGGGTAGTACTTTTAAATAAGCGCGGTTTAAATGCTAAGAATTCTATCTTACTACCTTTTCGGATATTACGAGGTACAATAGCAGGATTTTCTCTGGCTGGCAATCGGCTCACTGCTTTAAAAGCACAGTCAATTTCTTGAACTATATCAATACATGTAGCGAAATCGGCCCCTCTTTTAACCGAAATTTAAAATACTTTGTCTGTTTGTCGCTCCCTCGCTTCTGATACACTTTAGATGGATTGTAAATAATCCGCAGGTATTCGTTCGATAGGATCTGGAGTGGGCGGCCAGGCTTGCAGCATAACTTTTAGCAGTGCTTGCATCGAAACTTTCACCTAAGGTACGGAATACTATTAAATCAGTAAACTTTTGAAGGCTTTGTTGCCAACGGACACACATTTCATCACATGTAGCAGGATCTTTTGAACCATATTTAGGTCCGATGTTGAAAACCACTTCTAGCTCACTGTCTACATATATAATAGGATCTACATATTCACCAAATATGAGTTTGCCGTCACTGATTTGAATTTCTCTGGTTTCAAGTATTTTTATTGCATCTGAAATAGAAAGGATTGCCATTGTCTTATCGTAATATATCTTTACGAAAAATAATTTAAAAAATTTTTTCTATGATATATAGAACAAAAATGTCATACATATTCATAAATGGACCAACTGGAAGTGGTAAGAGTTACGATGCAGTAAATTTGGCTGCGTCTCACGTACCAGAATTTGACACTAGTTTTTCTAGCAACATTGCCGACTTTTATAATGGAAAAGTTTCGATTGCCGATTTTCAGAATCAGTTTATAGAACATACTCTTAGTTTACAATGTCGGGCTGGGAAAGCCAACACAAACTACATTATTTGTGACTCTTCCATAATTCAACATCTAACTTTTTCTAGAATCCGGGGCGTTTCCGTTTCGTCGGAAGAAAAAAAGATTGTTTCTAGAGCATTTAACCATTTACATAGTTTCATTATCATATTCAAAGATATGAAATTTGATTATTGCAGGCGGAATATTCAGACTCGAGCATGACAATATGAAATAGCCGCCTTAAAAGAATAGAAGAGATTCATAATCAGTTCAAAAAGTTTTCTTAGAAATTTGTAATGACTACAGACTTCCATGTTTGGTAATTAGTCAACCTCTTACGCCTGAAGTTCTCAAGAATATACTTAATCCACAATCGATACAGAGACAGTTCCCCAAGTAAAATCTCCGCGAGCTTTTGACTTTGGAATTGCATGGAGCGGCGGCAGCCAGGACTTTTAATAGACGGTTTCGGCGAGGAGGAACTTGAAAAAGCTTACTATCCACCTAACCAAGAACAACTAGAACAACCTCGAGTCTCACTCAAGAACCTACACAAACTTCTTAATGCTTGTGAATCTGTGTACGCTTATATGCCCCGTTTGACTTACAAGCACTTGATATGATGAAGGAACAAGACTTTGAAGTTACTTGTCTATGGCTCATGTCAGTTGTGTACATTATACTTCAGCCAGAACTTATCGATAAAGCTGAACAAGGAGGACTCAAAAGAACAGACCATGGCAACATGCACAGTCGCTTTGAAGATCTTGCAAACTTAATATGTTCAGGATCCGGGGTACCACCTCATCCACATACTGCCAAAAAAAATGCAATAAGTGAACATTACTTACGACAATACATGATAAATACTTGGCCAGGTGGTTTGAACGGGTTGGTAAACTGACACTTTCTTCTTTCAAGAAATTAAGGCGTATTTCCGTGGTACTTATTGAATAACTTTCGTAATTACTTACGTTAGTACTTGAGTAGTACTTACCAAGTACCAGCACAGGAACTTGGTCGAGTAGTTACGAAGTTCTAACCTCTGGCTCCCAACTATTGAAACTTTCTGGATAACCTTTCCATTTTATCAGATAATATTTCTTTCCTCTAATTTTTTTCGTCTTCAAAATTCGTTCTACTCTGTACAGCTCGTCTGCACCAGCAGCACTCTGAAGTTCATCAGAATAGAAAGTGCCGAGTATTTCCTCTCCATTCAGATCTTTTATCTTATAAACTGGCGGCGTTCCCAATCCAGCTGCATACACCACTTTTGAAACTATGAAAATCTCCTCTGTCCAATTTGGTAAATATCCTTTCTTGAAAGTGGTCTTGTATTTTGTAATTCGGACCGTTCTCCCGGCTTGAATTCAGGGTTAGCTCCCATGGCTGCCAACTCAGGGTAAAGTGTATAAAATGCCTGCCAATCGTTGTCCTCTGTTACATCGATGGGTTTCATTTTTATACTTCCCTGTGTGGTGTTATTGTAATTCTCGAGAAGTTGTGGTAGAATGGGGAGCCATTCACGTGTCTGTCTGTATGTG
This sequence comes from Ptychodera flava, assembly GCF_041260155.1. Lineage (NCBI taxonomy): Eukaryota > Metazoa > Hemichordata > Enteropneusta > Ptychoderidae > Ptychodera > Ptychodera flava. Next base: position 4,391,480 of record NC_091929.1, read on the forward strand.
AAGTATTTCCACATCATTGTCTTAAGAGTACGATTAAAACGTTCCACAACACTAGCTTTTTTGTCACTGTAGGTGTGAAACCAGTGAATACCCGACTCTTCCAACCCCTTCTGCATGTTTAGATTAGTAAATTCCCGCCCCTAATCTGTCTGAAGTTTGTCAGGTTGCCTCCCGGATTTCTTAATTATGTCTTGTAGCGCCTTCAGAGTATCATCTGCCGTTTTTGACTGTATAGGCCTGGCCCATGCATATTTGCTGAGCACATCGATTACTGTTAGCATGTATCGAATGTTACTATTCTCTTTTACGAACGGTAAGAAAACTCCACGAGATCCGCTTCCCACTGAGCGTCTATCGATGTTACGAAAACGCGCCGGCCGCCACGAGTACGAGGTACCTGTTTATGTAGATTATAAGTTAGCTGAGTTTTAACCACTCCTGCACCTCTTTCTTAGTAACTTTTAGTCCGCTGGCATGTGCTGCGTCATACAATTTTTGTACACCTCCAAAACCAGTTTTGGGCTGTAATATAATTCTCTAAGAGTACCTTCAGTAAAACCTTAGCTATATTATACGAAAAATTGTATATCGTACGGATGTCGTAAATGAAATACTAATTTACTGAATGGTGTATTTTTCAATTGCCTGATTAGGGAACTGGCCTCCCGTTCTGACACCTCCATTCCATATTCTTTTATAATAGTCTTTTTGTCTGTCTTGCTGGGTGTGTAAAATAGTACTAACATCTGTATGTTTTCCCTGAATGGTTTACTAATACTAGTATATTGTTGAGTCAGAACCTAGACAGATAATCCCTCATGTCTTGCGCTGAAACCAAGTTTGACTAAAATATCACTGCGCTTCTTCATATCTTTGGACGAGGCGCAGTCATCAAGGATTAATAAAGTGTTTGTGCCGACCCATTCTTTATGTAAGAAGGCTAGTGTATCATCCACAGCATCGAGTCCGACCGGAAATATAAACACATTGTCATCGGCGAAAATGAATCTTTTATTATACGTTTTATTGTTCATGAATGTTGGACAAATGAAAACTATATATTCAATTTCCTAAGTACGGACCAGTTAGGAGATCATTACATATTCTGTTTTGCCAGAATTTGTCGGTCCAGTTACAATCATGTTGAATGGCACAGTTGCATACATCGGATCTATATACTGTACATAAATGTAATGAATATGGCTAAAGATAACAAACCAATTTTGACCATATTCGTGAATAAGATCCGCGCCGGCGCACGGCTGCTCCCTTCCGTCCCGTTCCGAAGGCGATAGGGGAATCCGACTCGTGTCATCGTGAGGCTGCACAGCGCCTGCCGCTTCACGGGATCCTCTTCCCCTTCCATCTCATGTATAGCACTTTCTCGAACTTCCGTGTTTATATCACCATTCACCCCGAAGGACATAGATTCAGTTGCGTATTGCAATTCATTATTATGTGATTGAAGGGCCTGAAAGAATAACCATTTTAGACGGCAATAGAAGTAAATTGGTGAAACTGCCATATCAAGTTTGACACCAGTATTCATTACTGTGTCTTGGTATCGCCTATAACTGATTACTTTGTCGGTATTACGAATTTCATCTTCGAGGAGAACGCCGAATTCTTTTCGGACTTGCTCTGCACTGCCAGTATCACCCACAATGGTACTGCGAATATTAGCTTGTGCGCCAAGTATGCAATATACGTAGGCTTCAAGGCTTTCATTGAGGCGGGCGAGACCGGCCTTTGTTAGTCCCGAGTCTCCCTTCAGAGGATGAAACTATTGTATTGACCCTCCGATCCATCATTTCGGAAGAAATAATAGTGTGGACGGTCTTTGTCGGGCAGTACATGTTTTTTCTTTCCAAAAATGGTATGTGTGTAGAAAACGCCTCCGTCGGCGGAGAGGAAAAAGTCATGACCATTGTATATTGCTTTTGGCTGTCGAACGGGCCCACGATTAGTGTAATATTCATAACCATAACCAAGACCTGAGTTTTGGCCTTTTCGATATCGAAAGTCGGACTTCGTTGGGCTTATATTTCCAAATTCTGTACATAGAAGTTCATATTGGACGAGATTGTACGGATTGTCGCCGGCTTTGAAGACAGTATCGTCTGGAAGTGCAACGCCCATTTCATGAAGGATACGACGTATTGTAAAATATACATGGAAACGGCAGAATGATCGTATTTGGGCGGAAATTTCTTATCAAAGAGATGGGCGAATGATATACCACAACCAGTAGTGCTGCATCCATACGGCGAAATTTAATTGCTGGTCCCAGTATTTCATGTTGGGACCGCTCAGCCAGACATTACTTTCTTTTGCTGGTCGATGAGTGATTACGTTATCTTTGAACACATCCCGTGGATGAAAAGTAATTTTTCTGTCGGCGTTACATATATTTCTAAGTCCATGAGAATAGGTTTTATGTCCGTTTGGATTGGAAGGAATATCAGCATGCTGTACTGTCGGTCCGCCAGCGGTTTATTCAATTGAAAAGCAACTGGGAATAAGTCTGTACTCATGATTCGTGTTTATATTCGATAGATTTTAGTGGAGGAGAATTTTCCATACTTCGGAATCGTACTAACATTCCAGACAATGTTAATACTATATTTCGCATTCAGGTTTAAACAAATTTTTTATTTTTTACTAAGAATAGATAACATACTGCAAACAATGGAGAATTTAATAAAGACATCGGCAGCGGCAAATCAGCATGGCACTACCAACCGCAGCGTCGGACGCTCGATCCATAATAGAGACAAACATGAAAAAAATACTCTGTGTCATCGCAAGTGGGCAAAGTAAGTTATTTTTTGGTAAGGAGATTTCAGTTGCTGACGTAGAAAAATGGGGAGATGAAACGGTAAATAAAGCCTTTAAAGTCTAAAGCGAAATACAGTTCTCTTATAAGTGATAATATCACTCAAAGTTTCATAGATCTAGGAGCCCGTGCAATCAGTCAGGTAGTTCCAATCGATGACCGAGATAACTATGCCACTGATCTTAAAAAGGATTTTATTCTAAACAGTGAAATAAAACGATTATCAGGACGGATAGCCTACACGTGGGGGCCCCTACTTGCTCTAGTTTCCACCAGTTTAATTACGGGTAAACATGTAGATTTTAAAAAAATCGGGTTTAATATAATACCCGAAATAAATGGATTCAACTTCGCAAGCCCGACTCCAAACGGTTCCAACACCGACTCAGCAAACGGAAACGGCCCCGCCGACTCCGACGACTACCCTCCTGAACGAGCGCAATATAGAGAAAATTACATTACCGACGAAGCATCCAGGGAGAGTGGAAGCCGGCAAAAGATTAGCAGAATGGAACAGGCAAAACAAGGGGAAGAACGAAAAGCAATGACTAATGATAGCGATGCGGTTGTGGCAAACTGTATAAGCCTACCGCCTACGACGAAAGAACAGTGTGATAGCTGGTATAATAAATGTTATCTTGTTTTAGGAATTATATGAGTTTCATTTGACTGCATTAGGTCTATATTTGGGGCGTGCTCGCATACACGATGTTTTAAAGTAATTTTTTAATGCTACAGGACCTTCGCTACCTCGTCGGTTTTTCAGAAAAAACAGGACAACCCCGTGATAAAAAGTACTATAGTCAGAGACAGCAGATTTCTTAACAGTTACTAAATACATAATTCATTCAGATGTCGTTGATGTTACTGGAAATTATGTTTCATTTGGCTCGGGTGAATACATACAGGGAAAAGTATCGGACTGTTTACAAATACTTCCCGTCCAGGATACAAAAATAAGTGAAAAGGTCACCTATGATTTTAAAAACGGGGGCTCAATTTCCATGCCATTGAGCAAAGGTTCAGACCATATGAGTTCAATGCGTATTCGGATAACAGATCAGGATGGAAACATAGTCAATTTCAATAACTGGCCAACTAGCTTTTGTATTGAATTATTGTAGCTAACGCAGCATAAACCATCCCACGACCAATCCTCCAGCAATATAAATCATTTCATATTTCTTTTGCTCAGGACTGGGCTGATAATAATCTGAGAATTGAACTGGCCCTGACGCAGAGTTGGCTTGGCACCGCTGCTGCTTCTTCCAGGATTTCTGCATCTGTATCTCTTAATTCAGCTGCAGCATGTGCGTCCTTTGCTTGATTTTCTCTTTCCCAATCAGCCTGGAGTAATCTTTTTTCTGACCAGACGTTATGATAATGTTCAATTTTTTCTAATGCTTTATCATGTCTAATTTTCTCTTCAATAAGAGCCTCACCATTCCCGGAAAGCTTTTGTCCAATAATAGTTCCTCCTGTGAATGCCATTGCATTTAATACAGCACCGAGAACTGTCATTCCTATAGCTGAAGCCATGGTTGTATATTATTACAAGGTATTATTAATTTTCACTGTATATAGGATAATTATGTCTGGCCCAAGTAATTTCGGTCTAGGTGCAATTCACGTACAAAATCTCAAGCTCGAAGATTTAAGTGATGTAAAGTTAACAATAATACTAAGATAGCAGGTAATCATAATAAGGATTACCTCCTTCGTTACAAGGTTTGGCAAAACTTTTCGTTTTATCGCCGCAACAGCGCAGAAACATATACATGCTGTAGAATTTTCCGAACTGAAAGACGTCGATGAAACCGTAATTGACGCTACAAAGGCTTCAAATGATCCTACTCCTTTTGCTCTGACATGGGATTTGGCTAGTCAGAAATTCAGACCTTATAATGTACCATAATGTAACATCTTAGATATATTGGATAGTGAAATCGCAGGTGGAGTTGCTGACTGCAGGAACTCCAAATGTTATTTATTTTGATAGCAATGTTAACAAATATAAGTTGCTAGATTTTCGTCGTTGGCTTACTCCTAAGAATCCATACATAACACTTCTTGGTATACCGATTCACCTCAACATAAACCTCTTTCAACAATAATGTCATCAGATAATACACTGCGAAGGTGGATAAACGAGGGGGAGAATTATTGCTCATACAATGCTAGCGGGGTTCCAGTTAGATTATTTTGGGACACAACTTTAAAGAAACTGGGTCTGAAGAGTGTGGGGGAGGGGACAGCTGAATTAACTTTACAGACAACAAATCAACAGATGACTGATAATATGAAAATACTTCAACATGGTACAGTTCTCATTAGATGTGTAAAATTAGCTACAGGAGACGAGTTTGATGATTTGGTTGGATATTACGCTATGAAAACAGACAACAGAACAACTTGTGATATTATTATAAGTATCGATAAAGATCGTAATGAAATGAATATTGAATGTTTTGTTGGTGGGAATAGAGTAGAGAACGACTCCGGAACTACATTTGTACGTAAAGATAAAAGTGTGAACACTTTGGATATCAGTGTTATTTATCTAAAACGACTCATTTTGTTTGAAGTAATGGTCTTCCGTCACATTTTAAGTTCAGAGGAAATTTCTAAAATTTTATCTATCGGGTGAACAAGTTAACTCTCAAGTTCAGAAAAAAAATCCGTAGAAATTTTTCATGAAAACTGTAGACTTTCAGACCTCTGTGATGACATCACAGGTTAGTTAAAGGTCGCTGAGCATAAATTACATGTGCACTGTAGAGGATGGGTCCACTGAAAAATTTCTTCTCTGTGGTCATCAAAATATAACAACAAATTTTTACCATTCTTGTTAAACCATTCAAAGCTTAATTTACAATGTAATATTTGTGGATAATGTTTGAAATCATTATAAAATTTTCTGAACTGGCTCGCACGAACATGTTTTATGTCACAGTTCTCTTCAACCCAATCAATAAAATTCTCCTTTTTCGCTGAAATGGACGAAAGCTTTTTCCAACCACTGACCGTACAAGTAGTTATCCTGTAACTTCTGTTGATCACGTGCTCTAAAACCATGGTAGAAATTCTTGAATCCAATCTTGAACTCTTCGAATGAATTCGTGATACTTGGTGGTTCCAGTATCTCGGGGATCACCACTCCTCTCTGGTAAGATCGCTTCAACTCGGGAGAAATCACTTTCTTGCGCTTTGGGGTTTGTTGAACTTCTAGTTGAGGCACCTCCAGTTCTGCCAGTGGTGAAAATTGATGATTATTTCCAATAACTATATCACGATAAAATTTCGCCTAATTCGCTCATTCAGGGCTTCTGGATTATTTGCTGGGAAATATTTATACTCCAATCCATCTGTAGAGCTTGTAAGTGAAACCATATCCCAGTCAATTGAAGTCTGTGTTGAAGAGTTTCCATCCATTATTGAAATGTGACTGTTTCACAGCTTTCCGTCTGCTTAAATAGCCATACAGATGTTGAAATACCGCAGTCAGTCATCTGTAAACACTGACGTAAATGTCCGTTCCGGTAGGCTATTATATGACAGTGAGTCATCTGTAAACGGGAGTGACGTCAGTGCCAGCTGTTGCGTACGTGAGTTCATATATAGGTCACCCTCACTTCAGGTAGGGAAAAATTCCCCCTACCTGTAGCTTTCACGTACATGTCTATACATGCCACGGAATTCCCCACTGGATTATTTTTAGATCACCATCTGTTACCCATACCAGTGGAAATTCCAAAGCCTATCGGAACGGGGTTGCTATGGTTACTGCAGTGACACCTATTGGAACGTGTAGCGACATGTTCTGGGGCTACAGGGAGGGGAATTTCCTCCCCTCCCCTGTAGCTTTTTCAGGTAAGTGTCCCAGTTATACACCTTTATATTACTACTGTTGTGCATAAAGATGTATAAACACAAATCAGGTGGCTTCCTAGTATGCATTTTATGCATCTGTAATGTCCTGCATAAAAGTAATTAAATTTAGTCGGCCATTAAAGCCTTTTATGCACCAGCATAAAATGCATACAGTTTTAACTTTAAGCTGCATAAAGATGATTGCAAATTTATGTCATGTTTAAGCTGTGCACAAATCTAATTTTCATCTTGTTCATATCAACAACTTTTTAGAAATTCAATTGGTTACCAGTGGAGATATTTTAGAGCAGTAATTAGCATATCAATAGAAGTTCTGGATTGTTCTTATATACTCTTATGTAACGATTTGAGTGTAAAGAGGGGACTGCACAGCTTCAGTCATACATTTGGGATTGTGTCACTTTCGTGTTACTTCAAAATTTGGAAACTTTCTGGTTAAGGTCGTTACGAGGGATCATCAGTAATTTTGCCTGTTATCCATTATAACGATCGGCGGCACTGTCGTGTATTTAAAAGTTACGCGTGTTTATCTTGTAGATGTTATATTGCGTATTTTGATGGCGTCGATCGAGTGAAGCTGTCATTTTGACTTGAAATGTAAGGTTTATTTTGCTGATTTACGAATAAACGTACCAAACCAGAACGAAACGATAACTTTCCCCTCTGATGTCATAATTTTACCCGTCAATCTGTGTTGTTTACGTGTTGTTGGAATGGCTTGTTTTTTGGCACATTGATCGAGATTCCATGAATGTAGACTGTAGATACGGGCTGCGTGTGCGTGTCTTGTGTATTTGTAGGACCGTCGTTATGGTCTCGGTGCAGTGTCTGCCGGCTAAAAAAGTGCGGTGATATTTTGTTTCAGTTTTTTTCTGTTGATAAAGTCAAACATTGATAGAAATTTTGAGTTTCACCAAAAGCTGCTTGAAAGCACATGCCGATTTGTGCCGCCAATTTCTCCGATAATGTCACAAAGTATGGAAGATTGCCACTGTCATCAGCGATAGATGAATGTTTTGGCAGAAATTTACGTGAGGACGACAAATTGTCCATCAAAATTGTATAATAAACACTGCAAACGCACCTTTGACTATTTCAACAAGGCGAAAGTTGCCAGTAGACCATACACACTCTAGACCACAGCATATGAATGGTCCAAACACCAAAGAACCAGAAGTTGCAGTGTTTGCGTCGAGTGAAGCAGGGGTGGTCGAAAAGAGAAGGTGAGAGGAGGCGTACGTTTAAGTTCGACCGAACCATCACCAATCCCAAATTCTGGTAAGCTGAATGGCTCAGAAGAAACCATTAGTGTAGATACTGCAGAACTATGCAACACCGTACGTTCCAAGGCCAACAAAGCACAACAACATAAGCTTGAGCGGAACCATGAGAGGTTCACATCATCCTCCATCTCTTAAGAATTGCTTTGCCCTATATGCAAAGATGTGAAAGATCCTTGTGCTCAGGTTTTATGTGATGGTCCCCATACATTTTTTTGTATGTGTATTTGTGAATGGTTTGTTATTAAAGTCGTCGTCACATTCATGTCATGTGTATCGTGTACCTGTTTCAGTGTCCTCTATTTTAAGTGTTCCACTGGCGTTTTTCCAATGTTTTGTCTGCTCTTGTTGTGTCCTGTGACAATGTTATGTATGGGTGTACTGTCACAGTACCTCTTGAGCATCTGTCACAACATGCACAACGGTGCAAGTACTCCTCATCAATATACTGGGATCATGATTACTATGAAGTAATCAGTCCCATTGAAACACGACATCAAGTAACAAAAACAAACTGCTTCAAGTACAACAGAAACGGCTGCCGCTAAGTTGCTGGGCAATATTTGTGAATTCAGGGGCACGAAAAATTTGAAATGCTCGTCACTACCATCGTCAAGGGAAAACTAAACATGACCAGGGACAAAACTGTCAAATTTAAGATAGAGAGACAGGTAAGTAAACAAACATCACATAGCAGTATTTTAAGGCATAATTTACATCAAAATACAGGATTTAAGCAATAACACCCGCCGCAGGAGTGTATGCACGAGATTTTGGTACAATGAGTGACATATAGCGCGAGTGCTATGTGGAGCGGATTGTACCAAAATCGAGTTACGAAAGTTGTTTCAAATTCATTTAATTGCATGTCACAATTAGTTATTTTCTGTACCTCAAAATATGCAACACATTCATTTGGCTGAGCAATTTTGACTGTGGTATCTTCGCTATGTGAGTGGGTGCCGTGTTTTTGAGTTCAAACTCTGTCAAAAACTTACTTATTCATCATATTCCAAGCAAATTAGACTGGGGAAACATAGCCTCCCTTAGCCATCAATTTTGGTTTAATTACATACCAGGCAATGCGTGCTTACATTCTCTTGAACAATCACAGCAAAAACTCTTATCAAGACAGTAACTAGAACAAAATATAGTAGTTATTGCAGCATTTACATGCATATGGCTATTTACATTTGTAAATCATTGAGTCAATGTCATCATAACATTTTTTTGTTTATTTTACATACAACTATGTAGATTGCTTCTACAATGGAACCGTCCTATCCTAGGAGAGAAGAGAGATAGAAGGCTGGCTGATCAAGTAAGGCTAGAGTTGACATCACAGAAACTAGCTTTTACATTTCCAGTGAGAGGTACTGATGGGGTCAAACTGAACGAGGTCAGACTGGCACCATACATTGCAGTACCAAGCCGTGTTGATGCAGTGACGAGCAGACTAAATGCCCTGGATAGGTACTGTTTCAATGACTTTTGTTTATTTGTTTTGCAGGAACCTCAAATACATCATTCTTACATTTCAATGTTACTTTCCAGATAGGAGCAGTGAGTATTGTTTTATTTTCTTTAACAAGTACACTAAAACTAGTTCCCTGCAAGGAAATACCAACCAATGAGATATGGCTAAAGGTTGGAAGAGACCATGGTGGTGGATCCATGAAGTCAGATCTTAAATATAAAAAAAGCCAAACAGTGTTTAGAATGCTGTGGGTTAAGAGCATTTTCCTTGTTAGTGATTCTGATAAGAATCTCCGCACAGCAATGTATGTAAATGTAGGACAGGTGAATCAACTGCATGGTCACAAATTGAGGTAAGTTGAAATGAAATTTGCTGTAAGTGTAGGCAATTTGCCAGTATTTATTTTTGTTTTTTTGTATCAACGTGTTACTCATTGCTAAGATTTCCTGTTTTCTGCTTGTCTACACGGTTTCCATATGTGGAACACATATAGCCATTGTCACTGCAGGCAAGTAGACTATTTCTATATCTGTCAGAATATTCCAAAATAGTCTGCCCAAGGGAGTAACTCATATATTTTCAGGTTTTGATTAGATAATTATGATATATTTGATGCTTGTGTTTACCACTGCAACAATTACAATGAGATAATTTCTGAAACTTAACGACACCATTTCTAATCACTTCAGGGAAATGTTGCTCCGTATATGGTTGTGCGGTGGCTATGAATATTTATTGAAGATCCATGGCTGGTCTGGAGCAAGTGGTATGTACACTTACTGGCCTCATCACATATAAGGGAGCCTTCAGTAATTACAGGGGGGTGGGCCGGGGGAATTGGGGGGAGGGTCACTTTTTAGAAAACAGTTCAAGGGGGAGGGTCACTTTTTATAAACCTATCTTGGGGGGAGGGTCACTTTTGACAGAAGCTGATATTATGGCCAAAACTTTGATTGTCCGCGTGATATTTCCTGAATAGGAAATCACCACAAAATACGCACACACTTATAGACCGCCATGCATAGTAAATTGACATTTGGTGAGATTCCAAAATCAAATTTCTTACACAACCATAGACTTGTAACCACTCTAGTCTAATCAAGAAAATTAATATCAATAATCAAGAGTACAGAAATGCAAAGATTTACCTATTTTTGTATTGGAAAAAACTATTCATAATTTCATTATAAACACCATGGATAGTGAACCAACTTTTTAGATGAAATTCAGAAATCAATTTCTCATACACAAATGTTCATTTTACTTCCCTCTTCAAGCAAAGTACATTTAAATACATTATCAAACATGTATAAAATACAGATATAGCATGTTTTGTGGGGGCAAATTGTCAATAATTTGCCTGATAGACTCCATGTATTATGATTTGATATTTTTGGATGAAGCACTAAATCAGCTACATCTTGCCTTCTTATAGTTGCACAAAATATGGTGACCCTCCCTAAACTGTATGAAATACCATATCTCTTCAAATATTCTTGCGTGATAAATTGCGACTGTCCCTCCAAAAACACCAGCCCTCCCCTCTGTAATTTGTCCCTAACATAACAATTGAACCAATTGTTATGTAAATTAGCTGATATTGTTTAAGTTATTTCTGGGAAGAATACCGCAGTGGTTTGGGGTTGGTGGAGGGTCAAGTTTTATAATGTCGGACAAGGGGGAGGGTCACATTTTAGACAGGAGGATAGTGGAGGGTCACATTTTACGGTATAGGTGTTCGCGAAATTCCCCCGGCCCACCCCCCTGTAATTACTGAAGGCTCCCTAAGCTGAAAGGCAATTCATCGTGATCATGCAACTAGCGTCTTAACATTGTTGTGATAAACTCTGTTATTGTTTTTACAGGAAAGTTCTTCTATCTGTTGTGTCTCATCACCAGGGAGACATCACTCATGGCACCTGAGAATAGACCTGTCATTCTAGAGAGAACCCTTGACATGATTTTAAAGGACAATTCCAATTTTCCGAAAGATGGATCAAAGCTTAAAGATGCAAAGGAGTTCCACAATTGTATTCGTCAGCCTTTCTTTTACATTCCACTTTCAAGGGTTAGTGAACTTGCCAGCTATTTTCACTGTGTACATTACTTCTAATCTAATTTGATTATTCTTTAATTTTATATAGGTTTGCCTGGATATTCATTGTTAAATGATCTTGAACTTTTTATCATAATATAGGTAGCTTTGCCAGTTTTACACATTTTCTCGGGATTATCCACCGCTGGGTTAAAATGCTTCAGAATACATGTCAAAAGCATGATATGGATGTATTCATGCACTTAGCCAAGGATGATAAGTAAGATGAGCCGGTTCTGACAAGTGGTCCATTTGATGATTGAAAACTAGCCGTATTTTCTACCCTGGGTTGGTAACTCTGCTGGTAGACAGAATTTTCCCCGAGGTTATCGTTCGCCCAGTTATAGCGATGAAATTCGTTTCTTCGCTTCGATAAAGTGTGTATGTGCGATGTATGATAGTGAGCATGTGTGCATGAGTGCTTCACGAACTCTACAACGTGTTGAGCGGTCTCAGTCAGAAAAATGTAACAACTTAGCCGGCTATTGAACCACTCTTTTTTGGGAGTGGAGATTTAGCCGAGCGGTTCTGTCTATGGCCTCTCAGCTAGGCGACTGATGCCGTATGTTGTGGGTTCGAATCCGATTGAAAACTAGCCGTATTTTCTACCCTGGGTTGGTAACACTGCTGGTGGACAGAATTGTCCCCGAGGTTATCGTTCGCCCAGTTATAGCGATGAAATTCGTTTCTTTGCTTCGATAAAGTGTGTATGTGCGATGTATGATAGTGAGCATGCGTGCGTGAGTGCTTCACAAACTCTACAATGTGTTGAGCGGTCTCAGTCAGAAAAATGTAACAACTTAGCCGGCTATTGAACCACTCTTTTTTGGGAGTGGAGATTTAGCCGAGCGGTTCTGTCTATGGCCTCTCAGCTAGGCGACTGATGCCGTATGTTGTGGGTTCGAATCCGATTGAAAACTAGCCGTATTTTCTACCCTGGGTTGGTAACACTGCTGGTGGACAGAATTGTCCCCAAGGTTATCGTTCGCCCAGTTAAAGCGATGAAATTCGTTTCTTCGCTTCGATAAAGTGTGTATGTGCGATGTATGATAGTGAGCATGCGTGCGTGAGTGCTTCACGAACTCTACAACGTGTTGAGCGGTCTCAGTCAGAAAAATGTAACAACTTAGCCGGCTATTGAACCACTCTTTTTTGGGAGTGGAGATTTAGCCGAGCGGTTCTGTCTTTGGCCTCTCAGCTAGGCGACTGATGCCGTATGTTGTGGGTTCGAATCCGATTGAAAACTAGCCGTATATCACCATCATTGGTCAAATTGTTATAAGAGGAATCTGATGTTAGTGAGTGGAGGCCAGAAGTGAAATCGGTTCGATGGTACATTGACAGTGTCATGTTCGAAAATGATGATAATGACGATGATAACGACAATGATGATGATGGTGGTGGTGAAGATAATGATCAACCTTCTCTGTTTAAATTGAAACAAACTGAAAGGAATGCTGAGCTTGCAGGAGAAGGTCAGGGTAAAAGGTTAATACTTTAGATGTTGTATGTTGAAATTTTATTTGTCAATTTACTGATACATAATCCTTTCTGTTCACAGGAATATTCATGATTACTTTGTTTTGCAGGCTGAAGTAAATGCTGACCTAGGTTAGAGGCAGCCCTTGCAACAATTAATGTGCACCTGCAGGATTACCATAGTCAGGCTATTGTAGGAAATCATGCGGACAGATGTTGTAAGGTGTCCGAACCTAGTAATGAACAGTTTATAAATTCTTTGTGAGCATATGAAATATTTTTGATTACTATTTTTGAATTTGTTTATTTAGGTAGAATTGTCATGTAATATTTGATTTTTCGAAAACGATGACAGAGAAGGAGATATGTTTATTCATGTTTAACTTTCATTTCAATATGTTCTGAACAAGGCAATGTGTCCATATGAAAATCACAGTTACATTTAATTATACAATTATTTGTTTAATATGCATATATCAACGGTTGACATACTTAAGCATGTCATTACTGTACCATTTTGATATACATATATATATATATATATATATATATATATATATATATATATATATATTATATATATATATATATATGCAATTGTGTTTTGTATTTGTATTTTATGTAACAGTTTGTTGGTATAAAGAGTCAAAAACATCATCCCCGTGACACATCCTGCCACAGCCCATGGCCATTGATTATGTATGATTGTTGTTTTCTAGCAATGTATGACAAGTTCAAGGTTAGTATTGACAATATACCATGGAATTGTTCTTTACTTCTGTAACCATTCTCTGTAATTGTGAGGTCTCACAGACAAAGAGAATGTGTCCCCAGCTACTTAATAATGCCAGACACATTGTATTGAAGTACCTACAACTTTTCACACAAATTGCAATATGTCATAACATCTACTCTGTCAACAGAGAGCTTTCATATGGGGAAATCAATAGGTTGGGTATGTACATAGAGGCCTATGGATTATTTCATCAGATATGGCATTCGTATCTTATTTTGTTAATTCAGTTGTTCTCTACACCTTGGTCTTCATAGACAAGACACCTATATTGGCATGCTTACTTGTGAAAGGGTTACTTCGCAAGCGAGTTAAGGCAGGGGTCCAGACCGAATTTCGAGCTGAATTTCATTTCTCAAAAACCACCGCTCATATTTTGATGCACTCTGGTACACATACGTAGTTTTGATAGTTCTTTCAGTTTATATCACTTAAATTTACATAAAGGTGTCATGTGATTTTTATATCGACATTTTCCCGCCAAAATCGAGTATATTATTTTTCGGCATATTCCAACTTGTAAACCACATTTAAACTATATTTTTTCGGCATATGATAATAGAATAGGTTCAGTACAATCGATTAACATCCTTTTCAAAGAAAAATTTCCGAGTTAATCGCCTCATATTTGTGCCAAATACGTACGATCCGTAGGAAAAGTCAATTCTTGTTTGAATTTCGATAATTTTTTAAAGAAACGTTACCAAATCATACATGTTAAAGGTATGGTTGTAAAGATATTTTAAGCCTAAGTTTGGGAATAGCAAAATTTCTGGGGAAAATGCGATCTACAAGTTGGAATTTTCGAAAGAAATCTGGTCGCTTTGTACGCGATCGGGCCATCTCGCAAGCTATCCAAAAGGTCATGACCCCGTCGCCTGTTACTAAAACGATTTGTAATTGTAAATTGGAAAGTGGTTGCGCACATCATCCCTCTTGTCTTGTATGTACTTTAATGTGTTTTCTGTCTGTATTGGGTAAGATTGTTAGTGTGAAAATTAACAAATGGGTTGTTAAAGCCATGGTGAGACGTGGAAGTATGTCTCAGACCACCGTGACCTTTTGACCCCACGTTTCCTGACCAGTTCGTTCCTTAGTGGCTTATATAAACATGGAGGTACCAAATGTACCTCCATGACATAAGCATATCTCTTTCTTAATTTTATATTGTATCTATGTTGTTGATCTCTGCATTCTTCTTGCAGGGAAGCAAGAATACTCATGTTTGGATCGTTTTGTGTCCGACTCTGTTCATTAACCCTTGTCACCTCGTTCCTCATGCCGTGGACTTTGGCCTCAGTATGGCTGATGTATAGATTTCGTTTGTATGCGATGATCGGCCTTTTTCTACGTGTTCCAAGTTCCACACAGTGCTTATGGGCTATATTTTGTTGTGAACACTAGTGTGTTCTTTGTCAATTCGTTGGCTCCAGTTAGGAAAATAATCGCAATCATACCAATCCATAATCCAATGACAGTAGGTCAGAATTCGCAAGACAACGTTATAGTTGTAAACATAGACACAAAACAGCACAGAACAAACAGTAAATAGACGGTACACAAACAAGTCATATTCATGAAAGAACTTTGTTTGTGATGTTATTTTTGAGATTTTCTGTTGCTATCTCATGTGTGGGTAGTGTTGTTTTATAAATATACATGAGCCCTAATTCATGATAACGTTTGACGCCCATGCCCAAAACCTACTTGCGTTCTTGATATAAGAATTATTGTATTTTTTGTAACTAACTCTTTTGTTATTGTTTTTGTTCAGATTTGTGCAGATGTTAGACACTTACATATGACTTTCTTTTTACCCTTGGTTTCTTCGTATGTCCATCATTATGGACACAAACAAAGAAAAACGAAATGAATTTTCATCGCGTATACATTTGAGCGGCTTACTTTGCATATTTAGCGTTGTCTTACATGGATTGTATGATTGCATTTTGATATTTTGGCAGGAAAAAATTGCACTTTGAAATTAAATTGCCGGAGAACTCCTAGATACACGTTAAATTTACCTGTATTTCGAACAAACGCCATAACTAACTAGCTGTACCACACTCAATATTTCTATGAGATTGAAACTAAATTGAGACCTCATCTAAGCTGTAATACTTACAATTTCGATGAAATAAAATAGACGAAAATAACAGACATGTATTTATGATAATTATCATGACACTGTAACCTGTTAAGAGAATTGATCACAAAGTAATAACAATTTAAGTTAGAATTTTGTGGTGACGTACGATCTTGATTGATCGCACTCTATTCAATGTGATGTGTAAGTATACATAAAATCAAACACTAAATGAAACACTTAGCTAAGAGTTTGCTGCCCTATATGCACTTTCAGTAATATTTTTCGTTCATACCTTAACTGACGTGAAATCCTGTGGTGAGAGCCTGATTCCCAAATACTTGTAACTGACACAATAAATGTTGATTCCACAACATCCAAAGTACCTCTACGGTATGTTCAATACCGTCTGACTTCTTACCTTAACTGAATGTAATAAATCTTTATTTACTTTAACAAATTTTCCTTTCTTTGTTTATTTTGGCTGAAAACAGAAGTAGATAACGAGATAAATGGACAATTAGCTGAATTTGCATACAAGATATTTACATCATAAACATTTGTGAATACAATCTTGACAGAAATTCAAAAAAATACCGATTCTGTCCCTGTGTAGGGATAGGCTAGCCATCAAAAATCTTCATCACAGTTAGCTTTCGTTTTGACTCGAGCATGAAGAATTCCAACCAATCCATGAGTGCATCAGATATCTATGTAAGAAATCGTAACGCTTTGTTAGAAAATCGTTCAGGGTAAAAGATAGGTAAACACTAAATATTACAATGAAATGGCTTGCAAGTAACTATAGAGTACAGCTTAACTGCGAGATAACCCTGGCAGTGCTAATTCTGGATGAGTTTCAGACCAGTTTTATTTCTGGGTAAATCCAAAGACGTGTGCAACGTTCAGCGAGAACAAAAGATTCCATTGGACAATAAACTCATCTCATAAGTTTCGTAGCTCGAAAAGAGAGCAACAAAGTACACGGATTATCAAAATATACATGTGCAAATCGTTATTGATAATGATATTGATATAATAATCAGCTCTTGAGTATTTCTTTGTCGAATAAATGCATGCATATTGAGCACCAGTTTCAGGAAATAAAGCAGTAACATAAACATTACATAATCACAACAACTGTAACGAAAGTTTGGTTACAACTATAACGAAAGTTATGCTTCCAGGAAGGACAGCAAAATCTTCAGAAACTTGCACCTCTGTCAATAATATAATCACTTTCTCCAGAAAAAATAATTTGATGATCATATGAGATATTAAAATCATTTTGAAATTCGCAAATATTTTGCCCGTTGACGAAGCTTATTGGTGTATCAGATGCATTACCAGGTGCATTATTTTCATTAAAATGTAATTTTGTTTTGTTCATCAACAGTAACAATGCAGTACAGTCCGTGTTAATAAGCTGAGATGTCTGTATTCCAATGCGCTGTGTGGCGGAATCTTGAAACTCATGCTACGCATGCAACAAAAGCCTAAAAAACGACTGTCATACGTTTCAGTTTCCCCCCTATAATTACATATTTATTTAACATTGTCATCTTGCATTGAATTCAATTTCAAACAATAAAATCGCGACCATTTTCTGTACATTCATGATCATATTTAAAATTAAAGCTCATCATATGCTTTGTATAATAAGTTTTTAAAAAACGTGAACATCATATTTTTGAGATGGAAAAGAGTAAAGCCATAGATCATTTGCATGACCAAACAAAGCCAACTAATTGCGTCATGCATTGGTTGCACACTTTGTTTGAGTTATAACATTTAAGCATGGCTCAACTATCCGAAAGAGGGTTAGGTTGACAATAACCGATACTTATTGCCCAAGTATGCACGTTTTACCACACTTTCAACAAATCTCATTCAAGTCGCCCCTGAGAGCCTGCATACAAAGGCGATTGGATATGGCTGTTTTAAGAAAAGGGTGTTCAATGTTTTACCCAAAATAGCAAAATCAGGCCTTAGAAGATGATACTGCAGACATCATCACAATTTGTACAATGATGACACAGATCATGCATCCTTGCGACATTCACATCAATTTTCACATCAATCCGCGAACGGTTTTAGAATTGAGTTAATAAATAGATGAGTACGTGTACGTATTTTGTCGCAGAATGCATAAAACAACGCAAAGTGATGTGAATAATTATCACTGCTGAAAGCCGACCACAGTGCAAATACCCAGTACATAAGTGTTGATAGAATAAAAATTATGAGGCATTTTGGAAGACTTTGCAACAAGTTAGATCATTTTAAAGTCGTTCACATGAATGATTGATAGGTGACTTTCTCAACACCAAAATCACATAGTTATTATTTGTTCAGAGTTGATATCTTAGCTAATAAAACATTTGTACGGTGTCGTGTTATTCCCCTCGTTTCGTCAATTTTATGTTTGTTTATGTTGATATCACATCCAGCATCTGAATATTGAAGAACAGAATGTTTCTGATTAAAGGTTTATAAAGCCAAACTTAAACCTTTTGTCCTCTCACTAATATCACCATATTCAATGACGTAACAGCACAATGGTGGACTCAAAGTCACAATTTTATAGGTACATGTAGTCATTATTGATGATGAAGTTTTACATTTTCATGTTGGAGTAGACAGAATGTCGCATTAGCTCATGTTTCGGTAGCTTTCTGAGGACCATTCATGCTTCATGTTATTAGTCTACGATACCTAGCAATACGTCTACATAGTCATTGTAATGTTATTTATTTTTTCGACCACGTGGACGCAAGGCGGGATGAAAGCATCCAAAGCCAAGGTATGGGATCCAAACGATTAGAACTAATCACCGTGCTCTACAGATTAGACACAAAAATTCACGCTCAAGAGTACTTCGTCTGATTCCGGTCTCTTCACAAAGTAATGCACTCAACGAGCATGCAATCGAAACCGTACTCACCACTCAGATTCACGAACACCTTGATTCAAGCGAACCTCCACACTTGTCAAAATTCCTAGAACATCTTCCTGCTTCAACAAACTCAATCTGAACGCTGCTCTGTGGAACGCCCGTTCTCTGAACGGCAAACTCGGTGCTATCGCATCTAATTTGCTCGAAGGGAAATTGGATATCATGATTATCACCAAGTCCTTGCTAAAGAGTAAATTTGATCCTGTCATTGCATCAATCCCGCTCTCAGCGAAAAGGAGGAGGGGTAGCTGTCGTGGCTCGATCTAATCTAGGACTTGTGGAAAAAAGATCAAAGATGTTCCAGTCCTTCGAATCGTTAGATGTTACATTTAAATCTGCAAATCAGCTTCTACGCATGGTCGCTGTTTACCGTCCTCCAAAATCAACGAAGAACAAGGCGACCGTAAGTGACTTTATCTCAGAGTTTTCCACTCTTTTGGAAACAGCCGTACCTTCCTCGGGCCATCTCTTAGTTGCTGGAGATTTTAATTTTCCATTTGAGAATACAAATTCTTCCGACACAAGTAAGCTGATCGACCTTATTCACTCAGTCGGCCTACAACAGCATGTCAAGATATCAACACACAGCAAAGGCCACACATTGGATTTACTTATAACACGATCATCAGAGCAATTCCTTCACTCCATCAGATCTGACGACTCGCTTAACTCTGATCATAGCTTATTTATGTTTTGGGCTGAATGTTCAACGATCACCCAACACCAAGGTAAAAATCTCACAACGTCACTTTCGTACGATGAACATTGACAGACTGATTGATATTATTTCATCCAAAATGACCGGTCGTCCACGCAATACCAACCCAGAGGATTTGTATGTTTATTTCCATGATGTTGCTACCGATGCTCTTGATACAGTCACCCCTGTCAAAAGCAAATCGGTCTTAAATAAAGTGCGTGCACCATGGTTCTCTGAGGATCTACTGACTTTGAGAAGAGAGGTTCGTCGACTGGAAATAAATTGGCGCAAATCACAGTTAGAAATCGATCGTCAAATGTTCGTATTAAAGCGCGTGGAATATTCAAGCCGCTGTGATGCAGTAAAATCAGCCAATCATCGGACTAGAATTGAAGACGCGGATAACAAGAAATTGTTTGCCATTGTTGCAGAACTATCGGATTCGAGAACAGGTTCATCCAACGCCATGCCAAACAACATCCCAATGAAAGAGATTCCATCAACATTCATGAATTATTTTGAAAACAAGCTGTCGAATTTTCGTGACAGGATTGGTGTACAACCGCACAGCTGTGAGATTGATGTACACAATGATGTAATGCCGACCCATACTTTAGCTCAATTTGACCCGGTGTCACCTGGGGATATAATTGCGTTAGTGAAACAGTCATCACCGAAATCCTGTGAGCTCGACATTCTACCACATGGAGTCTTGAAGAATTGTATACACATCTTGGCACCTTTCCTTGCGGATCTATTCAACAATTCGTTCACAACTGGCATCGTTCAGATTCATTTTAAGTCAGCGATAATTCGTCCATTGTTGAAGAAAAAATATCTTGATAAGAACATTCTGAAGAACTACAGGCCGGTTTCAAACCTCCCTTTCTTATCCAAAGTCCTCAAGCGGGCTGCTGTTCAGCAACTGAACCACCACCTCAATAAATTTAATCTTTTCACAACGTTTCAAGGCGCCTACCGTGCTAACCATAGCACATAAACTGCTCTCCTCCGTGTTCAAACTGACATAATGCTTGCATTGAATAACAAACATGATGTGATTCTCATCATGTTAGATCTATCAGCGGCACTCGACACAATTGATCATGAAATTATGCTTCAGAGACTACAATTTCGTTTCGGTATAACGGGCAAATGTCTATCTTGGTTTCGTTCGTACCTCGTAGATCATCAGCAATGCGTCAAGATCGGATCTGCATCATCCCCAATTTCTCGCATGAAATACTGTGTTCCGCAAGGATCTGTTCTAGGCCCCCTCTTGTTTACACTCTACACTGCACCTCTGGAAGACAGCTTCGTACACCATGGGATTGATCGCATGATATACGCGGACGATACGCAAATTTATGTCATCTGCTATAGACCTGACGATATTCGTAATAACATTGAACTCTGTGTCGACGACGTCCGCAGCTGGATGAAATCTAACATGCTCGTACTGAATGACAACAAAACTGAAGTTATTCACTTCTCATCACGCTTAAATCTGATGTGACAAAGCTAGACAGTCTGAGAATTGGTCAATGCGACATAATCCCTTCAGTTTCAGTCAGAAATCTTGGCATTACTTTAAGTCGGGATGGTAGCATGTCTGACCATATCAATATGTTGTGCAGAAATGGTTTCTTCTCTTTGAATAGAATAAGTAAGATTCGTAAACTTCTTGACAGATCTACAACTGAAAAACTAGTACATGCATTTGTGACTTCCCACTTAGACTATTGTAACAGTCTTTTATTTGGTATCCCTAGAGGACAACTCTACAGAGTGCTGCGGCGAGGTTAGTTTCTCGTACGCGCAAATTCGATCATGTCACACCCGTACTCAAAGATTTACATTGGTTACCGGTAGAGGCCCGCATCAGATTTAAAATTCTGTTGCTAACATTCAAAATTATCCATGGAAATGCACCTATTTATCTGAGAGATTTATTAGATTTATATGTACCAGCTAGAGACCTGCGATCACGTGACAAATTATGTTTAACCCAGCCCCGTGGCAACTTTAACAAGACATATGGACAGAGAGCGTTTTCAGTATGTGCACCCTTACTATGGAATGATTTGCCATTTGAAATTAAGACAGCCAGAAGTGTAGATAGTTTTAAGCGCAGTTTGAAAACTTACCTTTTTACTCAGTTTTATGTGTAATTTTCTGTTTTAATTTTCTAGTGTGGTTGTATTTTTAAATTATTTTATCCAGCTATGTACAATGTGCTGAGACGTATGTGTAGTGCATTTTAAACAATTTTTAATAATAATAATAATAATTGAGACAACACTATTACTTTCAAGTCAGTCTCATGATACAAAATACAAAAATTAATATCCGAATTTTGAGAGTTACAATTTTACACATTTCATGTAAGTCACCCTAAGGAACCTGGTTTGTAAATTTCGAAGCAATCAATCCAATTGTTTTGGAGAGGATACTTGGAATTTGAACAGTTAGTGGACGCCGCTGCATACAACAGACGACAGGCAACGACCTATCGGATAAGCTCTGCATTTAATACAGACAGTGTAGCTAATCTCACGAAAAGTCCCTAACTGAAGAATTCAACAAACATTTTTGTTTCTTTTGATTTCCTATTTGCTCATTTCTCGTAAGTGGGACTCTTGGGTTCATGCAAATTACTATTTGTATTTTGAACAATAGGAAATTTGTGAGATCAATTATCACACGCATGTATAGTGTACTCACCACAGCATTTATCATTGTCATCTTTTCTTTAACATCACATTTGATATTACATGCACCTGTGTGGAACGTTTTTATTGATCATTTTATTTACTTTTGCTAATATTGTAACCCAACAGATTGTCATAACAAAAAGGTAATTCGAATGTCATATTTGATAACATCAAAAATACATCGACATGCATATGTCTACTACAAACTATTAACGTTTGGACATCATAAGCAAATTGACTATCGCGCATCTCTGATTTGGGCGTGAACGGAAAATACACATAAGAAATTACCACCTTGTTATCAAATTGATCCCATAGAAAACACAAATGACTTGCATATTCATGCAAACTGTGATTATTATTGTGCCATGTTTTAAAGAAGTCGCCCAAGGCATGTCAGAGATATACAGATGCTGGAGTGGACGCATAGACACACGGACAGACTAAATAAAATCTACGAGTCACCTTGCCTTCGTCCTTGGGGACTATGAAGCAGTTGCAATTTGAATGTTAAAAAAGAAGAGCTAACATATACAAGTAAGTATTGAGCAGAGTTGAAAATTTCAATAAAAAAAATAAATACTCATTTTTTATGGTAAACGTGCGTTTAGAGTCAGCTGTATTTCACACTACATTCCAGGATTTCTAATATTTACTCATCATATTATCGCACACATTGAGCATACCTGTCCTCTTGTTTTGGTATAACAACACATCCTTCAGCAAGCAACAGCCGTGTTATGCAATCTCTGCAACTGATTGGGATATTTTTAGATCCACTGTCTGCGGGGCTTATCAAATAGGCTGATTTTTCCATCGTCCGTCAGTCTGTCGTCCTTCAATAATTGTCTTCTCTTCTGAAACTGCAAGTTCGATGGCTTTGAAATTTCATGTGCAGTTCACTTGAGGTGACCTCACTTAAGTTTGTTCAAATCCTGGTGAAATTTTCATATGTTTATTTTTGGGGCTTTTTTTGCTGTTTTTGGCAAAAAAAATCTTCTTCTATTAAACCGCATGTCTGATTGCTCTGAAGTTTGAAACGTGACTTACTTAGGGTTACTTCATTTAGATTTGTTAAAATCGTGCTGATATTTTCATATTTGTATTAAGGAAATTTTGTCATTTTGGGCAAAACATATTAAACAAATCTCTTCTTCAAAACTACAGGTCAGATAACTTTGATATTCGGTACATAGTTCCCTAGAGATGATCCATTTCAGATTTGTTCAAATTGTGCGGAAATATGCAAATTTGTATTTTTAAAGCATTTTTAGCTCTGCTATCAGCGACGCGGAGCTTATCAAATAGGTCGATTTTCTGTCATCGTCCGTCTTCCGTCAACGATTGCCTTCTCCTCTAAAACCACAAGTCCGATTGCTTGAAATTGTATATGCAGTTCACTTGGGGTGACTTCACCTAAGTTTGTTCAAATCGTGGTGAAATTTGCAAATTTCTATTTTGGGGCATTTTTTGTTGTTTTTGGTAAAAAATCTTCTCCGAAACCACTTGTCCAATTGCTTTGAAATTTTATGTGCAGTTTATTTAGGGTGACATCATTTGTGCAGATGTTCTACTTACATATGACTCAAAAGGAAGATAAGAATTGTTGCATATCACATTTTGTTTGTTGCATGTTTTATATTTTTGCGAAACGTGTTACTCTTTCAAGTCCTGACAAAAAATGCATTAAATGGAGATGCTGATGTGATTCTATATACATGCTGATTTTCGTTTGTTTTTATCTTTCAGGAATATTATTTTTGTCCTTCTAGGCCACTACAGGTCAACTTTCCCACAAGAAAGTTTTTTCCCCTAATTGCATGTCTTTGAATGCCATGTATTGGAAAGGATAAAAAAAATAATCAAAGGTCGGCTTATTGCATCCGTCTGCCTCCGTTTGGAGTTATTTTTCTGATTTACCGCAATTTTCACCGTTCATGTTCGCCCAAAATTTGTATTAAAAACAACAACATGACATTTATTTGGTCTGTACAACTTAAGAGACGCGTACTGATTAAAAAACTTCAATTTAGGACCCTTGTAGTGCAAAGGTAAACACTGTCAGACGGCTATTTTTGCGGGTACCAGTGTGCTGCGCGCGGTTATCAGAATATACAAATGCAAGTAAACAAGTTTTGTGAAGATAATTTAAAAATCTAAATGGTAGGATTTTCGTATATGACTCTAAGATCATTGTGCTATTTTTCACTATCATTGGTTAAGTGATAAGGAATTTGAATAGGCGAGGCGTAAGCATTCTGTACAGTACATTAGACGACATTGTTTTCTATGGGAAATCGAGGGGCTTAGCGACATCGTAAAATTAAAAAATGTCAGAAAAAACACAGTTGGTTTAACTTTTCCATTTCGCTTTATATTTCTTACAATATTACAGATTACACATCTCATGAAGGTTAACTAATACTCAATCGTTTTATTTATATATGTTTTGTAAGTTTTCTCATTTTTGTAAAACGACGAGTTCGAGATCGTTTGCTCTTTGGGCTGTGCTTTTGCCGTGACCTATTTTTGATTATGAAAATTATTGTTGAGGTATTTTCAGGCGTCCTTCTCCATGAAACTATTGCCAAAACATAATATAACAACATAAAAGGAAATGGATTCTTCGACTCATTCAACAATATTTCGTTGTGCAGCAAGGAAATTCGGCAAAATTTTCAATATTGCGCCGAAGCGTGATTTGACTCTTTGTACGCTTACTTGACGTATTTGTGGCGAAAAGTTGTATGGACTATTGTTTAACAAAATAGGGTCCTTTTGTCCCGCAGAGATGTTCAAAAGCAGTATTCTTTATTATTACATATGTACCACAGTTTACTCGCATCGAAGCGCGCGCGTACTACCGGTATTTGCACTGCAGTGCAATACCAAAAACATTATGCCATTCCTTTATGTTAATGAGTATTTACCAATGTTGACCCGGAACTATTTTTGTTTGTAAACACAAAAAATGTCGTCCACAAGATTTCATTTCATGTTGGTTCGTCGTACGATGGATGACATTACAGATAAAACACTACAACAAAGAAAATTGCATGTACTTATCGTAGTGTGAGGTCGATTTTTATAATCCAGAAGAGCAGGTTGTCATCAGCGAAGCAAAAACATTGACAACGGGCGACGTCGGCGCAGCCACGGTTACGTGTGGTTCGGTACACGGCACGGTACGCGGTGGCCGCGCCGCCGTGGGAACGGCGGCTGTCGTGTGTCGAACCACACGTAACTATTGGCGCAGCGGTGCCAATTAAACAGTTAACATTTTCAGAGACGTTTTGCCAGTAGTTTTCTCCCCGTGTGCAGTTTACTCTGTGCTTGTATGTGTGCCACGGTGAACACTGATATTTGATCGATTCGACAAGTTACGTTTGCCGTATCTTACTCTTGAAATTCCCGTAAAAATCTCTGAACTGTTATTTGTATCGATCATTGAGAAGAATTTCAAGCACAAAACGTGAAAAATTTACAAGCGTTCCATTTTCAAAGTTTTCTGTGTTTAACCTTCTATGGTAATGGTATATTGCTACCCATGTGCGAGCGATCGCGATCACAAGCAGAGTTCGAGCTCGCCGACGTTCCTCTGACGTCATCCTTGATAAAGAAGTAAACAATAGTTAAGCCAATCAAAATAGAGGGTGTGGCGGCGTTGACCAATGAAAAGTGAAAACTGATTTGATGCCTCATTACAGTGATGTCAATGTTGTTTAACGCCGCAGGGCTCGACTGAAGCTTTGATAGACAAGTAGTACGCACGACTAATCGTCGATTCTCTCGATGAATGATGCAAATAAAAGATAGAACATATGTAATAATAACAGAACCCCATGACCTGTGAGTGCAAGCGTCCGTACTAGCGGTATTTGCACTCGTGCTGCAGTGTATTCGGCTGTCCTTTCACGAGCGAACTGCCGCCGGATACACCGCAGCACGAGAGCAAATACCGCTAGTAGGGCGAGCTCGCACTCACAGGCCATGGGGTTCTGTCATATTATCTTTATGGGGCAATTCATAAGTTCCCGTGGTTTGAGCAGTGAATATGTGACGTCTGTATTTTTGCATTCTACACTTACCTACAAAAAGCAATAAATTAAGAATTCTCCTGAACTCTGTAATTGAATATGCTAATGTATAATTATACGAAACTTAAGCATGAGAATGAAAATAAAATAAAACATACAGCACTCACACCCGAAATACACCTAAAGAAAAACATTAAAAGTAATCTGATTAACATCTATAATCGACACAATAATTAAAGAACAGGCCAGCGAAGAGTCTTTAAGAAACACGTCTATGTATCAAATTGTGACTATGATAAATAAGTGAATGTCATTGTTTCTTACAATACGCCACATTAAGAGTACACTATACAATGCGTTAATAACGAAAAACCTATCAGAAATACACAATATAATAAAGAAATCTTTTAGAAGTACATAAATTTGTATATATGCAATTTTTCTCATTATATATATTGACCTGTATAATGTTCCAATAATCATTGTCATTTAATCGTTCAGTCTATAACTAAAGTGTTCAAACTGTATGCGTTACGTATAAACACTAGAATCGCAAAAAAACTTCGCTGGATGTTGTTTTTGACTTGAGAATAAAATCATACATTGTTAGACAAAATACACTATTACAACATGATTATGTCGCAGAGTTTAACAGGTGACAAGTTAATCAATGTGATTACAACTGTGTTTCAGTATGAGAGATATAATATATATATATATATATATATATATATATATATATATATATATATATATTATATATATACATATATATATATTAGATAGATAGATAGATATATGTGTGTGTATCTATCTATCTATCTATCTATCTATCTATCTATCTATTTATCTATCTATCTATCTATATGTATGTATGTATATACATGCAATATGATAAAATATGAAAGCTTTAAATGTCAGACAACTTATAACACATAAAAATTCCTGAATTTTGACAGAAACGCACAACATTAAACATGTTGACGATCACATATATCTATCTCTCAATCTAGTAAACACAATACGAACAGGATCTTGAACACAATAGAACAAAATTAGATATCCTAACTTCCAGAATGAAAGAACAAAGTTCCAGTGGGACAACATAGGAATACATACAATTTACCAATATACCACACAATTTATCCAATGAAGACGAACTTGAGGCAATAATCCAGAAAGGCTGGCAAACTTCCGAAATGCAGCGTCAAAGATTCGTAGTGTCTTACACAGTCTCTCCACTCTGGAGCACAGACTGCACTGACATGCAGATTACAGCCGCTTTGTCTCGCTGTGCCTAATCGGCTTGATACACAAGACAGTCAACCAGACAATACATACAAACAATCAAACGCAAAACCACCAATATATGCACGACGTGAAGAGTTGTTTTCCTCTCTCTCTCTCTCTCTCTCTCTCTCTCTCTCTCTCTCTCCTCTCTCTCTCTCTCTCTATATATATATATATATATATATATATATATATATATATATATATATATATATATGGAATATGATGAAATATGAAAGCTTTAATTGTCATCAGTTCAAGCAAATATTAGACTGTTTTAAATGCAATAATATGCACCAAAAGATCATGTTTGTCGTCCTTGTATGAATGAAATATAACCTCTTAAATATACGTTGCTATTAAAAATATCGAAGTGAGTCGATCGTAAATTGTACATTCAATCGCGACATTAATATACACATCAATGCAATTTAATCATGCTTAAGGAACTCAATCTAAAACAAAATGCTCAACAATAATGGTTGCTTAAAAGTTGAATAAACATGATAACAGGCATATGATCGGTAGTATATACACTAGAAAAGTTAATTCTAAATAAACATGTGTAGACTTTTTGCGTGTTTGAAATTATATAACCGGTAAAATCTTTCACCGGAAAGTAAATACAAGGAACAGCAGAGAAAGTTAGAATGATTACAAAGTAACTAATCAGCAACAGTACTTAGGCTTTCAAATCCGAACAAATTCCGTAAGCAGTTCATTGTGGAATAACAGTCAAGGAAATCGATTTTAAGGTAAACTGATTGTGATTCAAAGGAAAATGCAAAAGTGCAACCCTCTTGCTTGCTGGCGTACAAAGTTACAACAACAAGCTCCTTTGTTCTTAGCGTAGAGATTACAAATCACTCGTCGTTATCACATAAGGTGTAGACACCTTCAAAGCTACAACCTCGTTAGTTGTTTGTAATTAAAGGAAAGTTTACAGCCTGTCTAGAAAATTACAGCTGTTTGGGTAACCGCTTTCTAGCTATGCATTTATAAATGGTTGTGATTGTAGCTCATAGCTATCAGTCTGAGTCAAATTTCTTGTTTGATCATTTGCCATTCCTGTATTTGTTGACGAATTTTCATTTCTGCGTCTGGAGTATTCTTTCGAATATACATTTCTATCGAATGCCTTATTTCACTGATTCTATCTTCAAAGCGTTTAATTTTTTTCCCTCCCCTTCTGCTCTCAATTACTTTTGGTAAGATTGCTATTGCTGTTCCTAACATGGTTGAGATAAAGGGAGTTTGTTTGAATGACATGACCACAAAAAATACGAACAGCAGAAAAATAATGAGACAAAA